>NC_057797.1:149295351-149641841 GCF_018294505.1 Triticum aestivum
CGAGGAATGACAACAGATCACGCCCAGCTGTGGAGTCAACAATCTGTCGATGCGCGGCAACGGGAAGGGGTCTTTGGGACAAGCCTTATTAATATCTGTGTAATCAATACACAACCTCCACTTCCCATTTGCCTTGTGCACTACCATCGGATTGGCCAACCACGTTGGATGGAGCACTCCTCTTACCAAACCCGCTGCTTCCAGTTTCCGGATCTCCTCTGTGATGAACTCTTGTCGTTCCAAAGCTTGCTTTCTGACCTTCTGCTTGATGGGCCGCGCATGAGGACAGACATCAAGGTGGTGCTCAATCACCTCCCTGGGAACGCCGTGGATGTCGGATGCTTGCCATTCAAACACATCGACATTCGTCCGCGGGAAGGTGACGAGCGCGTCTTCCTATTTGTCGTCAAGGGTGGAGCTTATGGTAAAAGCTCCTCCCGTGCCGTCCTCCTTGACACAAACCTTCTTGGTTCCCAGCGGTGTGGCCCTGGACTTCTTGTTTCTGTCGGCGGAGCTCTCTGGCACGTCCTCGACGGGAGCGCTACACTCTGAAGAGGTGCGCTTGCCGGAGTGGGTGCCTGAGGTCTCACCGGTCTTCTTCTTTTGCCTTCCCGGGGCTCCAGCGGTAGGAGCAAGCGCCTTAGTAGTGGCGGCTGCTGCAACTGCTTGTTGGTAGAGTTGGTCAGCGCAAATTAGCGCATCCTTCTTGTCTGATGGGACGGTGATGATCGTCACAGGCCCCGGCATCTTCAGGTGTTGTAGGCGTAATGTGACGCCGCCATGAACTTGGCCAGCGCTGGGCGGCCAAGGATCCCGTTGTAAGGCAAGGGGATCTTGGCAACGTTGAACACAACTTTCTGCCCTGTAGTTCAGATCACTCCCAAAAGTCACGAGCAATGTGACCTTTCCCTTTGGTTGACTCCTTCCCGGGTTGACCCCCTGAAACATGCCCGTCTCTTCGAGGTCTTCATCAGGAATCTGCAATTTCTCGATCACGGCAGGCGAGATTAAGTTCAGACCGGCCCCGCCATCGACTAGCATCTTTGTCACCTTGAGGTTGCGTATTGTTGGTGAAACCAACAATGGCAAGCACCCGACTGCAGTAGTGCGATCAGGGTGATCCTCAGTGTCAAAAATGATAGGTGTGCTGGACCACTTCAGCGGCCTTTGGGCATCAAACGACGGTTCCGCCGTTGTAATCTCACGCGCCCACTGTTTAAGCTGGCGGTGAGAGGTATGCAGCTAGGCGCCGCCATCGACGCACATGGCCTCTGTAGCTTTCTGAAATTCTTGGTCACCAGACTCATCGTCCTCTTCGTGATCATCGTCTTCTGGCTTTTTGTCACGGCCCCGGGCGGGCTTCTCCCGTTGTTTATCTTTGCCGCGACGGCCCGCCTGGCCGTCACGCTTCTTGCCGGACCCCTCAGCACCGTCCTGGCCTTTCTCCTTGTCCCGCCTCTCATATTCAGCCCTCTGCTTCTCAGCAAGGAGCTCAACCTGTCAGCAGTTCTGGAGATCACGGCCTTTGGTGCGATGGATCTTGCAGTATTGCTTGTCGGAGTTTCCTGGCTTCTCGGCAGCCGCCAAGGCCCGACAGGCGACACATCCGGCAATTTCCTTGCCGGGGTCATCTGCCTTGGTCTTCTTGGTGGAGCCGGCGTCGTCAGATCCCTCGACGGCAAGCACAGCTTTACCTTTGCGCTTCCTGTTGCGGCGCTGAAAGGACATGCGGTGCCCCCATGTGTGGTTTTGGTAATTGATGATAATCTCTATGGACTAACGGTTGCCTTGAGTTATATTTGAAGCATTTGTCCATAGGATTGTCTTGAAGTCCATGTGTTGGTTTCAAGGAGTTTATGAGATGGCCAAAGTGCTTTTCAAGGAACTATCCAAAGATTGGTCATGTGTGAGTTGAGATGGCCAAAGTGCTTTTCAAGGAATTATCCAAAGAT
The DNA here is from genome assembly GCF_018294505.1 of Triticum aestivum. Lineage (NCBI taxonomy): Eukaryota > Viridiplantae > Streptophyta > Magnoliopsida > Poales > Poaceae > Triticum > Triticum aestivum. The sequence goes on from NC_057797.1 coordinate 149,297,304, forward strand.
TGGTCATGTGTGAGTTGAGCTTATTGCAAGCATGTCTTGAAGAAGAAGATTGTGTGATCATTCATGGTTACCTTCAAGACATCATCCAAATGAAGAGAGTTGGAAAGATTCAATGTTGATCAAGACTAAGTCAAGAGTGAATCAAGTTGATCAACTCACAAAGCGTAGAAGAAGTACCGAGAGGGATCAAGTGATCCCATGGTATGGTAAGCATTGTCCATTACGCTTTGTGTACTAACCCATGGTCTACGTGAGAGTTCTTTGTGGGGTTAGGTATGCTTCCATGGTCTTGCGTCAAGAGGAAGATCTCATACAACCCATGGAGGATGGCATCAAGTGGTGATCGTCATCAAGTTTGCAGTGTGCAAGTTCAAGTGGAGCAACTCGAAGAGTGGCTCACCCATAATGGAGTATGGGGAGCAATCAAGCTTGAAGCTTGCCGTCCATTGTGGTGTCAATGGAATTGTGAAGATGTGCCAAAGAGTGGCTCACCCATAGTGGAGTATGGGGGAGCAACCAACTAGTCTTCATCGAGCCAACACAATCAAGAAAGGTGGTCCAACTTGAGGAAGTCAAGATCGTCATCATCTAGCTCAAGTGGACTATGTGCAAGGCAAAGGTTTGCCCTTGATAGGTTTTCTATTTTACCGGTCTCATAGTGGTAGTTGGGAGACCGGGTTGTAGGATCGATTGTCGTACTATCAAGGGGGCTCTCTAGGGAGTAGCTTGATCGTATCATTAGTCGAGAGCTCAAACCATTGCATCCTTGCATCATCTTTCCTGGTTCTTGTTTGGTTTCATTTGTGAGTCTTAGAGCTTATGGTCATCTTGATGACAAGCTTGAGTTCATCGAAAACAGAGTTCGCATGCATCTTCTATGATGTTTTCGGTGTTGGAGGTTTTACCGGTCTTTTCCGAGGAAGGGTTCTCACCATTTTATTATCGTACTTTTCTCATTTGCTTCTTATTGTTATTTCTCTCAAGATTGTGTTAGCCCTTGTCGTTAGCTTTCCAACAAACTTGATTTCGTCAAATTCGGAGCTCGTATGCGAAAGTTGTGTCTGTTTTGATATTGCCTGTTTTATACAAAGAGGTTGTACCGCCCCATGGAGAGGTTGTACCGCTTGACCGGTACAACCGGTGTTTGGAGCGGTTGTACCGCTCCAGAATTGGTCCGAAGATTGTACCGGTCATGTACCGCTCTACCACCGGACTGGCCTCTGTTGTGGTGCGGTTGTTGGGCGGTTGTGGGCCGGTTGTACCGCTTATTGCCTGTTACCGGTTGTACTGGTGCTCATAGAGGTTGTACCGCTCCTATGTTGTTCTGTACATAACGGGCAGATTCGTGGGGACCTATTTAAGGGGGTCTTCTTCCCCAATGGATATCTATCTCTTGAGCTCGTTTTTGCCCCCATTGTTGACCTTCTTTGAGCTTGCTAACTCTCAATCCCTCCATGGATTCTTGCTAGTTTTTGAGGGAAAAGAGAGAGGAGATCTAGATCCACATTTCCACCAATCACTTTCTCCTCTATGTGAGGGGAACCCCTTGGATCTAGATCTTGGAGTTGTTGGTGTTCTCCTTCTTGTTCTTCCTCTCATTTTTCTCCCTAGCATTAGTTGCTCCGGTGGGATTTGAGAGAGAAGGACTTGGGCACTCCGTGTGCTCTTGCCATTGCATTTGGTGCATCGGTTTGAGTTCTCCACGGTGATACGTGGAAGTGAAGTTTGAGAAGCTTATTACTCTTGGGTGTTTGGGCACCCTAGAGCTTGTTCCTCTTGGGTGCCTTGGCGCCCTAGACGGTTGGTGTTGTTCGGAGCTCAATCATTGTGGTGTAAAGCTCCGGGCAAGCGTCGGGGTCTCCAATTAGGTTGTGGAGATCGCCCCGATCAATTTGACGGGTACCGGTGACCGCCCCCAAGGGTTCCCAAAGTGTACGGGTTTGGTGACCGCCCCCAAGGGTTGCCATTTGTACGGGTTCGGTGACCGCCCTCAAGGGTCCCTTAGTGGAATCACGGCATCTTGCATTGTGCGAGGGCGTGAGGAGATTACGGTGGCCCTAGTGGCTTCTTGGAGAGCATTGTGCGTCCACACCGCTCCAAACGGAGATTAGCATCCGCAAGGGTGTGAACTTCGGGATACATAGTCGTCTCCGCGTGCCTCGGTTATCTCTTACCCGAGCTCTTTACTTATGCACTTTACTTTGTGATAGCCATATTGTTTCTTGTTATATATCTTGCTATCACATAGTTGCTTATCTTTCTTAGCATAAGTTGTTGGTGCACATAGGTGAGCCTAGTTGTTTTAGGTTTTGTGCTTGACAAATTAACTGCTAGGTTTATTCCGCATTTGTTCAAGCCTAAATCGTAATTATTTTAAAACGCCTATTCACCCCCCCTCTAGGCGACATCCACGATCTTTTAGGCGTCGGCCTTTCTTCGCCGGGGCGGCAGTATCCTCATCTGAGGAGTCGGTTTCCACGTCGGCATCTTCGCTGGGGTACTTCCTTCCCTCTTCAGTCGGGCACATCTGTCAGCAAGAACATAGAGTTCTGCCACATCTTTCACCTTGTTCATTGCCAGTTCTTCGCGCATCTTGCGGTTACGCACGTTCTGATGGAACGTGCTGATGATGGCGGTAGGGTGAACATCAGGGATATTGTACTGTACCCGGCTGAACCTCTGTATATACTTGTGCAGACTCTCGCCTCCCTTCTGGGGAATGACATGCAAGTCGCTTGCTTGGCCATGGGCTTGGTGACCTCTAGTAAAGGCGCCCACAAACTCATGGCACAAATCCGATCAGAAGGAAATAGAGTCTACCGGCAAGTGCATCAACCACGACATGGCGTTGGGTTTAAGAGCCAATGGAAAGTAATTCGCAAGCACCTTATCGTCGGGCTCCGGCGGCTTGCATCGCGATGGTGTAGATGCTGAGGAACTCAGACGGGTGAGTCTTACCGTTGTACTTTTCGCCAACGTCAGGTTTGAAGGGGCGATGAGTGGGCCACTGGAACTGCCACAACTCACGGGTAAAAGCCGGACAGCCTACCTCGTAAGGTAGGCCTCCAGGGCTCTCCGGGGCCGGGTGGTTCATAGCAGGCCCTGCTCGCCTGTCTGACTGGTGGCGCGCTCCGCGCCGGCGCTCGATAGTGGTTCGAGCGTCTTCATGGGTTCGTTCCCGAAGAACTTGGCGCTGGTCACAGTGGGTCCGCGGGTCAGACGATGCTATGGAGATGTCGTCGCCCACGACGTCGCGACGAGCTACCGAATGGGGAAGAGGTGAATGCACCATGGTCGCGGCGTCGCCTGCTTTTCCGCCACTGGTCCGCGGGACTCCATCGGAGCGTCGACCCGGGGGCCCCACCGGACTTGGTTCGTCTTTGTTGGCCACCGCAACAAGGCTTCGGATAGTAGCTCTCCATTCGTCGAGTTTCCCCGTAGTGGGAGGAAAGTCGAGGAGCAACTGCGCGCGCTAGGGCCTCTGCTGGCGTCGGTGGCAGCGAAACTTGCACGGATCGCGATGCGCTTCGACTTCTGACCATGTCAGAAGGAGCTCTATCACGACCCCGCGGTCGCATGCCGTTTTCACCAGCGCCTCGGCGAGTGGGAAGGTCTTCTACGTCCCGGGAGTGGCGCTCGGGGCTCTTCCCGCGGCGACGCCCGGGATCTTCGACGTGATTACGCCGTTCGTCGCGCGCTGCCTGGGAGGAGCGCGCTGTTGGCGCCGGAGTGGGAGTCTTGGAGGCCCTTGCGTCGCCTTCGGGCGGGGCGGCGATGACCCTGGAAGGCCCCGCTCCACCCGCGAAGGGCTTGGCTCCGCCTTTGGATTTGGTGACGTGTGGCCCGTTACCAGGCGCACAAACATCGCCGCCTCCCAAACTCCGGCTGTTGGGATGGTGTTGGTGTTCGCGAGCAGCGCCCCGGCTCCTTTCTGCGACCGGTCCGCTGCTCGCCCGCGTTGGGACGGGCTGTCCGGCTTCCGACTGGCCAACCGCCACCGTCGTCTTCATCTTGGGTGCCATGATGATGAAGAAGCGCCGAACTAACTGCCAAAGCCGATTCTCACAACTGCGTTCCCCTACCTGGCGCGCTAGAGATGTCGGTGGGAGCGATACCTATGGGATCACAAGAATCCCTACCGTGGTTAGCGGGGCGCGGGGTCGTGAGAAGAGCGGATCAAACAGATAGCACACGGTTCGTTTATCCAGGTTCGGGCCGCGAGGATGCGTAAAACCCTACTCCTGCTTTGGTGGATTGTATATCTGTGTTCTTGAGCTAGCCATGGGGCGTGAGGAGCTCCAAAAAGCTGAATCCTTCCTCTGGTCACCTCGGGCCTCCTTTTATAGAAAAAAGGGGTTGCCACAGTGGCACACAGGAGGTGGAAAGGGTACAGTGATGCGAGGTTATCCCTCGCATTACATGACAAGGCGCATGTAATGCGTCTTGCTTAGGTGTCCTTGCTTTATCGGGGACGGGGGAGAAACCTGTCTCGTCCGTTGTCGCTCCTTCTTGTGTCGACACGCGCCCTGGCTAGCGACGCCTGAGATGCCATGTAGGTAGGCAGGCAGCTGAGGTGGCGCAGTGGTGGGTCTTCACGAAGATCTGCATGCCGCCACGCGGGTGCCTGCCCAGCTGGTTGGATCGGCAGCTGCATGCATGCGGTGGTGGAGGTTTAGTCGGCGTGGGCCTGATGGTGGCCCTGCGGGTGTCCTCGTCCCCGGCAAGGGTCTTGCCGAGGCGCCTGCTGTCATCCCCGGCAAGGCGCTTGCCGGGGGCCTTGTGGTCTTCCTTGGCTGGGATCCCGCCAAGGGTTGTCGTCTCCTTAGTGCGTATCTGATCTTGAATGTCTTCACAAAGATCTGCATGCCGCCACGGGGATGTCTTCCGAATCCTTGCCCTTTGGGGGCAGTGGACTCAAGGGTGATTTGCTCTATAGGCGCGGGACGAGTCGCCGCGGCAAGGGTCTTGCCGGGGCTGCTAGAACTGTCTCCCGGCAAGGATCTTGCCGGGGGAGTCCGCTTCGTCCCCTTTGCTCTTCGTGGTCTTGGCCTTGGCGTCGTTCTAGTTCTCTTGAGCTTCGGTCTTACCCTGGCTCACCTCCCTTGCCTTGCTTGATGTGGTGGTATCCGCGGCTCAGACTGCCCGTGCACAGTTATAGGGGTACAAAAAGTGTACCCCTCTTTTTGTACACCGACAAGGCCCGCCCTCATTTAAGTTTTTTCTCCGACGAAGTGCACCACCGCCCCCCACTATACCTGGCCAAAACTTGGGCCGGGCCTAGCCAAGCTCGAGTAAAAAAACCAGGCCCGAGCCTGGCCCGACTGGCCATCAAGCCTAGTTTTTAGGCCCAAGCCCGACCCGAACACATAAAAGCCCGATGGGCCTCGGGCCGGGCCTCTTCAGGAAATTGCAAAAACAACGGGCCCAAGCCCGACTCAGCCTTCGAGCTTAAAATCTAGGCCCGAGCCCGGCCCGGGAGCAGCGTCGGGCCAGGCCGGGTCGGGCTTTTTCAGGACTACCCCTCACCACCGCCGTCCATCACTGCCCTCACCCTAAACCCTAAGATAGATATTGGGGTAGCCCTCCGGCGATCCCCTTCATTCTCTTTCCTTACCTCCGCCTCACTCCGGCCATCTCTCAAAAATCGACAGACCTATTTAAAAATCAGTCGATTGACATTTAGCTAAACTGAAAACAGAATGCTGGTGATCACTGAATGCATGGCACAATACTAGCTGGTGGCCGGTGCCAAATTTTCCGCATGAAAAGTGTAAATTATGGTCGGCCGCCGCATGGTACGCTCACGAATTGTTTTTGCGGGAAACGCATGCAACCGCAGGAGGAATCGATGCCGTGTTTCAGAGCCGGAAACCTTGTTGACCGGTCAAACACGATGGCTCTCCTCCGTTGCATGATGCACCAAGACGCACTCACACACCAGGTTCGCTTGCTAACACGCTTTGCAGCGGCACCAGTTCCTCAGAATTCGCCGCCCAAAATAGCAAGTAATCCGATTCCTGGCCCAAAGCATTTCCAGAAAACAAAAAGGCGCGGCGTAACCATCACTCTTCGCCGATGGAGGCAGCGGCAGCAGCAGCGCCACGCCCGCGCGCCACTGGCTGCCTCACCGCCTCCACCGCAGGCCCGCAGCGCGCGAGCCGCTGGTGCCCTCGCCAACCGCGCGCCGCCTCTTCTTCCTCCTCCTCCTCCTCCTCCTCTTCAAGCGGCGGAAGCCCGGCGGATCTAGGGTTGCTCCGCCCGCGCCTCCGCGTCTCGCCCTCCTCCGCGGGGAGGATAGCAGGCGGGGCGCCGCCGGTCCGAGCCCGGGACTCCCGCGCCGAATGCGCGGGCGGCCGGTCGAGCGCGGAGCACGTCGGGGTCAGCCTAGGCACGTACCGTTCCTCTCTTTCTCCTTTCCGCTCCTTGGGCAATTTGATTGATGATCCGCTCCAATGCGGTTGCTGCCTGGTGATCGGGGAGCCTGGCCGCGTGAAATCTTAGTCCCATTTCGGCCGGGTCTTCGCGGGAATTCTGGATCGGCGGGGGCGTCGCTGTTTTAGGGGCGGTTACCGCGCTGGAAATGTTTATTTTCCATGCTTATAATTCGGGTTCGGGCCTTGAATCGGGGTGGTCTGCCGGCATATAGCACCTAGTGGAATTGTTTTCTATTGAAATCTTGACCTGGGCTTAGAATGCACAATCCTCTTCCCTTGTTACATCGCTGACTGGTAGCTGACTTCTCATGGAGCTTAAGGAAGAATTGCTTCTACTTTTTTTTTCTTTAAATGAGAATTGCTTCTACTTGATGACATTGAATGAGTATTTCTGTTTAGCCTTCTTTTGTCTGTAAGACCATTTATATCTTTATTGTGCCTTTACTTATTGTCGTGTTAATGACTGTAATCGTGTAGAAGGCGAGAACAGAGTTTTGGAGATGTCGTCAACTGTGCCCAAGTCATCAAATATCTTCTGGCATGATTGCCCAGTGGGCAAGACTGACCGGCAAAATCTACTGAAGCAGAAAGGGTGTGTTGTTTGGATTACAGGCCTTAGTGGTTCAGGTAATTCAAGATTACCTGGATTTATTGTGACTGTGCTTCATGTAATGCGGGTCCATTTTTTTAAATTATTCAAGTACGGGTCATTCAACTACTCCCTCCGTTCCTAAATATTTGTCTTTCTAGACATTTCAAATGACTACTACATACGGATGTATGTAGACATATTTTAGAGTGCAGATTCACTCATTTTGCTCCGTATGTAGTCACTTGTTGAAATGCCTAGAAAGACAAGTATTTAGGAACGGAGGGAGTACATCTTTTTGCCTACAGACTAGTACAACCTCCGTCCCAAAATTCTTGTCTTAGATTTGTCTAGATACGGATGTATCTAGTGTAAATCTAAGACATAACTAGATACATCCGTATCTAGACAAATCTAAGACAAGAATTTTGGGACGGAGGGAGTATATCTTTACTTCAGATTAATCATTTCAGCTTGACACAATGAATTAAGGCCAAAAGGGGTCAATTCTAGGACTCTTCATAATTTAGCTGTCAAAAATTTCATATAGTTATTGTTCACTCCATCTTTATAGGTTACATCATACTCCCTCCATCCCGAATTACTTGTCTTAGATTTGTCTAGGTACGGATGTATCTAGACACGTTTTAGCGTTAGATACATCCGTATCTAGACAAATCAAGACAAGTAATTTGGGGCGGAGGTAATATTCAAGTATCAAATTGATCACAAAATAACTTCCAAGTGGTGAAAGGGCAACTCTTAAAATTGTCAAGAGTACAATAAGCGAATATTAATATATTATGCTATCTATGTGGCTGATGTTCATCATGCTTGTTGGTGTTTCATTTGTTTTTCACCAATGTCTAACATTGCAGTAAATCAGAACTCTGTTATTTGAAGAGACAACTCGCCAACTAAAAATTTATAATAATGTAGCATTTATTCTCGATGTAAACTTCTTTTATTTTACTGATGCTTTGTTAGTTCCTTTATCTAATTTTATATTGCTATACTTCACCTTGTCAAGGTAAAAGTACCTTGGCATGCACATTAGGTCGAGAGCTCCATACAAGAGGGAAGCTTGCGTATGTTCTTGATGGCGATAACTTAAGACATGGTCTTAACAAGGATCTTGGCTTCGCAGCTGAAGATCGTGCTGAAAATATACGCAGAGTTGGCAAGTATCTCCTGAACACAGAACTGTATTTGTAGATCTAACAAACTTCTCGTGAAGATAAAAAATTGTCAACAGAAAAACCATGCTTTTGTTATTATCTTTTACTGTTCACCCATTTGCACTTACATTTTGTTTCAACTATTTTTGAGCAGGTGAGGTTGCAAAGCTATTTGCAGATGCAGGTCTAGTGTGCATTGCTAGTTTTATATCTCCGTATAGGAGAGACCGAGAGTCTTGTCGTGCACTGTTGTCAGACGGTAGTTTTATTGAAGTAAGGGATTCTTCTTATTTTACCTTCATCTCTATTGAAATTAGCTTCCTACTGGGTTTTTGTCATAACTGCTGAACAAACTCTCGTGAACTTTTTTGCAGGTTTTCTTGAACATGTCCTTGGAATTGTGTGAAGCAAGGGATCCGAAGGGCCTTTATAAGCTTGCTCGTGCAGGAAAAATAAAGGGTGAGATTATCATATAATCTTTGATGTCCAAGCTGACAATAATCGATTGGTGCTTCACTCTTCAGTTTAGCTAAAAAAATCCTGTTTTTTATAATCAAACTTGTAATTACACTAACCAAACTATGCATATTTTGGGAAAGCAAAACAGGATAGGAAAAATACCGCACTCAGTCATTCTACAAGTCTTGAAATCGTCAATTCTGTGAGGATTGTGATTTGTAATTGCAAGCTCGCAGCCATGCTTAGATGTGTTGGTGCACATACTATGTAGATTAATATTTCCATTGTGTAATGGTGTTGCGTATGATCATCGTGCAATCACCGTTTGTAGGCAAGGTTCTGTCTCTAACTGCACAACTAGCCATTGCCATCGGAACATCAAAGTTGCCTCAAACTATCTGATTTTCTCGTATTTTAATTGATATATGTGTTGTGAGTTTCTAGGAGCTCCATCACATTCAAGTTCTTTTTGTCTAATGCTTAGGACAAGAACAGTTGAACTGGTCTTTGTGACAACTATTAAACATCTTTTTTGGTGTGTGTGTGTGCATTTGTAAGTTGGGTTAGGCGGTTATCTAGTTGGAAATGGAAAATGTAAGGGAAATAATAAATCTGAAACCCTCTTTTGCCTCCTATACTTCTGTGTAAGTTTTTGCAGTGAAATAAGTTCCCATGTGGGTACTTATTTTCACTTTGTTGCCTCTGTTTGACCATTCTCCGCAAATAATCTTGCAATAATTTTTTGGCCCGTCTTGCTAAACCTTGTGTGGTGCACTCATCCTTCAAGCCTTCAAGCTCTAATTTTGTCTTTCTGCAGGGTTTACTGGTATTGATGACCCATATGAAGCGCCATTAAATTGCGAGGTACATCATCATATCATACTCCCTCCATCCGGAAATACTTGTCATAAAAATGGATACAAATGGATGTATCTAGAACTAAAATACATCTAGATACATTCATTCCTTGGACAAGTATTTCCGGACGGAGGGAGTACATGCTAAGTGCTATCATTTTCGCATGGTCAAGTGTGCATTATTTAAGGTGTTAATGTGATTGCTTCTGCCGTCATGTATTTAGTAGTTGGCTCACTGATATTCTAGCCTAAAATGATTGAATTGGGAAACTAGAGCACGCTTCATCATCTTTTAAACATAATCAAGAGCGCATGCTTAACATGCTAAAGAGAGTGGTGAAGAGAATTGTCAATATGCTCGATACTTGAGGACAGTACTAGAGGGTACATGTTTGATATGGTTAATTACCAAGTACAGTGGTTAAATGCATAGGTTGATCTTTACTGTGAATTTACAGCCGCAGGAGACACTCGAAACAGGCTTTCGCCCCGCTTTATATATAAAGCAACATCAGAATAAAGTACACGGTGGTGAGGTGACCCCATACAACACCGATCCTGAAATATAACCGGATCACGCACAACGCAACCGAAAAAGAACATAGGAAGAACTAAGTACAACGCTGCTCTACGCCCTAACACACCCCGCAGGAGACACTTAAATTCATATAATTCCTAGTAGTTGTTATGTTTAACAATAATAATATTTAATACAGCTAAGCCGCTTGTAAGAAGTTGTCATGATGTCTTCGGATGCTCTTTCCTGCCGTTGACAAGCAGTTGCCAGTTTTGTCCTTCACCTAGAAGCATGAAGCCTTTGCTTTGATTGCAGATTGAGATCAAGGAAGTGGATGGCGTGTGCCCTTCACCATCCGACATGGCGGCACAAGTGATTACTTATCTCGAGGACAAAGGCTTTCTGCACGAGTAGACCGTGACGGAAGCCATGAGCCTGTTGTCATGCTAGAGGGTATTTCCACCAGATTAGCGGCGCGGCAGAATAAGTCAAGCGCTGGCAGTGTTTTTTTGCCGTGCTTGTTCAGATTTATGTGTTTAATTGTGTGCGTTGATCTGTCTACTCGTAGTTTCTGTGTTTGTTAACTTCTGTTAGCTGCGCCAGGAAAATGTAGTGTGTAAATTGCAATGGCATCCAGAGCAGGGTAGTAGGAGTTTGTTGCTTGCTAATTTATTCGCCCTGCAACTTGTGCTGTTTCCTGGTTGTTGCGATGAGGTACAAGAGTGTTATGCTGACCATTTCAATTTCCAATTATTGAGAGCCGTCTGCCTTGTTGCTTGCAGCACATACCAAAACAATTGTATTAGGAGTACGTTCTTGCATTATCCGAAGCGAATGCTAACTCGAACTAATAAATAAGTGACAGGAAGCGCATATCCTGAAATGTTTATCTGGTCAATGAAGGCCGGTCGTCCATCTCGCAATGCCAGGACACATAGACAATACAATTCACCTTTCCCTCACGAGAAAAAAAAGGATGATACAGTTCAGCAGGCCACGGAATACGATGGGCGCTCGCATGGAATATGTGGATCCGCACACGGGTTGCACAGACCCTGGAATGGTAAACTGATGAGCAGCCAATTCTTAACTCGCGACATTGGAACGCCGGCTACGGCAAAATGGTTATGGCTGAGCGGGCCACGACGTGTGACTTCTTTACCGGGTCAATCCTTCTCCGTCTCCGTACGTGAACCTTTCACGACGGCTACGGCACTTGGCCACAGCATGCTCCACCGTACGAAGAGACGACCGACCGGACCATACACGCGTTCTATACACTTTGCTTGCACCCGTGCGGGTGCGACACAAACCACAACCATTCAAAACACAGACCCAGGACGCGGAAAAACCAACGAAGCATCCTCGGCGCAGGCCGCGCGCCCGCCGGCGGAAGCGACGAGTCGACGACGACCGCGCCGGCACGTACTCACAAACCCACCCCCGCCTTCCCTGCCGCTGACGCCCTCCCAACGCAATGACCTCCCTGACATATATAACCCCCCCCCCCCCCCCCCCCCCCCCCCCCCCCCCCCCCCCCCCCCCCCCGCGCGCTCCCTTCCACGCCACCACTTCGCGCGCCCAGCTTCTCCCCTCTCCTTCCTCTTCCCTCCCTCCGCACTCCACGCAAACCAGAGCCCGCGCACGCAACCGGCCGACGGCGCCAAACAAAACGGCACGCGACGCTCAGCGAGGGCCGCGAGGAAGCAATAACAGAGGGACCGGATGGTGTTCAGCGGCGCGTGGCTGGCGGCGGCGGCGCGGGTGCCGGCGGAGCTGTGCCAGGGCCCGCCGCGGCCGGGGCAGCGGCGGCGGCTGCGGGCCGACGAGGTGCTGCGCGCGCTGCTCACGCCGCCCGCGCGGGAGCTGGAGCGCCTGGCCGACTGCCTCTACGTCTTCTTCTGCCTGCCGCTGCCGGAGCCGGACCAGTACTACGTGCCGGCGTCCGGGCGCGGCGGCTGGGTGGCGCGCCGGCCGCCCGGCGCCGTGCTGTACAGCTACCGGCGGTCCCTCTCGCTCTCCTCCGACGGCGGCTCGTCGTCGTCCACGTGGATGGGCGGCTCCGACGAGGAGGGGCTGTTGTATTACTCGGACGACTAGGAAAGCAGCCGTGATGTGCATGTGTACTAGCGATCGTCGTGTCGGGCTTGTGTTAGCTAGGCGGTGCTGCCGTTTTGTCCGTTCCATTCTTTGTAGCAACTGTATAAACGCTGTACATATTGGTTTGGTTGGTAGGCTTCAGCGAGAAATCAAGACGGTTTTTCGCATTTGGATTCTTTGGTTTGATGAAACACTGTATAACAGATGGAAATTATGCCCGTTAGGGCAAAAAGAAACAAAGTTGTAAACGAAGAACGTTTCTTCTCCTGTCCTTGTCATGGTATATACAAAATCATGCTACTAATCGGGAGATAACTATTTTTTTAGACAAAACCGGGAGATAACCTGATGTGTTGAAGTCTTCTTTCTCCTGCATTTACCGGCGGCGTGTTGTGAGGATAGCTCCACCTCGGCGAAACAGACTTTCTTCAACCCATGAACTTGTAGAAACAACACCCGGTAACTCATCGCTGCAGACCAAAAAAATGAAACAAATTGCCGCCCCAAAGAAGGCAATGCTGATAAATGCCTGTCAAAACTCCAAATACAAAGAAAGCTGGCCGAATCTAGATGGATCCATTTGAAAACCGGCGGGACATTGGAAACCTAAACCCAGACTCGAAGACTCACTAAAGAAAGCATGGGAAAAAAATCACACATGTCGTTACACGACGGGTAGGGGTCCAATGTTGAGCTTGTCGCTGTCCAGGACCATGCACCGATTACCTCTTCTCCAATGACCTAGCCAGGTTGGGCCACCGTTGACGATTGTCGCACTGGATCACCAACTCAGTCGCCGAGCACTACCTGGAGAAGATTGTCACTCGAGCACACATCTCCTTCGCCATCCAACAAAAAGCCCTCCAACTCCTCCACAAACATGTCGCCTCGATCTGGACCTCCCCACCGACTCTGGCGCCGGCACCGCATGTGATTTTCCTGGCAACGCGCCCTAGCAGCGGCAAGAGGGGTGTAGATGGGACGACAACTAGGTTTTTGGTCATCTGGATGGTGAAAGGCGCATCTAGACTTCTTTTCTCGACGACAAGGTGAGCCTAGACATTTTTTTTCGATGGCAAGGCGAGTCTAGACTAACACAAGAAAAATGTGATTATTTAGATCTATTAATAAGATGCACACAAATACACAAAAGTAAAAGAAGTGACCAGATCTATGGACCACCTAACAAAGATGTACACAAGCACTGAGATGAGACGAAGGATGATGTCTCATTGCCCCTTCCTCATTGAAGCCGGGCAAATCTTACTATAGCTGACAATCAAAAATCGTCATGCTAAGACCTGATGAGCCGGAGAGGCAGAGCGGCACCTGTCGATGATGGAAAAAATGCATATAAGAATTCAAAAAGACCATACCTTCAAACAGACTAACAACCACGAGTGTCCAAATCCAAGCAGATCTACTGGAGATCAACGTCTGCCAAATCCAAAATAGATCTGTTGGACACCAAATTCAAATGGAATTATCGAAGATGAATGCCGAATGGATCCAAACAGATTGAAGAATAAAGCTGGCATGACGAAAGCAAAATCCATTGTAGACATACCTCCATGTACCCTCCGCCTCCACTGGAATGGGGCTAAGGCAGAGAAACACATTATTCTGGCTCTCAAACCACAAAAGGAAAAAAGCTTATGCAACATTCTCTCAAGCGACATACTCCCTCCGTCCGGAAATACTTGTCATCGAAATGAATAAAAGGAGATGTATCTACTTGTCATCGAAATGAATAAAAGGAGATGTATCTAGACATATTTTAGTTCTAGATACATCCTTTTTTGTCCATTTTGATGACAAGTATTTTTGGACGGAGGGAGTACCTTAGAAAGAAAACGAAAAAAATGCTGGAAGCCCAAAACTTCGTTGTTATTCGTCGTCTCGTGACCACGACTTTCAAAAGACCTTGTCGGTGGTAAGAAATGCCATCGCCTGGCCCTACCATGCCATCTTGTTCCCCAAAAAACAATGGTGTGCCTCAGTGGCGGAGCTTGACTGCGATGTTTGGGGCGCAAAAGGAAAGGTGTGCATGTTTTTTTTGGAGGGGGGGGGGGGGGGGGGGGGGGGGGGGTAATCAGAAATTTTCTTGTAACTGCGCCCCTCCCAAAAATAATCTTCAGGAATTTGCCATGGGCCGGGGGAGGGCACAACCACCTCAGGAATGCATGCCCATGGTGTGCCTGCACTACTGTGATGCCCGGATAATTAAGCAACAGTAATCCTCTGCTAATGATGCCATGTCACCACTATTACTGTTGCTAATCTCACGTTGATCCAAATCTGGTTCAATTCAAATTCAAAATCAAGTCAAACAATTAAAGTTTCCAAATGTCAAAACTAAAAAAAGTACAAACTATGGCAAATAAATCATAAGTAATAATGGTGGAGAAACCACATTTTTATAGAATGTTTAAATACACTAAGCTAATTAAAACAGTAGCTAAAACCATTAGTTAATTGCCTTTTGTATTTTATAAAATACTAAACTATTTTATTTTGGGACCAAACTTTTGGTGGCATTGTCTAATTTTGCAATGTGAATTATGGGGACAAGTTTCCTATTTTACTAAACCTACTTGCTATTTAAGATAAGCACAAAACATAACAAATAAAAAGAAACAGAAAAAGAAAAAGGAAAACTAAAAAAGAGGAAATAGTAACTAACCTAACCTACTGGGCACTTGGCCCACCTAGCAAAGCTCACGGCCCAGCCCACCTCCATCTCCCTCCACCTCCCGCTACAGGAGGCGGGGGGAAGCGTGGCGGCCATCCTGGCCTCCCTGGCCGGCGATGCCGCCGTGGCACCCATCCCATGGCCCCCTCTGAGGTTAAGAGCAACCCTGTGGCCCCTCCCCCGAACCCTAGCTCTCTCTGTTTTCTTCCTCTTCCCCTCCCTCGTTCGATCCCATCCCTGCCCGAGTTCGGCCGTCGCCAAGTCGTCATCGTCCCCGAAACCACCGTCGTCCCCGCACCCCGCCAAGGAGTCTAAGAGCTCCACAGTGTTCTTCTACCTCATCTATGGCCACCCGTTCGAGCTCGACGGCTCTGCATCGTGCGGATCGAGCTCTTCTTCCACCTTCGGCCACCCCGGCCTCACCGTCGATCCGCGCCACCTCATCAACCCCGACCCCGCACGAGCTCACCATCGTCTTCCTCTCGGTGAGCTGCACCGGTTCCCCTTTTCCCCCCTTCGATTTCGTCGCCATAGACTGTCACACCACCGCGCCCCAGCTCCTGGTTGCCGCCCCCCCGTGGCCGTTGATAAGTCTCCAACGTATCTATAATTTTTTATTGTTCCATGCTATTATATTATCTGTTTTGGATATTTAATGGGCTTATTTATACACTTTTATATTATTTTTGGGACTAACCTACTAACCCAAGGCCCAGTGCAAATTGCTGTTTTTTGCCTATTTCAGTGTTTCGCAGAAAAGGAATCTCAAACGGAATGAAACCTTCGAGAGAGTTATTTTTGGAACAAACGTGATCCAGGGGACTTGGAGTAGACGACAAGAAAGAAGCGAGGCGGCCACGAGGCAGGGAGGCGCGCCTGCCCCCCTGGGCGCGCCCCCACCCTCGTGAGCCCCTCGCAGCTCCACCGACCTACTTCTTCCTCCTATATATATATATCCATATACCCCGAAAATATCCAGGAGCACCACGAAACCCTATTTCCGCCGCCGCAACCTTCTATACCCAAGAGATCCCATCTTGGGGCCTTTTCCGGAGCTCCACCGGAGGGGGAATCGATCACGGAGGGCTTCTACATCAACACCATAACCTCTTCGATGATGTGTGAGTAGCTTACCACAGACCTTCAGGTCCATAGTTATTAGCTAGATGGCTTCTTCTCTCTCTTTGGATCTCAATACAATGTTCTCCTCGATCTTCTTGGAGATCTATTTGATGTAATTCTTTTTGCGATGTGTTTGTCGAGATCCGATGAATTGTGGGTTTATGATCAAGTTTATCTATGAACAATATTTGATTCTTCTCTGAAATCTTTTATGTATGATTGGTTATCTTTGCAAGTCTCTTCGAATTATCAGTTTGGTTTGGCCTACTAGATTGATCTTTCTTGCAATGGAAGAAGTGCTTAGCTTTGGGTTCAATCTTGCGGTGTCCTTTCCCAGTGACAGCAGGGGCAGCAAGGCACGTATTGTATTGTTGCCATTGAGGATAAAAAGATGGGGTTTATATCATATTGCATGAGTTTATCCCTCTACATGATGTCATCTTGCCTAATGCGTTACTCTGTTCTTATGAACTTAATACTCTAGATGCATGCTGGATAGCGGTCGATGTGTGGAGTAATAGTAGTAGATGCAAAATCATTTCGGTCTACTAGTCGCGAACGTGATGCCTATATACATGATCATGCCTAGATATTCTCATAATTATGCACTTTTCTATCAATTGCTCGACAGTAATTTGTTCACCCACCATAATACTTATGCTATCTTGAGAGAAGCCACTAGTGAAACCTATGGCCCCCGGGTCTATCTTTTATCATATAAGTTTCCAATCTATTTTACTTTGCAATCTTTACTTTCAATCTACATCATAAAAATACCAAAAATGTTTATCTTATTATCTCTATCAGATCTCACTCTCGTAAGTGACCGTGAAGGGCTTGACAACCCCTTTATTGCGTTGGTTGCGAGGTTCTTATTTGTTTGTGTAGGTACGAGGGACTTGCTGTAGTCTCCTACTGGATTGATACCTTGGTTCTCAAAAACTGAGGGAAATACTTACGCTACTTTGCTGCATCACCCTTTTCTCTTCAAGGGAAAACCAACGCAGTGCTCAAGAGGTAGCAAGAAGGATTTCTGGCGCCGTTGCCGGGGAGATCTATGCACAAGTCAAGACATACCAAGTACCCATCACAAACTCTTATCCCTCACATTACATTATTTGCCATTGGCCTCTCGTTTTCCCCTCCCCCACTTCACCCTTGCCGTTTTATTCGCCCTCTTTTTCTGCTCGCCTCTTTTTCGTTCGCCTCTTTTTCGCTTGCTTCTTGTGTCGCTGTGTGTCGTCATGGCTAATCCTTCTATCATTGTTAGTACCCCCGATCATGAAGTTCTTAATTTTAAACAAAGGGAGGGGAAAATCTAAAAGATGCTTGGTATAGAATTTGCAATGCTCAGAATAGATCTACTAGGAAGCAATCCACCCCCGTTCTTCTTCGCAATTTTTATGTAGGCATCACTCCTTGGAATAGATATATTCTTGATACCATTACCGGAGGAAATTTCTTGGGTAGCCATACTTTTGATTCTTATAATGCTATGATAGATTTGTTTGGCCCACCACCTCTTTTGGTTAATGGAACTATTTTAACTTTGGACATGTGATGCAAAGGCTTGAAATTATTGAAAATAAAGTTGCCTCTGTGGAGTTGATTGAAAATTTGGATAAAAATATCCACAACCAAATCACCCAATATGGATCTAAGGTAGGGGTTACTCTGATTTTTTTTAAAGAAAAGAACCTATAGTTAACGAAAGAATAGATCAAGATTCCACAAGAATTGGTAAACTTGAGGATATTATTACTAATCTAGGGTCTGCCTTTTCATCCGTTAAAAATACTCCAAATCCTCCTACTACCAAGATTGTCAAATTAATGTATGTTCCTAAAAATAAGGGTGAATCTTCTAGTAAGGAAAATGCGGATCTCAAATCAATAAGTGTTCACCCCAACTTCTTCCATATCATTAAGGAACCTTTTGCTACAAATGAATTTCTTGATTTCTTGCCTAGGAGTTTGATCATTAATAAAAATAAGGAAACTCCCAAGGGTTATAAGTGTCTGAAGAATTGCATACCAAAGATGATAATACCTAGATCTATTCTTACTTTTATGCCTAGCTAGGGGCGTTAAACGATAGCGCTTGTTGGGAGGCAACCCAATATTATTTCTGTTTCTTGCTTTTTGGTTCTGTTTAGTAATAAATAATTCATCTAGCCTCTGTTTAGATGTGGTTTTATGCTTTTAATTAGTGTTTGTGCCAAGTAGAACCTTTGGGAAGACTTGGGGGAAGTATTTGCGATCTTGCTGTAAAAAACAGAAACTTTAGCGCTCACGAGATTTGCTGTCATTTTTTACTGGAGAGTGCGATTAGGTTGATTATTTTTGCAGATGATTAATAGACAAATTACCCACGTCCACAAATTTATTTCAGAATTTTTTGGGTGACAGAAGTATTCGAAACCTACAGATTACTACAGACTGTTCTGTTTTTGATAGATTCTGTTTTTCATGTGTTGTTTGCTTATTTTGATGCATCTATGGCTAGTATCGGAGGGTATGAACAATAGAGAAGTTGGAATACAGTAGGTTTAACACCAATATAAATAAAGAATGAGTTAACTACAGTACCTTAAGTGGTGGTTTGTTTTCTTATACTAACAGAGCTCATGAGATTTTCTGTTGAGTTTTGTGTTGTGAAGTTTTCAAGTTTTGGGTAAAGATTTGATGGATCATGGAATAAGAAGTGGCAAGAGCATAATCTTGGGGATGACAAAGGCACCCCAAGGTAAAATTTAAGGACAACCAAAAGCCTAATCTTGGGGATGCCCCGGAAGGCATCCCCTCTTTCGTCTCTTCCATCGGTAACTTTACTTGAGGCTATATTTTTATTCATCACATGATATGTGTTTTGCTTGGAGCGTCTTGTATGATTTGAGTCTTTGCTTTTTAGTTTACCACAATAATCCTTGTTGTACACACCTTTTGGGAGAGACACACATGAATTGGAATTTATTAGAATACTCTATGTGCTTCACTTATATCTTTTGAGCTAGATAATTTTGCTCTAGTGCTTCACTTATATCTTTTAGAGCACAGTGGTGGTTTTATTTTATAGAAATTATTGATCTCTCATGCTTCACTTATATTATTTTGAGAGTCTTTTAGAACATCATGGTAATTTGCTTTGGTTATAAAATTAGTCCTAATATGATAGGCATCCAGGATGGGTATAATAAAAACTATCATAGAAAGTGCATTGAATACTATGAGAAGTTTGATACTTGATAATTGTTTTCAGATATAAAGATGATGATATTAGAGTGTGCTAGTTGAGTAGTTGTGCATTTGAGAAATACTTGCGTTGAAAATTTCAAGTCCCGTAGCATGCACGTATGATAACCGTTGTGTAACAAATTTGAAACATGAGGTGTTCTTTGATTGTCTTCCTTATGAGTGGCGGTCGGGGACGAGCGATGGTCTTCTCCTACCAATCTATCCCCCTAGGAGCATGCGCGTAATGCTTAGTTTTTGATGACTTGTAGTTTTTTGCAATAAGTATGTGAGTTTTTTATGACAAATGTTGAGTCCATGGATTATACGCACTCTCACCTTTCCATCATTGCTAGCCTCTTCGGTACCATGCATTGCCCTTTCTCACCTTGAGAGTTGGTGCAAACTTCGCCGGTGCATCCAAACCCCGTGATACGATACGCTCTATCACACATAAACCTCCTTATATCTTCCTCAAAACAGCCACCATACCTACCTATTATGGCATTTCCATAGCCATTCCGAGATATATTGCCATGCAACTTTCCACTGTTTCATTTATGACACGCTTCATAATTGTCATATTGCTTTGCATGATCATGTAGTTGACATCGTATTTGTGGCAAAGCCACCATGCATAATTTATCATACATGTCACTCTTGATTCATTGCCCTTCCCGGTACACTGCCGGAGGCATTCATATAGAGTCATATTTTGTTCTAGTATCGAGTTGTAATCATTGAGTTGTAAATAAATAGAAGTGTGATGATCATCATTAATAGAGCATTGTCCCAATAAAAAATAAAAAAGATAAAGGCCAAAAAAGGCCCAAAAAAAGAAGAAATAAAAAGGGACAATGCTACTATCCTCTTTTTCCATACTTGTGCTTCAAAGTAGCACCATGATCTTTATGATAGAGAGTCTCTTGTTTTGTCACTTTCATATACTAGTGGGAATTTTTCATTATAGAACTTGGCTTGTATATTCCAACAATGGGCTTCCTCAAATGCCCTAGGTCTTCATGAGCAAGCAAGTTGGATGCACACCCACTTAGTTTCTTTTGTTGAGCTTTCATACATTTATAGCTCTAGTGCATCTGTTGCATGGCAATCCCTACTCCTTGCATGGGTATCTCCCTAGCCATTGATTAGCCGAGTCAATGTGAGACTTTCTTCTTTTTTGTCTTCTCCACATAACTCCCATCATCATATTCTATTCCACCCATAGTGCTATATCCATGGCTCACGCTCATGTATTGCGTGAAAGTTGAAAAAAGTTTGAGATTACTAAAGTATGAAACAATTGCTTGCCTTGTCATCGGGGTTGTGCAAGATGAGAGAATTCTTGTGTGACGAAAATGGAGCATGACAAAACTATATGATTTTGTAGGGATGAACTTTCTTTTGCCATGTTATTTTGAGAAGACATGATTGCCTAGTTAGTATGCTTGAAGTACTATTATTTTTATGTCAATATTAAACTTTTGTATTGAATCTCTCGGATCTGAATATTCATGCCACAATAAAGAAAATTAGATTGAGAATTATGCTAGGTAGCATTCCACATCAAAAATTTTGTTTTTATCATTTACCTACTCGAGGACGAGCAGGAATTAAGCTTGGGGATGCTTGATACGTCTTCAACGTATCTATAATTTTTTATTGTTCCACGCTATTATATTATCTGTTTTGGATGTTTAATGGGATTATTTATACACTTTTATATTATTTTGGGGACTAACCTACTAACCCAAGGCCCAGTGCAAATTGCTGTTCTTTTTGCCTATTTCAGTGTTTCGCAGAAAAGGAATATCAAACGGAATCCAAACGGAATGAAACCTTCAGGAGAGTTATTTTTGGAACAAACGTGATCCAGGGGACTTGGAGTAGATGTCAAGAAAGAAGTGAGGTGGCCATGAGGCAGGGAGGCGCGCCTGCCCCCCTGGGTGCGCCCCCACCCTCGTGGGCCCCTCGCAGCTCCACCGACCTACTTCTTACTCCTATATATATATATATCCATATACCCCGAAAACATCCAGGAGCACCACGAAACACTATTTCCACTACCTCAACCTTTTGTACCCAAGAGATCCCATCTTGTGGCCTTTTCCGGAGCTCCACCGGAGGGGGAATCGATCACAGAGGGCTTCTACATCAACACCATAGCCTCTCCGATGATGTGTTAGTAGTTTACCATAGACCTTCGGGTCCATAGTTATTAGCTAGATGGCTTCTTCTCTCTCTTTGGATCTCAATACAATGTTCTCCTCGATCTTCTTGGAGATCTATTCGATGTAATTCTTTTTGTGGTGTGTTTGTCGAGATCTGATGAATTGTGGGTTTATGATCAAGTTTATCTATGAATAATATTTGATTCTTCTCTGAAATCTTTTATGTATGATTGGTTATCTTTGCAAGTCTATTCAAATTATTAGTTTGGTTTGGCCTACTAGATTGATCTTTCTTGCAACGGGAGAAGTGCTTAGCTCCGGGTTCAATCTTGCGGTGTCCTTTCCCGGTGACAGCAGGGGCAGCAAGGCATGTATTGTATTGTTGCCATCGAGGATAAAAAGATGGGGTTTATATCATATTGCTTGAGTTTATCCCTCTACATCATGTCATCTTGCCTAATGTGTTACTCTGTTCTTATGAACTTAATACTCTAGATGCATGCTGGATAGTGGTCGATGTGTGGAGTAATAGTAGTAGATGCAGAGTCGTTTCGGTCTACTTGTCACGGACGTGATGCCTATATACATGATCATGCCTAGATATTCTCATAATTATGCACTTTTCTATCAATTGCTCGATAGTAATTTGTTCACCCACCATAATACTTATGGTAGAGGGAAGCCACTAGTGAAACCTATGGCCCCCGGGTCTATCTTTTATCATATAAGTTTTCAACCTATTTTACTTTGCAATCTTTACTTTCAATCTATATCATAAAAATACCAAACATATTTATATTATTATCTCTATCAGATCTCACTCTCGTAAGTGACCGTGAAGGGCTTGACAACCCCTTTATCGCGTTGGTTGTGAGGTTCTTATTTGTTTGTGTAGGTACGAGGGACTTGCGTGTAGTCTCCTACTGGATTGATACCTTGGTTCTCAAAAATTGAGGGAAATACTTACGCTACTTTGCTACATCACCTTTCCTCTTCAAGGGAAAACCAACGCAGTGCTCAAGAGGTAGCAACCGTGCTCTCCTCGGCACTTGGCTGCATCTAGGCCGCGCCTTGGCCTCGCCCAGGCGCGCTCACCGCACCGCGGCCACGCCCCCACTACGCTCGGGTCGCCTTGCTTCTACTGCCGCATGCTGTTGTCTTCCCTGCCGCTGCTTGCTCTGCTTGTTGTACCTGCCGCCTGCTGCCGCCATCTTCTGTATCCACTACAGCATGCTGTTGCTGCCTTGTCACCGCGACTGCCATCCCCCTGTACCTTGCGCCGCCTGGACGCACGCTCGGGGCGCCGTGTCGCGCTTGCCATGGCCGTGCGAGGAGTCGCGCCTGCACGCACTTGCCCCCAATCCCGTACTGCTCCGGGCCTCGCCCCAACTTCCTGGTCGCGCACCCACACGCTGGCCTCACTGGCCTCGCGGGACTCGTCCGCCCCTGCGCTGCGCATCCTGGTCGAGGTCGTTGTCGCCTGCGTCGCGCTGGGAGCGCCCGTGTGCATTCCCAACCACCAAACCGTGGCCTTAGCCACTGCACATGGGGCCGTCCTATAAAGAAAAAAAGAGAGGAAAGGGATTAAGGAATTAAGTTAAAAATAAATAGGTACTAGCTGAGACACTGACATACGGGCCCTGCGGGACCCATTGACTAGTCAACTGTGGGCCAATCAACTACTGACTGGGTAGTTGACTGGCCCCGCTGTCAGCCCCTTAGTGCACTCTGGGTGCACTGCATCGGGTGTACTTAGCTTTTTGCTATTTAATTTCGTTTTAATAATAAATCCAGTAATTTCAGTAAATGAATAAAATTTAGAAAATTAATAGAAAATAAACCGTAACTCGGATGAAAATACTTTGTACATGAAAGTTGCTCAGAAGGACGAGACGAATCCGAGTACGCAACCCATTCGTCCGCCACACATCCCCAACATAGCCAACACACAACTTTCCCCCTCTGGTTCGATTGTCCAAAAATGCCAAACACCGGCAATACTTTCCTGGATGTTCCCCCCTTCGCCGATATCACCTATCCCTGCGTTAGATCACCCCTGACACCGCGTATTGCCTTGTTATAGTTTGTGATGCTTTGTTTGCCCTGTATTTACTGTTTCTCCCCCCTCTTCTTCTCCGGCAGACCCCGAGACCCGCATTGATGCCATCGAGTACGACTACGTCACCGACGACCCCACCTTGCTAGAGCAACCAGGCAAGCCCCTCTCCCCTTGATTAACCCGATATCGCTTATTCCTTCTCTCTACTACTTGAATTAGAGTAGTGTAACATGTTACTGCTTTCAGTTAATCCTATTCTGCTGCATAGCCTGTCTTTGCTACTACTATTGTTACCTTTACCAGCAATCCTAAATGCTAATATAGGATGCTAGTACTTCATCAGTGGCCCTACATTCTTGTCCGTATGCCATGCTATACTATCAGGCCGTGATCACTCGGGAGGTGATCACGGGTATATACATACATACATACATACTATATTTATACATGTGGTGACTAAAGTCTGGTCGGCTCGTAGAGTACCCGCAAGTGATTCCGATGTGGGGGCTGAAGGGGCAAGTGGTTCCATCCAGGTAGTGGTGGGCCTGGGTTCCCTACGACCCCCGACTGTTACTTTATGGCGGAGCGACAGCGCAGGTTGTGACCACCTAGGGGACAGGTGGGCTTGATCCCTGGTCGGTGTCCGCGGATACTTCAAATAACACGCTTAACGAGATCTGGATATTTGATCTGAGTCTGGCCACTGGCCTATACGCACTAACCAACTATGCGGGAACAGTTATGGGCACTCGACGTTGTGGTATCAGTCGAAGCCTTCTTGACACCAGCGACTGAGCGGCGCGTGCTACCTCTTGAGCATGCGTTGGTTTTCCCTTGAAGATGAAAGGGTGATGCAACAAAGTAGCGTAAGTATTTCCCTCAGTTTTTGAGAACCAAGGTATCAATCCAGTAGGATATAACACGCAAGTCACCTAGTACCTGCACAAACAATCAAGAACCTCGCAACTAACGCGATAAAAGAGTTGTCAATCCCTTCACGGTCACTTGCGAAAGTGAGATCTAATAAAGATAGTAAGGTAAATATTTTTGGTATTTTTGTTGTATAGATTGCAAAATAGTAAACGAGATGCGATAATAAAAGAGATGCAATATAATAAGGAAGAGACTTGGGGGCCATAGGTTTCACTAGTGGCTTCTGATGACCCACAAGTGTCGGGGATCTATTGTAGCCTTTTCCATAAGTAAGAGTGTCAAAGCCAACGAGGAGCAGAAGGAAATGATAAGCGGTTTTTAGCAAGGTATTTTCTGCAAGCACTGAAATTATCGGTAATAGATAGTTTGGTGATAAGGTAATTGATAACGGGTAACAAATAGTAAAAGTAAATAAGGTGCAGCAAGATGGCCCAATACTTTTTGTAGCGAAGGAAAAGCCTGGACAAACTCTTATATAAAGGAAAGCGCTCCCGAGGACACATGGGAATTATCATCAAGCTGGTTTTCATCACGCTCATATGATTCGTGTTCGGTACTTTGATAATTTGATATGTGGGTGGACCAGTGCTTGGGTACTGTCCTTCCTTGGACAAGCATCCCACTTATGATTAACCCCTATTGCAAGCAAGCGCAACTACAACAGAAGTATTAAGGTAAACCTAACCATAGCATGGAACATATGGATCCAAATTAGCCCCTTACAAAGCAACGCATAAACTAGGGTTTAAGCTTCTGTCACTCTAGCAACCCATCATCTACTTATTACTTCCCAATGCCTTCCTCTAGGCCCAAACAATGGTGAAGTGTCATGTAGTCGACGTTCACATGACACCACTAGAGGAGAGACAACATACATCTCATCAAAATATCGAACGAATACCAAATTCACATGACTACTTATAGCAAGACTTCTCCCATGTCCTCAGGAACAAACGTAACTACTCAAAAATCATATTCATGTTCATAATCAAAGGGATATTAATATGCATAATGGATTTGAACATATGATCTTCCACCAAGTAAACCAACTAGCATCAACTACAAGGAGTAATCAACACTACTAGCAACCCACAGGTACCAATCTGAGGCTTTGGGACAAAGATTGGATACAAGAGATGAACTAGGGTTTGAGATGAGATGGTGCTGGTGAAGATGTTGATGGAGATTGACCCCCTCCCGATGAGAGGATCATTGGTGATGACGATGGTGATGATTTCCCCCTCCCGGAGGGAAGTTTCCCCGGCAGAACAGCTTCGCCGGAGCCCTAGATTGGTTCTGCCAAGGTTCCGCCTCATGGCGGCGGAGTTTCTTCCCGAAAGCTTGCTTATGATTTTTTCCTCAACAAAAGACTCCATATAGCCAAAGATGGGCGTCAGAGGGCTACCAGGGGGCCCACGAGGCAGGGGGCGCGCCCAGGGGGGTAGGGCGCGCCCCCACCCTCATGGACGGTGGGTGGCCCCCCTTTGGTACTTCTTTCGCCCAATATTTTATATATATTCTGAAATGTGTTCCCGTGAATTTTCAGGACTTTTGGAGTTGTGCAGAATAGGTCTCTAATATTTGCTCCTTTTCTAGCACAGAATTCCAGCCGCCGGCATTCCCCCTCTTCATGTAAACCTTGTAAAATAAGAGAGAATAGGCATAAGTATTGTGACATAATGTGTAATAACAACCCATAATGCAATAAATATCAACATAAAAGCATGATGCAAAATGGACGTATCAAATCCCCCAAGCTTAGACCTCGCTTGTCCTCAAGCGAAAGCCGACATCGATAAATGTGTCCACATGTTTAGAGATAGAGGTGTCGATAAAAATAAAATACGGACATGAGGGCATCATGATCATTCTTAGAACAACAACATATACATATATTGTCATATGATCTCTTATGCTAAAGTAACAATTCATTCACATACTCAAGTATGAATCAGAAACTTCATTGAAAACTAACAAACTATAATCTCAGTCATTGAAACAATTGCAATTTATCATAACATCGGAAAGATTCAATATAAGAGCTTTTCAGCAAGTCCACATACTCAACTATCATTTAGTCTTTCATAGGTAACACTCACACAATACTTATGGGTATGAAGTTTTAATCGGACACAGAGAAAGATAGGGGCTTATAGTTTTGCCTCCCAACCTTTTACCTCAAGGGTAATGTCAACAATAATAGCTCATGAAAACTTACACCCAATTAGCTATATATATCACAATCTTTCCAACACATTGTGCTTGCCAAAGGATAAAATGTAAAAAGGAAAGGTGAAGATCACCATGACTCTTATATGAAGTATAAGACAAGAATAAAAGATAGGCCCTTCGCAGAGGGAAGCAGAGGTTGTCATGTGCT
Source organism: Triticum aestivum (assembly GCF_018294505.1). NCBI lineage: Eukaryota > Viridiplantae > Streptophyta > Magnoliopsida > Poales > Poaceae > Triticum > Triticum aestivum. The sequence continues at coordinate 149,324,025 of NC_057797.1, forward strand.
TTTATGGTTGGATGCACGAAGTCTTAATGCAATAGAATGTCACTTTATATTGCCACTTGTGATACGGACCTTTATTATGTAGTCCGTCGCTTTTATTTCTTCCACATCACAAGATCGTATAAAGCTTATTTTCTCCACACTAATAAATCATACATATTTAGAGAGCAATTTTTATTGCTTGCAACGATGACAACTTACTTGAAGGATCTTACTCAATCCATAGGTAGATATGGTGGATTCTCATGGCAAAACTGGGTTTAAGGATATTTGGAAGCACAAGTAGTATCTCTACTTGGTGCATAGAATTTGGCTAGCATGAGAGGGAAAGGCAAGCTCAACATGTTGGATGATCCATGACAATATGATTTATTTCAGATGTAAGTAAGCATAACCCATTACGTTGTCTTCCTTGTCCAACGTCAACTCTTTAGCATATCATATTTTAATGAGTGCTCACAATCATAAAAGATGTCCAAGATAGTATATTTATATGTGAAAACCTCTCTTTCCTTATTACTTCCTATTAATTGCAACGATGACCAAAACTATGCTTGTAAACTCTCAACAACTTTTATTCATCATACTCTTTATATGTGAAGTCATTACTCTCCATAAGATCCATATGATCCCTTTATTTCTTCTCTTTTATTTTATTCCCTCAAGATCATAGCAAGATAACCAAGCCCTTGACTCAACACTAATCTTTATTATATATGGCTCACGGACTCGATTACATAGAAGGATCATAAAGCAAAACTCAAAACTAGATCATACTAAAACTTTATTCTACTAGATCAAGATATTACCAAAGATAAAAGTGTGATGGTGATACGATACCGGGGCACTCCCCCAAGCTTGGCAGTTGCCAAGGGGAGTGCCCATACCCATGTGTTTATGTTTCCTTCCTCGGAGGTGGTGATGATGGAGTTGTTGATGATGTAGGCTTGTCGTCCATCTTCCAAGGCATAGGCTCACCATCATAGAAGGATGATCGAGTCTCCGGGATCCTCAAATATACAGCCAAACTCATCCTCTTGAATCTATATTCATACTCACAGTTTTGGTTTTGCAGGTCATAGATCTGGGCTTGGAGGCGCTCGATTTTCTCGTGAAGCTTGAAGATGGCCTCCCCAATGTTCTTGTCATCCAGCTTGTGGTTGTTGGTGAACTCCATGATCATTATATGATTGGAGTCGAGTCCACGTTCCACCATCTCCTGGCACTTGAAAACTTGTTGCTCCAATACCTCGAGCCTTGTCTCCACGCTTCCGGTCCTCCTTGGTCCCTCAACATCGCGGATGTGCAACAACCCCTCACGCATCTCAATGGTTTGAGGGTGTTGCAGCACCTCCGCGAGGTAGGGGTTGATGACCTTCTCGAAGAACTTGTCCTTGGGGGCACTTGAAGACGCCATGGCGATCTAGATCTGTCAGAAAAACAGCTCGAAACAAAGACAGAAGATATTTGCGTGATATGGTGGTCAAAACCTTCGGGAGATTATATAATGAATTTTTACCGACCAAAAGAAGTATCGTGCAAGAAAATGGAGTCTGGAGAGCACACGAGGTGCCCACGAGGCAGGGGGCGCGCCCAGTGGGGTAGGGCGCGCCCTCCACCCTCGTGGAAGCCTCGTGTCCTTTCCGGACTGCTTCTTATTTTCCTATTTTCTTAAATATTCCAAAACGGAGAAAAATTGCCATTAGAACTGTTTTGGAGTCGGTTTACTTACCGTACCTCATACCTATTCCTTTTCGGAGTCTGGAACGTTCTGGAAAGTGTCCCTTATGTATTCCTCCGGGGGTTACGGTTTCAATAACATTAGTTTCAACATTTATAGGATTACCTGAGATATAATGTTTGATTCTTTGACCGTCCACCACCCTCGGATTTGTGCCTTCGAAGTTGTTGATTTTTATGGCACCGGAATGATAGACCTCCTCGATAACGTAAGGACCTTCCCATTTAGGGAGGAGTTTGCCTGCAAAAATCTTAAACGAGAGTTGTATAACAATACATAATCACCTACATTAAACTCACATTTTTGTATCCTTTTATCATGCCATCTTTTAACTTTTTCTTTAAACAATTTGGCATTCTCATAGGCCTGGGTTCTCCATTCATCAAGCGAGCTAATGTCAAAAAGCCTCTTCTCACCGACAAGTTTGAAGTCATAGTTGAGCTCTTTAATGACCCAATATGCCTTATGTTCTAGTTCAAGAGGTAAGTGACATGCCTTTCCATAGACCATTTTATACAGAGACATACCCATAGGATTTTTGTATGCAGTTCTATATGCCCATAATGCATCATCAAGTTTCTTGGACTAATTCTTCCTAGGTCTATTAATAGTATTTTGAAAAATTAATTTAAGATCTCTATTACTCAATTCTACTTGACCACTAGACTGTGGATGATATGGAGATGCAATTCTATGATTAACATCATACTTAGCAAGCATTTTACGGAAAGCACCATGAATAAAATGTGAACCACCATCAGTCATTAAGTATCTAGGGACTCCAAACCTCATAAAAATAACTTCTTTAAGCATCTTAATAGAGGTGTTATGATCAACACTACTAGTTGGAATGGCTTCTACCCACTTAGTAACGTAATCAACAGCAACTAAAATATGTGTATACCCATTAGAGGAAGGAAACGGTCCCATATAATCAAAGCCCCAGACATCAAATGGTTCAATGACAAGTGAATAATTCATAGGAATTTCTTGACGTCTACTAATATTATCAATTCTTTGACATTCATCACAGGACAAGACAAACTTACGGGCATCCTTGCAATACCTTATGTGCAGTTCTGTCTCCAGCATGGTGTTCTCCATAAGCCTTGGAGTGACACTTGCGTAGGATCTATTCTTGTTCATGCTCAGGTACACAACGTCTAGTAACACCATCTACTCCTTTATAAAGGTGTGGGTCATCCCAAAAGTAATGCCTTAAATCATAGAAGAACTTTTTCTTTTGTTGGTATGTGAAACTAGGTGGTATAAATTTAGCAACAATATAATTAGCATAATCAGCATACCATGGAGCAGTACGAGAAGCATTTATGACAGCTAGTTGTTCATCAGGAAAGCTATCATCAATAGGTAGTGGGTCATCAAGAACATTCTCTAACCTAGACAAGTTGTCTGCAACGGGGTTCTCAGCTCCCTTTCTATCAATAATATGCAAATCAAATTCTTGTAGCAAGGGAACCCATCTAATAAGTCTAGGTTTAGCATCTTTGTTTTCCATAAGATATTTAATAGCAGCATAATCAGTGTGAACAGTTACTTTAGAATCAACAATATAAGGTCTAAACTTATCACAAGCAAACACAACTGCTAAACATTCTTTTTCAGTAGTAGCATAATTTCTTTGAGCACTGTCTAGAGTTTTACTAGCATATTGAATAACATTTAATTTATTATCAACTCTTTGTCCTAGAACAGCCCCTACAGCATAATCACTAGCATCACACATGATTTCAAATGGTAAATTCCAATCAGGAGGCTCAACAATAGGTCAGAAATCAAATCTTTCTTAAGTATTTCAAATGCTTCTACACAGTCATCATCGAAAACAAAAGGAACATCTTTTTGTAAGAGATTAGTCAGAGGCCAAGACATTTTATAGAAGTCCTTAATGAACCTCCTATAAAAACCAGCATGACCAAGAAAACTTCTTATACCTTTACTGCCCTTAGGACACGACATCTTTTCAATAGCATCAACTTTAGCTTTATCAACTTCAATACCTCTTTCATAAATTTTATGCCCCAAGACAATACTCCCTCCGTCCCAAAATTCTTGTCTTAAATTTGTCTAGATACGGATGTATCAAGTCACATTTTAGTATTAGATACATTCGTATCTAGACAAGTTTAAGACAAGAATTTTGGGACGGAGGGAGTACCTTCATTAACCATAAAGTGGCACTTCTCCCAATTCAAGACAAGATTAGTTTCTTCACATCTCTGCAAAACTCGATCAAGGTTTCTTAAGCAATCATCAAAAGAAGTTTCGTAAACGGAGAAATCATCCATGAAAACCTCAACAATCTTTTCACAAAAGTCAAAGAATATAGCAGTCATACATCTTTGAAAGTAGCAGGTGCATTGCATAAACCAAAAGGCATACGTCTATAAGCAAAAGTACCGAATAGGCGTGTAAAAGTAGTCTTTTCTTGATCCTCTTTTGACACAAGTATTTGACACAAACCAGAATAACCATTTAGAAAGCAAAAATGTGTATGTTTGGATAATCTTTCTAGCATTTGATCAATAAAAGGTAAAGGGTAATGATCCTTTTTAGTAGCTTTATTTAATTTGCGGAAATCAATTACCATTCTATAACCTGTAACAATTCTTTGTGGGATCAATTCATCTTTATCATTAGGAACAACAGTAATACCTCCCTTCTTAGGGACACAATGGACATGACTTACCCACTCACTATCAGCAACGAGATAAATTATACCTGCCTCCAGAAGCTTTAGTATTTCTTTTCTTACCACTTCTTTCATTTTAGGATTTAACCGTCGTTGGTGATCAACAACCGGTTTCGCGTCTTTCTCCAATTTTATTTTGTGCTGGCATAGAGTGGGATTAATGCCCTTAAGATCATCAAGAGTATATCCAATAGCAGCACGGTGCTTCTTTAGAGTTTTCAATAATTTCTTTTCTTCATGCTCTGAAAGGTTAGCACTAATAATAACAGGATATATCTCTTTCTCATCAAGATAAGCATATTTAAGAGTATCAGGTAAAGGTTTAAGCTCAAACACGGGATCACCCTTGGGTGGAGGAGGATCCCCTAGAATTTCAACAAGCAAATTATGTTTCAAAATAGGTCCATGTTTAAAGAATACTTCATCTATTTCCCTTCTTTCATTCATAAACATATCATTTTCATGGTCTAGCAAATATTGTTCTAAAGGATCACTAGGAGGCACGGCAATAGAAGCAAGACCAATAATTTCATCTTTACTAGGCAATTCTTTATCATGGGGTTGTCTACGAAATTTAGCAAAATTAAATTCATGAGACATATCCCCTAAACCAACAGAAACAATATCCTTATTGCAGTGTTCAAGAAGGGTCTACCAAATATAATGGGACAAAAGTCATCTTGTGGGGAACCAAGAACAAGAAAATCAGCAGGATATTTAACTTTCCCACACAAGACTTCAACATCTCTAACAATCCCAACTGGTGAAATAGTGTCTCTATTGGCAAGTTTAATTGTAACATCTATCTCTTCTATCTCGGTAGGTGCAATATCATGCATAATTTCTTTGTATAAGGAATGAGGTATTGCACTTGCACTAGCACCCATATCACATAAGCCATGATAGCAATGATCTCCTATTTTAACAGAAATAACAGGCATGCCTACAACAGGTCTATGTTTATTTTTAGTATCGGGTCTAGCAATTCTAGCAGCTTCATCACAGAAGTAAATAACATGCCCATCAATATTATCGGCCAAGAGATCTTTAACCATAGCAACACTAGGTTCAACTTTAATTTTCTCAGAGGGAGTAGGTGTTCTAGTATTACTCTTACGAACCACAGTTGAAGCTTTAGCATGATCCTTTATTCTAACAGGGAAAGGTGGTTTCTCAATATAAGCAGTAGGAACAACAGGATCATTATAAGTGATAGTCTTTTCTTCAACTTTAATAGGTGCAACTACTTTTACTTCAATGGGAGGATTATATTTAAACCACTTCTCCTTAGGGAGATCAACATGAGTAGCAAAGGATTCACAGAAAGAAGCTACTATCTCAGAGTCAAGTCCATATTTAGTGCTAAATTCACGGAAAGCATCGGTATCCATAAAAGATTTAACACAATCAAACTTAGGTGTTATACCTGACTCCTTACCTTCGTCAAGGTCCCAATCTTCAGAGTTGTGCTTAATTATTTCCAATAAATCCCATTTGAATTCAATAGTCTTCATCATAAAAGATCCAATACAAGAAGTATCGAGCATGGAGCGATTATCGAGAGAAATTCGAGCATACAATTTTTGAATAATAATTTCTCTTGAGAGATCATGATTGGGGCATGAATATAACATTGACTTAAGCCTCCCCCAAGCTTGAGAGATGCTTTCTCCTTTGCGAGGCCAAAAATTGTATATATAATTACGATCATGATGAACAAGATGCATAGGATAAAACTTCTGATGAAATTCCAATTTCAATCGGTTGTAGTTCCATGATCCCATATCATCACATAGCCTAAACCATGTCAATGCCTCTCCCTTAAAAGATAAAGGGAAGACCTTCTTCTTGATAACATCCTCGGGCATACCTGCAAGCTTAAATAATCCACAAACTTCATCCACATAGATTAGGTGCAAATCGGGATGCAATGTTCCATCTCCTGTAAAAGGATTAGCTAGCTGTTTCTCTATCATACCCGAAGGAATTTCAAAGTAAAAATTTTTAGTAGGTTGAGGAGCAACTCTTTGTTCTACTGGTCGGGGAGAAGATACCCCGAACAAGCCCCTCAAAGGATTATGTTCCATAGTAACAAGTGACAGTAAATTTTAGCACACTATATAAATTTTTCCTTACCAAATTCCACCTACCAAAGGCGCTTCACTCCCCGGCAACGGCGCCAGGAAAGAGTCTTGATGACCCACAAGTGCAGGGGATCTATCGTAGCCTTTTCGATAAGTAAGAGTGTCGAACCCAACGAGGAGCAGAAGGAAATGATAAGCGATTTTCAGCGAGGTATTTTCTGCAAGCACTGAAATTATCGGTAACAAATAGTTTGGTGATAAGGTAATTGATAACGGGTAACAAATAGTAAAAGTAAATAAGGTGCATCAAGATGGCCCAATCCTTTTTGTAGCAAAGGACAAGCCTGGACAAACTCTTATATAAAGGAAAGCGCTCCCGAGGACACATGGGAATTATCGTCAAGCTGGTTTTCATCACGCTCGTATGATTCACGTTCGGTACTTTGATAATTTGATATGTGGGTGGACCGGTGCTTGGGTACTGTCCTTCCTTGGACAAGCATCCCACTTATGATTAACCCCTATTGCAAGCATCCGCAACTACAACAGAAGTATTAAGGTAAACCTAACCATAGCATGAAACATATGGATCCAAATCAGCCCCTTACGAAGCAACGCATAAACTAGGGTTTAAGCTTCTGTCACTCTAGCAACCCATCATCTACTTATTACTTCCCAATGCCTCCTCTAGGCCCAAACAATGGTGAAGTGTCATGTAGTCGACGTTCACATGACACCACTAGAGGAGAGACAACATACATCTCATCAAAATATCGAACGAATACCAAATTCACATGACTACTTATAGCAAGACTTCTCCCATGTCCTCAGGAACAAACGTAAATACTCACAAATCATATTCATGTTCACAATCACACGGGTATTAATATGCATAATTGATCTGAACATATGATCTTCCACCAAGTAAATCAACTAGCATCAACTACAAGGAGTAATCAACACCACTAGCAACCCACAGGTACCAATCTGAGGCTTTGGGACAAAGATTGGATACAAGAGATGAACTAGGGTTTGAGATGAGATGGTGCTGGTGAAGATGTTGATGGAGATTGACCCCCTCCTGATGAGAGAATCGTTGGTGATGACGGTGGTGATGATTTCCCCCTCCCGGAGGGAAGTTTCCCCGGCAGAACAGCTCTGCCGGAGCCCTAGATTGGTTCCGCCAAGGTTCCGCCTCGTGGCGGCGGAGTTTCTTCCCAAAAGCTTGCTTATGATTTTTTCCTCAACGAAAGACTCCATATAGCCAAAGATGGGCATCAGAGGGCTGCCAGGGGGCCCACGAGGTAGGGGTGCGCCCAGGGGGGTAGGGCGCGCCCCCACCCTCCTGGACGGTGGGTGGCCCCCCTCTGGTACTTCTTTCACCCAATATTTTTTATATATATTCTGAAACATGCTCTCGTGAAGTTCCAGGACTTTTGGAGTTGTGCAGAATAGGTCTCTAGTATTTGCTCCTTTTCCAGCCCAGAATTCCAGCTGCCGGCATTCCCCCTCTTCATGTAAACCTTGTAAAATAAGAGAGAATGTGCAGAAGTATTGTGACATAATGTGTAATAACAACCCATAATGCAATAAATATCAATACAAAAGCATGATGCAAAATGGACGTATCAGCTTCTCTCATGATAGCATGTATTACGGTGGGTGAACAAATTATTGCCGAGCAATTGATAGAAGAGCGCATATTTGAGAATATCTAGGCAATGATTATGAAATATAGGCATCACGTCCGTGTTAAGTAGACCGAATCGATTTTGCATGTACTACTATTACTCCACACATCAACCGCTATCCAGCATGCATCTAGAGTATTAAGTTCATAAGAACAGAGTAATGCTTTAGGCAAGATGACATGATGTAGAGGGATAAACTCAAGCAAAATGATATAAACCCCATCTTTTCATCCTCGATAGCAACAATACAATACATGCCTTGCTGCCCCTACTGTCACTGGGAAAGGACACCACAAGATTGAACCCAAAGCTAAGCACTTCTCCCATTTCAAGAAAGATCAATCTAGTAAGCCAAACTAAACCGATAATTCGAAGAGACTTGCAAAGATATCAAATCATGCACATAAGAATTCAGAGAAAAACCAAATATTGTTCATAGATAAACCTGATAATAAATCCACAATTCATCGGATCTCGGCAAACACACTGCAAAAAGTATTACATCGAATAGATCTCCAAGAACATCGAGGAGAACTTTGTATTGAGAACCAAAGAGAGAGAAGAAGCCATCTAGCTAATAACTATGGACCCGAAGGTCTGTGGTAAACTACTCACACATCATCGAAGAGGATATGGTGTTGATGTAGAAGCCCTCCATGATCGAATCCCCCTCCGGCAGATCGCCGGAAAAGGCCCCAGATGGGATCTCAAGGGTACAGAAAGTTGCGGAGGTGGAAAAGTGGTTTCGTGGCTCACTCTAATGTTTTAGGGTATAAGAGTATATATAGGCGAAAGAAGTACGTCGATGGAGCTCCTTGGGGCCCACGAGGGTGGGGGCCCCTACCCCCCTGGGCACGCCCTCCTGCCTCATGGAAGCTTTGCGGAGTTCCAAACTTCAACTCCAAGTCTCCTGGTTTGCGTTTGTTCCAAGAAAGATCCTCGTGAAGGTTTCGTTCCGTTTGGATTCCGTTTGATATTCCTTTTCTGCGAAACACTAAAATAGGCAAAAAACCAGAAACTAGCACTTGGCCTCCGGTTAATAGATTAGTCCCAAAAATAATATAAAAGTGCATATTAAAACCCATTAAACATCCAAAACAGATAATATAATAGCATGGAACAATCAAAAATTATAGATACATTGGAGACGTATCAAGCATCCCGAGCCTTAATTCCTGCTTGTCCTCGAGTAGGTAAATGATAAAAATAGAATTTTTGATGTGGAATGCTACCTAACATAATTTTCAATGTAATTTCCTTTATTGTGGCATGAATGTTCAGATCCAAAAGGTTCAAGACAAAAGTTTAGTATTGACATAAAAATAATAATACTTCAAGCATACTAACCAAGCAATTATGTATTCTCAAAATAACATATCCAAAGAAAGCTCATCCCTACAAAATCATATAGTTTGGCCATGCTTCATCTCCGTAACACAAAATGCTCCCATCATGCACAACCCCGATGACAAGCCAAGCAATTGTTTCATACTTAGCCTTTTCAAACATTTTCAACTTTTACGCAATATATGAGCGCGAGCCATGGACATAGCACTATGGGTGGAATAGAATGGTGGTTGTGCAGATGACAAAAGGGAGGAAGATAGTCTCACATCAACTAGGCGTATCAATGGGCTATGGAGATGCCCATCGATAGATATCAATGTGAGTGAGTAAGGATTGCCATGCAACAGATTGCTTGCTCACGAAGACCTAGGGCAATTTGAGGAAGCCCATCATTGGAATATACAAGCCAAGTTCTATAATGTAAAATTCCCACTAGTATATGAAAGTGACAACATAAGAGACTCTCTATCATGAAGATCATGGTGCTACTTTGAAGCACAAGTGTGGAAAAAGGATAGTAACATTACCCCTTCTCTCTTTTTCTCTCATTTATTTATTTATTTATTTTTTGTTTGGGCCTTCTCTTTTTTTATGGCCTCTTTTTTTCCCTTTTTTATTTTTAGTCCGGAGTCTCATCCTGACTTGTGGGGGAATCATGGTCTCCATCATCCTTTCCTCACATGGGAAAATGCTCTAATAATGAAGATCATCACACTTTTATTTACTTACAACTCAAGAATTACAACTCGATACTTGATACGTCTCCGTCATATATACTTTTCCAAACACGTTTGCCCTTGTTTTGGACTCTAACTTGCATGATTTGAATAGAACTAACCCGGACTGACGTTGTTTTCAGTAGAATTACCATGGTGTTATTTATGTGCAGAAACAAAAGTTCTCAGAATGACCTGAAAATTCATGGAGCAACTTTTTGGAAAATATAAAAAATACCTGCAAAAGATGAAGGCCAGGGGCCCCACCACCTGTCCACGAGGGTGGGGGGCGTGCCTGCCCCCCTAGGGCGCGCCCCCTACCTCGTGGGCTCCCTGGAGCTCCTCCGACTCCAACTCCAACTCTATATATTGTGTTTCGGGGAGAAAAAAATCAGAGAGAAGAATTCATCGCGTTTTACGATACAGAGCCGCCGCCAAGCCCTAAAACCTCTCGGGAGGGCTGATCTGGAGTCCTTTCGGGGCTCCGGAGAGGGGAATCCGTTGCCATCGTCATCATCAACCATCCTCCATCACCAATTTCATGATGCTCACCACCGTGCGTGAGTAATTCCATCATAGGCTTGCTGGACGGTGATGGTTGCATGTGATCTATCATGTAATCGATTTAGTTTTGTTAGGGTTTGATCCCTAGTATCCACTATATTCTGAGATTGATGTTCCTATGACTTTGCTATGCTTAATGCTTGTCACTAGGGCCCGAGTGCCATGATTTCATATTTGAACCTATTATGTTTCCATCAATATATGAGAGTTCTTGATCCTATCTTTCAAGTCTATAGTCACCTATTATGTGTTATGATCCGTTAATCCCGAAGTGACAATAATCGGGATACTTACCGGTGATGACCGTAGTTTGAGGAGTTCATGTATTCACTATGTGTTAATGCTTTGTTCCGGTACTCTATTAAAAGGAGGCCTTAATATCCCTTAGTTTCCGTAAGGACCCCACTGCCACGGGAGGGTAGGACAAAAGATGTCATGCAAGTTCTTTTCCATACGCACGTATGACTATATTCGGAATACATGCCTACATTACATTGATGAACTGGAGCTAGTTCTGTGTCACCCTAGGTTATGACTATTACATGATGAACCGCATCCGGCATAATTCTCCATCACTGATCCATTGCCTACGAGCTTTCCATATATTGTTCTCCGCTTATTTACTTTTCCGTTGCTATTGCTATCATCACTACAAAATACCAAAAACACTACTTTTGCTACCGTTACCTTTTGCTACCGTTACCACTACTATCATATTACTTTGCTACTAAACACTTTGCTGCAGATACTAAGTTTCCAGGTGTGGTTGAATTGACAACTCAGCTGCTAATACTTGAGAATATTCTTTGGCTCCCCTTGTGTCGAATCAATAAATTTGGGTTGAATACTCTACCCTCGAAAACTGTTGCGATCCCCTATACTTGTGGGTTATCAAGACTATTTTCTGGCGCCGTTGCCGGGGAGCATAGCTCTATTCTTTGATTCACTTGGGATTTATATATGCTTATCATTATGAAGAACTTAAGAGATCCAAAAACCAAGATTCATCCCTCAACTACGAGGGGAGGTAAGGAACTGCCATCTAGCTCTGCACTTGATTCACCTTCTGTTTTGAATAAGCTTGCGACACCTAAACATGCTTCTGCTATTCGTTCTGATATGTCGCATGTTATTGATGACGCCACTTCTGCTATACATGATACTTATGATGAAACTACTTCTATGCTTGATACTACTGTGCCACTTGGTGAATTTCTTGATGAACAACTTGCTATGGCTAGAGAGATTGAAAATATTGAATCTAATAATACTGATGAAATTGATGATGAAGACTTGCTTGTTATTCCTAAGGGTTATGTTTTTGATAAAGAAGCTTCTTTAGCTATTTTAGCTTGCAAAGATAGATACGAACTCAAGAGGTTATTAGCTAAATGGAATCAGCAATCTCTAAATGCTAGAATGAAACCTGACCCTCCTTTTGCTACTTCACCTATCTGTGTTACCGATAAGGATTATGAATTCTCTGTTGATCTTGATATAATTACTTTGGTTGAATATGATCCTTTTCATGGCTATGAATCTGAAATTGTTGTGGCACATCTTACTAAATTAAATGATATAGCTACCCTGTTCACTAATGATGAGAGAATTCGCTACTTTTATATCCTTAAAATATTTTCGTTCTCATTAAAGGGTGATGCTAAGATATGGTTTAATTCTCTTGATCCTGGTTGTGTGTGTAGTCCCCAGGATATGATTTATTACTTCTCTGCTAAATATTTCCCTGCTCATAAGAAACAAGCTACTTTAAGGGATATATATAATTTTGCGCAAATTGAAGAAGAGAGTCTCCGACAAGCTTGGGGGAGGCTTCTCCAATTACTTAATGTTTTTCCTGATCATCCTCTTAAAAAATGAAATACTTGATATCTTTTATAATGTACTAACCGATGCCTCCAGAGATTACCTGGATAGTTGTGCTGGTTCTGTTTTCAGGGAAAGAACACCGGATGAAGCTAAAATTCTATTGAATAATATGTTGACAAATGAAAATAGTTGGACACCTCCGGAGCCAATTCCTGAGCCTATTCCCAAACCAACTCCGAAGAAGAGGGGTATTCTATTTCTCAGTCCTGAAGATATGCAAGAGGCAAAGAAATCTATGAAAGAAAAAGGTATTAAAGCTGAAGATGTTAAGAATTTACCTCCTATTGAAGAAATACACAGTCTTAATTTACCGCCTGTTGAAGAAACATATGATCTTAATCCATTACCTATTGAAGAAACTCATGGTCTTGATAACCCGACACAGGTAGTAAATGTAAATTCTCTCTATAGATATGATAAAGCTAAAATCCCATTTACTAAGTTTTCTAGCCCATGCTTAGATGAGTTTGATAAATTTATGGCTAAGTAAGAAGATTTTAATGCTTATTTTGGTAGACAATTGAAATACAATTCAAATATGCTTGAACACTTGGGTGATTATATGGCTAATGTCAAAGGTGAACTTAAACTTATTAGTAAACATGCTTCTATGGTTACCACCCAAGTAGAACAAGTACTTAAAGCTCAAAATGATTTGCTCAACGAATTGAATAGTAAGAATAATGATAATGTTGTTAGAGTTATGACTAGAGGTGGTAAAATGACTCAGGAACCTTTGTATCCTGAAGGCCACCCTAAGAGAATTGAGCAAGATTCTCAGAGAAATAATATAGATGCACCTAGTCCTTCTAAAAGGAAGAAAAAGAAAAATGATAGGACTTTGCATGCTTCTAGTGAACCTATTACTGAAATACCTGAGAATCCAAATGAAATTTCTATTTCTTATGCTGAAACACAATCTGGTAATGAACCTGAAACTAGTGATAATGTTAATGATAATGTTCATGATGAGGCTCAACCTAGTAATGATGATGATTTAGAAATTGAACCTGTTGTTGATCTTGATAACCCACAATCAAAGAATCAACGTTATGATAAGAAAGATTTTGTTGCTAGGAAACATGGTAAAGAAAGAGAACCATGGGTTCATAAACCCATGCCTTTTCCTCCCAAACCATCCAAGAAAAAGGATGATGAGGATTTTGAGCGCTTTGCTAAAATGATTAGACCTATCTTTTTGCGTATGCGATTAACTGATATGCTCAAAATGAATCCTTATGCTAAGTATATGAAAGATATTGTTACAAATAAGAAAAAGATACCGGAAGCTGAAATTTCTGTTGGAAATATGCCCTAGAGGCAATAATAAAAGTGTCATTATTATATTTCTTTGTTCATGATAATAGTCTTTTATTCATGCTATAACTGTATTATCCGGAAATCGTAATACACGTATGAATACATAGACCACAATATGTCCCTAGTGAGCCTCTAGTTGACTAGCTCGTTGTGATCAACAGATAGTCATGGTTTCCTGGCTATGGACATTGGATGTCGTTGATAACGGGATCACATCATTAGGAGAATGATGTGATGGACAAGACCCAATATTAAGCATAGCACAAGATTGTGTAGTTCGTTTTGCTAGAGCTTTTTCAATGTCAAGTATCTCTTCCTTAGACCATGAGATCGTGTAACTCCCGGATACCGTAAGAGTGCTTTGGGTGTACCAAACGTCACAACGTAACTGGGTGACTATAAAGGTGCATTACAGGTATCTCCGAAAGTGTCTGTTGGGTTGACACGGATCGAGACTGGGATTTGTCACTCCGTATGACGGAGAGGTATCTCTGGGCCCACTCGGTAATGCATCATCATAATGAGCTCAAGGTGACCAAGTGTTTGATCACGGGATCATGCATTGCGGTACGAGTAAAGTGACTTGCCGGTAACGAGACTGAACGAGGTATTGGGATACCGACGATCGAGTCTCGGGCATGTAACGTACCGATTGACAAAGGGAATTGCATACGGGGTTTGATCGAATCCTCGACATCGTGGTTCATCCGATGACAACATCGAGGAGCATGTGGGAGCCAACATGGGTATCCAGATCCCGCTGTTGGTTATTGACCTGAGGTCGTCTCGGTCATGTCTGCATGTCTCCCGAACCCGTAGGGTCTACACACTTAAGGTTCGGTGACGCTAGGGTTATCAGGAAGACAAGTATGTGATTACCGAATGTTGTTCGGAGTCCCGGATGAGATCCCGGACGTCACGAGGAGTTCCGGAATGGTCCGGAGGTAAAGATTTATATAAGGAAAGTGGTTAAACGGACACCGGAAAGTTTCGGTGGCATACCGGTATTGTACCGGGGCCACCGGAAGGGTTCCGGGGGTCCACCGGGTGGGGCCACCCCTCCCGGGGGGGCCACATGGGCTGTGTGGGAGAGGGAGCCAGCCCCTAGTGGGCTGGGCGCGCCTCCCCACCTAGGCCCATGCGGCTAGGGCAAGGGGAGGGGAAACCCTAAAGGGGGCGCCCCCCTAGCTTGGGGGGCAAGCCACCCTTTTCCCTCTCCCTTTGGCCGCCGCCCCCCTCTAGGGTTTCCCCTAGAGGGCCGGCCCCCTTGCCCCTCTCCTCCTATATATAGAGGGGTGAGGGGAGGGCTGCTAACACAAGCCAAGGCGCAGCCCCTCCCCTCCCCAACACCTCTCCTCCTCCGTACGTGCTTGGCGAAGCCCTGTCGGAGTACTTCTGCACCAACTACACCACGCCGTCGTGCTGCCGTTGGAGCTGTCTTCCTCAACCTCTCCTTCCTCCTTGCTGGATCAAGACGGAGGAGACGTCGCCCGTACCGTACGTGTGTTGAACGCGGAGGTGCTGTCCGTTCAGCACTTGGTCATCGGTGATCCGAATCACGTCGAGTACGACTCCATCATCACCAACCCCTTGAACGCTTCCGCACTCGATCTACAAGTGGTATGTAGATGCAAACTCACTCCCTTGACTCGTTGCTTAGATGAACTCATAGATGGATCTTGGTGAAACCGTAGGAAAAATTTTAATTTTCTGCAACGTTCCCCAACAGTGGCATCATGAGCTAGGTCTATGCGTAGTTCTCTTTGCACGAGTAGAACACAATTTTGTTGTGGGCGTAGATCTTGTCAACTTGCTTGCCGCTACTAGTCTTATCTTGCTTCAGCGGTATTGTGGGATGAAGCGGCCCGGACCAACCTTACACGTACGCTTACGTGAGACCGGTTCCACCGACTAACATGCACTAGTTGCATAAGGTGGCTGGCGGGTGTCTGTCTCTCCCACTTTAGTTGAAGTGGATTCGATGAAAAGGGTCCTTATGAAGGGTAAATAGAAGTTGACAAGATCACGTTGTGGTTATTCGTAGGTAAGAAAACGTTCTTGCTAGAACCCAATTGCAGCCACGTAAAAGATGCAACAACAATTAGAGGACGTCTAACTTGTTTTTGCAGCAATTGTCATGTGATGTGATATGGCCAGAAGTTGTGATGAATGATGAATGATATATTGTGATGTATGAGATCATGTTCTTGTAATAGGAATCACGACTTGCATGTCGATGAGTATGACAACCGGCAGGAGCCATAGGAGTTGTCTTTATTTTTTGTATGACCTGCGTGTCATTGAAGAACGCCATGTAAACTACTTTACTTTATTGCTAAACGCGTTAGTCATAGAAGTAGAAGTAGTCGTTGGCGTGACAACTTCATGAAGACACGATGATGGAGATCATGATGATGGAGATCATGGTGTCATGCCGGTGACAAGATGATCATGGAGCCCCGAAGATGAAGATCAAAGGAGCTATATGATATTGGCCATATCATGTCACTACTTTATATAATTGCATGTGATGTTTATTATGTTTTATGCATCTTGTTTACTTAGAACGACGGTAGTAAATAAGATGATCCCTTACAACAATTTCAAGAAGTGTTCTCCCCTAACTGTGCACCGTTGCTAAAGTTCGTCGTTTCGAAGCACCACGTGATGATCGGGTGTGATAGATCCTTACGTTCACATACAACGGGTGTAAGACAGTTTTACACATGCAAAACACTTAGGGTTAACTTGACGAGCCTAGCATGTACAGACATGGCCTCGGAACACGGAGACCGAAAGGTCGAACACGAGTCGTATGGAAGATACGATCAACATGAGAATGTTCACCGACGATGACTAGTCCGTCTCACGTGATGATCGGACACGGCCTAGTCGACTCGGATCGTGTAACACTTAGATGACTAGAGGGATGTCAAATCTGAGTGGGAGTTCATTCAATAATTTGATTAGATGAACTTAATTATCATGAACTTAGTCTAAAACCTTTTGCAAATATGTCTTGTAGATCAAATGGCCAACGCTCATGTCAACTTGAACTTCAACGCGTTCCTAGAGAAAACCAAGCTGAAAGATGATGGCAGCAACTATACGGACTGGGTCCAGAACCTGAGGATCATCCTCATAGCTGCCAGGAAACAATATGTCCTAGAAGGACCGCTAGGTGACGCTCCCGTCCCAGAGAACCAAGACATTATGAATGCTTGGCAGTCTCGTGCTGATGATTACTCCCTCGTTCAGTGCGGCATGCTTTACAGCTTAGAACCGGGGCTCCAAAAGCGTTTTGAGCATCACGGAGCATATGAGATGTTCGAAGAGCTGAAACTAGTTTTCCAAGCTCACGCCCGGGTCGAGAGATATGACATCTCCGACAAGTTCTATAGTTGTAAGATGGAGGAAAATAGTTCTGTCAGTGAGCACATACTCAAGATGTCTGGGTTGCACAACCGTATGACCCAGCTGAATATTAACCTCCCTGATGAGGCAGTCATTGACAGAATCCTTCAGTCGCTCCCACCAAGCTACAAGAGCTTTGTGATGAACTACAATATGCAGGGGATGGTAAAGACCATTCCTGAAGTATTTTCTATGCTGAAGTCAGCAGAGGTTGAAATCAAGAAAGAACATCAAGTGTTGATGGTCAATAAGACCACTAAGTTCAAGAAGGGCAAGGGTAAGAAGAACTTCAAGAAGGACGGCAAGGAGGTTGCCGCGCCCGGTAAGCCAGTT
The DNA here is from genome assembly GCF_018294505.1 of Triticum aestivum. NCBI lineage: Eukaryota > Viridiplantae > Streptophyta > Magnoliopsida > Poales > Poaceae > Triticum > Triticum aestivum. The sequence continues at coordinate 149,341,832 of NC_057797.1, forward strand.
GCCGGGAAGAAGTCAAAGAATGGACCCAAGCCTGAGACTGAGTGCTTTTATTGCAAGGGGAAGGGTCACTGGAAGCGGAACTGCCCCAAATACTTATCGGATAAGAAGGCTGGTAACACTAAAGGTATATTCGATATACATGTAATTGATGTGTACCTTACCAGTACTCGTAGTAACTCCTGGGTATTTGATACCGGTGCCGTTGCTCATATTTGTAACTCACAGCAGGAGTTGCAGAATAAGCGGAGACTGGCGAAGGACGAGGTGACGATGCGCGTCGGGAATGGTTCCAAGGTCGATGTGATCGCAGTCGGCACGCTACCTCTACATTTACCTACGGGATTAGTTATAAACCTTAATAATTGTTATTTGTGCCAAGTTTGAGCATGAACATTGTATCTGGATCTCGTTTGATACGAGATGGCTACTCATTTAAATCCGAGAATAATGGTTGTTCTATTTATATGAGAGATATGTTTTATGGTCATGCCCCTATGGTCAATGGTTTATTCATAATGAATCTCGAGCGTAATGTTACACATATTCATAGTGTGAATACCAAAAGATGTAAAGTTGATAACGATAGTCCCACATACTTGTGGCACTGCCGCCTTGGTCACATTGGTGTCAAGCGCATGAAGAAACTCCATGCTGATGGACTTTTGGAGTCTCTCGATTATGAATCGTTTGACACATGCGAACCATGCCTCATGGGCAAGATGACCAAGACTCCGTTCTCCGGAACAATGGAGCGAGCAACCAACTTGTTGGAAATCATACATACCGATGTGTGCGGTCCAATGAGCGTTGAGGCTCGCGGAGGATATCGTTATGTTCTCACTCTCACTGATGACTTGAGTAGATATGGGTATGTCTACTTAATGAAACACAAGTCTGAGACCTTTGAAAAGTTCAAGGAATTTCAGAATGAGGTAGAGAATCAACGTGACCGAAAGATAAAATTCCTACGATCAGATCGTGGAGGAGAATACTTAAGTCACGAATTTGGTACACACTTAAGGAAATGTGGAATCGTTTCACAACTAACGCCGCCTGGAACACCTCAGCGTAACGGTGTGTCCGAACGTCGTAATCGCACTCTATTAGATATGGTGCGATCTATGATGTCTCTTACCGATTTACCACTATCATTTTGGGGATACGCTCTAGAGACAGCTACATTCACTTTAAATAGGGCACCGTCTAAATCCGTTGAGACGACACCGTATGAATTGTGGTTTGGGAAGAAACCTAAGCTGTCGTTTCTAAAAGTTTGGGGATGCGATGCTTATGTCAAGAAACTTCAACCTGAAAAGCTCGAACCCAAGTCGGAAAAATGCGTCTTCATAGGATACCCTAAAGAAACCATTGGGTATACCTTCTACTTAAGATCCGAGGGCAAGATCTTTGTTGCCAAGAACGGATCCTTTCTGGAAAAAGAGTTTCTCTCGAAAGAAGTAAGTGGGAGGAAAGTAGAACTCGATGAAGTACTACCTCTTGAACGGGAAAGTAGTGCAGCTCAAGAAAATGTTCCTGTGATGCCTACACCAACTGAAGAGGAAAATAATGATGATGATCAAGGTACTTCGGATCAAGTTGCTACTGAACTTCGTAGGTCCACAAGGACACGTTCCGCACCAGAGTGGTACGGCAACCCTGTCCTGGAAATCATGTTGTTAGACAACGGTGAACCTTCGAACTATGAAGAAGCGATGGCGGGCCCAGATTCCAACAAATGGCTAGAAGCCATGAAATCCGAGATAGAATCCATGTATGAAAACAAAGTATGGACTTTGACTGACTTGCCCGATGATCGGCGAGCGATAGAAAACAAATGGATCTTTAAGAAGAAGACGGACGCGGATGGTAATGTCACCATCTATAAAGCTCGACTTGTCGCTAAGGGTTATCGGCAAGTTCAAGGGATTGACTACGATGAGACTTTCTCTCCCGTAGCGAAGCTTAAGTCCGTCCGAATCATGTTAGCAATTGCCGCATACTATGATTATGAGATATGGCAGATGGACGTCAAAACGGCATTCCTTAACGGTTATCTTAAGGAAGAACTGTATATGATGCAGCCAGAAGGTTTTGTCGATCCTAAGAACGCTAACAAAGTATGCAAGCTCCAGCGATCCATTTATGGGCTGGTGCAAGCATCTCGGAGTTGGAATATTCGCTTTGATGAGATGATCAAAGCGTTTGGGTTTATGCAGACTTATGGAGAAGCCTGCGTTTACAAGAAAGTGAGTGGGAGCTCTGTAGCATTTCTCATATTATATGTAGATGACATACTCTTGATGGGAAATGATATGGAACTTTTGGACAGCATTAAGGCCTACTTGAATAAGTGTTTTTCAATGAAGGACCTTGGAGAAGCTGCTTACATATTAGGCATCAAGATCTATAGAAATAGATCGAGACGCCTCATAGGTCTTTCACAAAGCACATACCTTGATAAAATTTTGAAGAAGTTCAAAATGGATCAGTCCAAGAAGGGGTTCTTGCCTGTATTGCAAGGTGTGAGATTGAGCTCGGCTCAATGCCCGACCACGGCAAAAGATATAGAAGAGATGAGTGTCATCCCCTATGCTTCAGCCATAGGATCTATTATGTATGCCATGCTGTGTACCAGACCTGATGTAAACCTTGCCGTAAGTTTGGTAGGAAGGTACCAAAGTAATCCCGGCAAGGAACACTGGACAGCGGTCAAGAATATCCTGAAGTACCTGAAAAGGACAAAGGACATGTTTCTCGTTTATGGAGGTGACGAAGAGCTCGTCGTAAAGGGTTACGTCGACGCTAGCTTTGACACAGATCTGGATGACTCTAAGTCACAAACCGGATACGTGTATATGTTGAATGGTGGAGCAGTAAGCTGGTGCAGCTGCAAGCAGAGCGTCGTGGCGGGATCTACATGTGAAGCGGAGTACATGGCAGCCTCGGAGGCAGCGCATGAAGCTATTTGGGTGAAGGAGTTCATCACCGACCTAGGAGTCATACCCAATGCGTCGGGGCCGATCAAACTTTTCTGTGACAATACTGGAGCTATTGCCCTTGCGAAGGAGCCCAGATTTCACAAGAAGACCAGGCACATCAAGCGTCGTTTCAACTCCATCCGTGAGAATGTTCAAGATGGAGACATAGAAATTTGCAAAGTACATACGGATCTGAATGTCGCAGATCCGTTGACTAAACCTCTCTCGCGAGCGAAACATGATCAACACCAGAACTCTATGGGTGTTCGATTCATCACAATGTAACTAGATTATTGACTCTAGTGCAAGTGGGAGACTGTTGGAAATATGCCCTAGAGGCAATAATAAAAGTGTTATTATTATATTTCTTTGTTCATGATAATAGTCTTTTATTCATGCTATAACTGTATTATCCGGAAATCGTAATACACGTGTGAATACATAGACCACAATATGTCCCTAGTGAGCCTCTAGTTGACTAGCTCGTTGTGATCAACAGATAGTCATGGTTTCCTGGCTATGGACATTGGATGTCGTTGATAACGGGATCACATCATTAGGAGAATGATGTGATGGACAAGACCCAATCCTAAGCATAGCACAAAGGTCGGTTAGTTCGTTTGCTAGAGCTTTTCCAATGTCAAGTATCTCTTCCTTAGACCATGAGATCGTGTAACTCCCGGATACCGTAAGAGTGCTTTGGGTGTACCAAACGTCACAACGTAACTGGGTGACTATAAAGGTGCATTACAGGTATCTCCGAAAGTGTCTGTTGGGTTGACACGGATCGAGACTGGGATTTGTCACTCCGTATGACGGAGAGGTATCTCTGGGCCCACTCGGTAATGCATCATCATAATGAGCTCAAGTGACCAAGTGTTTGATCACGGGATCATGCATTGCGGTACGAGTAAAGTGACTTGCCGGTAACGAGACTGAACGAGGTATTGGGATACCGACGATCGAGTCTCGGGCATGTAACGTACCGATTGACAAAGGGAATTGCATACGGGGTTTGATCGAATCCTCGACATCGTGGTTCATCCGATGACAACATCGAGGAGCATGTGGGAGCCAACATGGGTATCCAGATCCCGCTGTTGGTTATTGACCTGAGGTCGTCTCGGTCATGTCTGCATGTCTCCCGAACCCGTAGGGTCTACACACTTAAGGTTCGGTGACGCTAGGGTTATCAGGAAGACAAGTATGTGATTACCGAATGTTGTTCGGAGTCCCGGATGAGATCCCGGACGTCACGAGGAGTTCCGGAATGGTCCGGAGGTAAAGATTTATATAAGGAAAGTGGTTAAACGGACACCGGAAAGTTTCGGTGGCATACCGGTATTGTACCGGGGCCACCGGAAGGGTTCCGGGGGTCCACCGGGTGGGGCCACCCCTCCCGGGGGGGCCACATGGGCTGTGTGGGAGAGGGAGCCAGCCCCTAGTGGGCTGGGCGCGCCTCCCCACCTAGGCCCATGCGGCTAGGGCAAGGGGAGGGGAAACCCTAAAGGGGGCGCCCCCCTAGCTTGGGGGGCAAGCCACCCTTTTCCCTCTCCCTTTGGCCGCCGCCCCCCTCTAGGGTTTCCCCTAGAGGGCCGGCCCCCTTGCCCCTCTCCTCCTATATATAGAGGGGTGAGGGGAGGGCTGCTGAACACAAGCCAAGGCGCAGCCCATCCCCTCCCCAACACCTCTCCTCCGTACGTGCTTGGCGAAGCTCTGTCGGAGTACTGCTGCACCAACAACACCACGCCGTCGTGCTGCCATTGGAGCTGTCTTCCTCAACCTCTCCTTCCTCCTTGCTGGATCAAGACGGAGGAGACGTCGCCCGTCCCGTACGTGTGTTGAACGTGGAGGTGCTGTCCGTTCAGCACTTGGTCATCGGTGATCCGAATCACGTCGAGTACGACTCCATCATCACCAACCCCTTGAACGCTTCCGCACTCGATCTACAAGTGGTATGTAGATGCAAACTCACTCCCTTGACTCGTTGCTTAGATGAACTCATAGATGGATCTTGGTGAAACCGTAGGAAAAATTTTAATTTTCTGCAACGTTCCCCAACAATTTCCACCATGCTTGCTAATATACTTTTAAGGGTGGAATACCAAAGAAACTTGGAGATCCCGGTGTACCAACTAAACCATGCTCCATTAAAAGAAACTATGTTAAAACTGCTTTATGTGATCTTGGAGCCGGTGTTAGTGTTATGCCTCTCTCTTTATATCGTAGACTTGATTTGAATAAGTTGACACCTACTGAAATATCTTTGCAAATGGCTGATAAATCAACTACTATACCAGTCGGTATTTGTGAGGATGTGCCTGTTGTAGTTGCAAACGTTACTATTTTAACGGACTTTGTTATTCTTGATATTCCCGAGGAGCATAGTATGTCTATTATTCTTGGAAGACCCTTTTTGAATACTGTAGGGGCTGTTATTGATTGCACTAAAAGCAATGTCACTTTTCATGTTAATGGTAATGAGCATACGGTACACTTTCCGAGGAAACAACCTCAAGTTCATAGTATCAACTCTATTGGAAAAATTCCATCGATTATATTTGGAGGTTTTGAATTTCCCCTTCCTACTGTCAAGAAGAAATATGATATTCTTATTATTGGGGATGTGGATATCCCGTTGAGGTAACATAGTGTTATTCAAAATTTCTCCGGTTCCATGTTATTCGGAATGAGTTCGTTAACAAGACTTGATCAACCTTGTTAGTGGATTCCTTTTGATGATCATGAGATGGATGAAACTAGAAGGCACACCTTCTGTACCCCACTTTTACTTTCTGTTATTTATATTAAATAAAATAAAAATAGTATTTTTCTGTCTGTTATCTGAATTATCCGTGCAATATAAAAATACCCCAAAAATAAAAGTTCTCCAAATGCCCTAAAATTTAAATATATTTTTTCTAGAATATTTGGCACTGAGAACACAGCAGAGGGGGTCATCCACCTGGCCACGAGGGTGGAGGGCGCGCCCTACCCCCTGGGCACGCCCCCTGCCTCGTGGGCCCATGGTGGCCCTCCTCCAGTTATCCTTGCACCCACACACTCCTTCTTCCTCCCACAAACACGAATATCCAGTTCATATCCGAGCCCAAGCTCATTTTGCTGCCATTTTCGATCTCCTTGCTCAAAGCACCTCTCACAAAACTGCTTGGGGGGATTGTTTGGTATGTGACTCCTCCATTGGTCCAATTAGTTTTTGTTCTAGTGCTTTATTCATTGCAAATTTGTGCTGCTTAGGTGACCCTATTCTTGAGCTTGCATGTCAAATTTATATGGTTCCAAGTAGTTTTGATGCATGATATAGGCTCTAGGCACTTGTAGGAGTAGTTGCTATCAATATTATTGAGTTTGGTTTACTTCTATTTTGAAGTTACTAAAAATTTCAGAATTTTTCAGAAAATGATGAAGAGACTTTTGAGGGGCTCATCGAGCCGAAGCTCGAAGGAAAAGGCACATAAGCCTAAGTATAATCTGCCTCGCACCACGGAGGTTCGGTCGTGTGAATGACCTTCCGATGATTTCTTGAGAGCAGCCGGGATTTATGAAGATTTTTATGAATTGACTAAGAATGCAGGCCTCACTGATTTCCTCCACGACCAACGCGATCAGTATCTCTTACTCACAAATATCTTTGTGCAAAACTTTCATTTCCATTCTAGGAGCTCACCACCTACGGTGGAGTTTCATTTATATGATGAGCATAAGGAGATGTCACTTTATGATTTTTGTCGGGTTTGTTTAGTCCCTTCCGAGGGCAAGACAGAGGAACCACATCGTGAGGATGTGGATGGGTTTATTGATACTATCACTATAGGGGAAACAATGAAGGTTTCTAATGCACGAATCACTAGCATACATTTTCCCGTTTTACGCTATTTTGCATTATTTGCTAGTCGTTGTTTAATTGGTCGCGGAAACTATGGAAACCTTAGTGTCCCTGATATTATTATTTTGCTCCGCATTTTATACTATGATAACTCTGCTAGTATGGGCGGCTTTATTGCTAAACGGTTAAGTTTGAACCGTACAAAGGGGCCCATCTTTGGAGGCATCTATGCTTCACGCCTAGCTGCACATTTTAACATACCTATTAGGCATTACGAGAAGGAAGAAAAAGTGCTGCCTCGTGTTTATTTAGATTATAAAAGTATGGTGGCACATGATTTTTATTGTTAAGAATAGGGAAGGAGAGCTTAAATACAAATTGTTCTTTGATAAACATCATCCTGAGACTATTACCCTGCCTGCTCCTTCTTTGTTTGATTTATCTACAGGCCAGTACCTTGTTCCATTAGAGGCTATTCACGCCTACCGGAACCCTGCACCAGCCATGGAGCTAGAGCCGGAACCACAAGTTGATCCTTCACGACAGTCTAATTACCAGTGGGATCCAGAGATGATTGCCAACCAGTGGCAATCGGAGTCTTCTTCTTCTTCGTAGTACGACCCCAACGTATTTCCCACCGACATTACATTTATGTTCACACACTCATTGCTAGATGTCGGTGCTCATACTTTTTCATTGTATCATCCATGCTAGTTTACTTTCCTTTTTATGCTTTCTTTTTGTGTGTTTAATAAACCTTAAGAAAAACCAAAAAAAATTAGTTGTAGCTTTTCATAGTTTACTTTCCATGCTTGTAGAGGTAAATAAAAAGAAAACCCAAAAAGATTTCTTGTTCTTCTTTTACTTGTTGGGAGCTTTCCCGTGTAAATAGTTTTATTTATTTTCTTTTCTTTGGGGGTCGATAAGAGAAGACCATGATTAAATTGTTGAAGTGGATCTTATATGCATAATTGTTGATCTGACAAAAGAGCCCATATTGCCTTGTCTTCTCCTGTTTATTGAATGCTTGCAGATCCCAGCTTAGTCCAATGCACATGCACAATTATTATTATTCACATCGTTCGGTCGTGCAAGTGAAAGGCAGTTATGACGATATATGATGGACTGACTGAGATGAGAAAAGCTGGTATGAACTCGACCTCTTTTGTTTTTGTAAATATGATTAGTTCATCGTTCTTCATTCGGCCTATTATGAATAAACATGTTTGCAATGACAACTAGAGGTCATAGTTCTTGTGCCATGCTTGATTAGCTATGAGTTATAATGGTTTACCTTGAGTGCCAACATGCTATTGAAATGGTTATGATGTGGTGTGATAGGGTGGTATCCTCCTCTGAATGATTTAAGTGACTTGACTTGGCGCATGTTCACGCATGTAGTTGAAACAAAATCAACATAGCCTTCACGATATTTATGTTCATGGTGGATTATATCCTACTCATGTTTGCATTCGGTGTTGATTAATTTTAATGCATGTTCATGACTATTGTCGCTCTCTAGCTGGTCGCTTCCTAGTCTTTTGCTAGCCTTCACCTGTACTAAGCGGGAATACTGCTTGTGCATCCAACCCCTTAAACCCCAAAGTTATTCCACATGAGTCCACTATACCTACCTATATACGGTATCTACCTGCCGTTCCAAGTAAATTTGTATGTGCCAAACTCTAAACCTTCAAATAAATATCCTGTTTCGTATGCTCGGATAGCTCATGTATCAACTAGGGCTGTCCGTATATTCCATGTTAGGCGGGTTATTCTCAAGAGGAGTGGACTCCGCTCCTCACCCACGAGAAAGTGGCTGGTCACCGGGATGCCCAGTCCCATGCTTTATGCAAATCAAATCAAAATAATTGCAAACAAAACTCCCCCTGGGACTCTTGTTAGTTGGAGGCACTCGTTGTTTCGAGCAAGCCATGGATTGATGCTTGTTGGTGGAAGGGGGAGTATAAACTTTACCATTCTGTTTGGGAACTGCCTATAATGTGTGTAGCATGGAAGATATCGCCATCTCTTGGTTGTTATGTTGACAATGAAAGTATACCGCTCAAAATATTATTCATCTCTATTTCAAAACCGAGCTCTGGCACCACTACAAATCCCGGTTTCCCTCTATGAAGGGCCTACCTATTCACTTTTATGCTGAGTCATCATCCTCTTATTAAAAAGCACCAGTTGGAGAGCACCACTGTCATTTGCATTCATTACTGTTAGTTTACATTGAGTATGACTTAACTGGATCTCTTTTACCATGAATTACAATGTCTAGTCAGTCCATGGTCTTTAAAGGTGCTCTGCATTTATGTTTAGCGGTCTCAGAAAGGGCTAGCGAGATACCATCTTGTTATATCATATTATGATTGTTTTGAGAAAGTGTTGTCATCCGAGATTTATTATTATTGCTCGCTAGTTGATTATGCCATTGATGTGAGTAAACTTGAGACCTAAGCGTTTTTGTGAATGTGGTTAGTTATAATGTTTGCTGAAAACTTGAATGCTGGCTTTACATATTTACAACAACAAGAGCAAACAGAGTTTGTAAAAGTTTTTCTTTCTCACTTTCAGTTTGTCAACTGAATTGCTTGAGGACAAGCAAAGGTTTAAGCTTGGGGGAGTTGATACGTCTCCGTCGTATCTACTTTTCCAAACACTTTTGCCCTTGTTTTGGACTCTAACTTGCATGCTTTGAATGGAACTAACCCGGACTGACGCTGTTTTCAGCAGAATTACCATGGTGTTATTTATGTGCAGAAACAAAAGTTCTCGGAATGACGTGAGACTTCACGGAGCAACTTTTTGGAAAATATAAAAAATACCTCCAAAAGATGAAGGCCAGGGGGCCCACCACCTATTCACGAGGGTGGGGGGTGCGCCCCCCTACCTCGCGGGCCCCCTGGAGCTCCTCCGACTCCAACTCCAACTCTATATATTGTGTTACGGGGAGAGAAAAATCAGAGAGAAGAATTCATCGCGTTTTATGATATGGAGCCGCCGCCAAGCCCTAAAACCTCTCGGGAGGGCTGATCTGGAGTCCGTTCGGGGCTCCGGAGAGGGGAATCCGTTGCCATCGTCATCATCAACCATCCTCCATCACCAATTTCATGATGCTCACCACCATGCGTGAGTAATTCCATCGTAGGCTTGCTGGACGGTGATGGGTTAGATGGGATCTATCATGTAATCGAGTTAGTTTTGTTAGGGTTCGATCCCTAGTATCCACTATGTTATGAGATTGATGTTGCTATGACTTTAATATGCTTAATGCTTGTCACTAGGGCCCGAGTGCCATGATTTCAGATCTGAACCTATTATGTTTTTATCAATATATGAGAGTTCTTGATCCTATCTTGCAAGTCTATAGTCACCTATTATGTGTTATGATCCATTAACCCCGAAGTGACAATAATCGGGATACTTACCGGTGATGACCGTAGTTTGAGGAGTTCATGTATTCACTATGTGTTAATGCTTTGTTTCGGTACTCTATTAAAAGGAGGCCTTAATATCCCTTAGTTTCCGTAAGGACCCCGCTGCCACGGGAGGGTAGGACAAAAGATGTCATGCAAGTTCTTTTCCATAAGCACGTATGACTATATTCGGAATACATGCCTACATTACATTGATGAACTGGAGCTAGTTCTGTGTCACCCTAGGTTATGACTGTTACATGATGAACCGCATCCGGCATAATTCTCCATCACTGATCCATTGCCTACGAGCTTTCCATATATTGTTCTTCGCTTATTTACTTTTCCGTTGCTATTGCTATCATCACTACAAAATACCAAAAACACTACTTTTGCTACCGTTACCTTTTGCTATCATTACCACTACTATCATATTACTTTGCTACTAAACACTTTGCTGTAGATACTAAGTTTCCAGGTGTGGTTGAATTGACAACTCAGCTGCTAATACTTGAGAATATTCTTTGGCTCCCCTTGTGTCGAATCAATAAATTTGGGTTGAATACTCTACCCTCGAAAACTGTTGCGATCCCCTATACTTGTGGGTTATCAATACTTAAAACAAAATATGACTCTATGTGAATGCCTCCGACGGTGTACCAGGATGTGCAATGAATCAAGAGTGACATGTATAAAAAAATATGAATGGTGGCCATGCCACAAATATGATGTCAACTACATGATCATGCAAAGCAATATGACTATGATGAAGCATGTCATAATAAAAGGAACGGTGGAAAGTTGCATGGCAATTTATCTCGGAATGGCTATGGAAATGTCATAATAGGTAGGTATGGTGGCTGTTTTGAGGAAGGTAAATGATGGGTTTATGGTACCGGCGAAAGTTGTGAGGCACAAGAGAGGCTGGCAATGGTGGAAGGGTGAGAGTGCGTATAATCCATGAACTCAAGATTAGTCATAAAGAACGGGAAGTGTCGCTCTGAACAGAACGACATCTGATCCCACCTCATCTACGATGTGGAAGACTTTTAAGATTCGAATCACTACAAAGCCTAGTTAGAGTATAGATATTTTCTAGGTTTTACTCTGAATTAATTGGCGTGTATAGATGCATGGGCCCAACCTGCACCGAATAGACTTGACAAAGACTTTATGGTAGAACACAACCAACCGTTTCACATGGGAACCAGTACTGTGTGTTGTAACTTCTATTTTTATCGGCATTATTCAAGAGACCCCATGCCATCCAATCATAGACACACATTCGTATTGTACATCTGAACATGTCAAGAAATAAGATAAACTATTTTTTTGCTATCACCCCTAGTGTCAGAGTAGCACTCACAATCACAAGTAATAATCCTTAGTGACGTGCCATTAAGAGGCTTAGATTGACATGCATGCCGGCAGAGATTATGAGAATACCAGTTTATTTATCTAATGAGAGTAATTAAGACGACTTAAATCTTTTTGTTGGAGCTTTATTTCTTATTTTAACCAAAGAGCATCACTCACCCGTCTTTCATGGCGCTGGCTGGAACAAGTTCCATTATGGGCATATTATTCTTGGTTTGATAGCAAATTTCTGTCTAACTCAGTGTAGGGTACCAGATCAAGGCTGAACAAAAAGGACATGGCCAAGCTAAAAATAAAAAGCGCTGCCGTGAAAAACACGCCGGTCCAAAAGTCTTCACTTTCCTCCGGACCCTCCTAACACGTTAGTCGTCAGGACAGGAAAAATGTACCTTCACAAGCTGTATTCATCTGTATTACTACCGCACAAGTTGTTTCGGTAATATTAATGCACGCATCCCCATAAAAAAGCATGTGGCCAGATAACTGCGTGCATATGTCGCTGCGTGCAGGACGTGCGCTCTCCATAAAGAACTCACATACTTATTGCAAAAATCTACAAGTCATCAAAACCAAGCACAATGTGCATGCTCCTAGAGGGATAGATTGGTAGGAAAAGACCATCGCTCGTCCCCGACCGCCACTCATAAGGAAGGCACTCAAAGAACACATCATGCTACAAATTTTTCACACAATGGTTACCATACGTGCATGCTACGGGACTTGCCAACCTTAACACAAGTATTTCTCAATTTCACAATTACTCAACTAGCACGACTCTAATATCACCATCTTTATACCTCAAAACAATTATCAAGTATTAAACTATTCAATGCACTCTATATGAAAGTTTTTATTATACCCATCTTGGATGCCTATCATATTAGGACTAATTTTATAACCAAAGCAAATTACCATGCTGTTCTAAAAGAATCTCAAAATAATATAAGTGAAGCATGAGAGATCAATAATTTCTATAAAATAAAACCACCACCGTGCTCTAAAAAGATATAAGCGAAGCACTAGAGCAAAATTATCTAGCTCAGAAGATATAAGTGAAGCACATAGAGTATTCTAATAATTTCCGATTCATGTGTGTCTCTCTCAAAAGGTGTGTACAGCAAGGATGATTGTGGCAAACAAAAAAATCAAAGACTCAAATCATACAAGACGCTCCAAGCAAAACACATATCATGTGGTGAATAAAATTATAGCCTCAAGTAAAGGTACTGATCGATGAAGACGAAAGAGGGGATATGTAACACCCCGGATGTGATTTACCCAATATGTACTCCAACTCTTGCCGTTTCCGGCGTTAAGTTGTTTTATTTTCTCGGGTTCGGATTTTTTTGGCTCCGTGTGTTGTTGTCGTTGTCAAGCATCTCATATCATGTCATCATGTGCATTGCATTTGCATACGTGTTCATCTCATGCATTTGAGCTTTTTCCCCGTTGTCCATTTTGCATTCCGGCGCTCCGTTCTCCTCCGGTGGTCATTTCTACCTTTCTCTCGTGTGTGGGATTAAACATTTCTGGATTGGACCGAAACTTGCCAAGCGGCCTTGGTTTACTACCGGTAGACCGCCTGTCAAGTTTCGTACCATTTGGACTTTGTTTGATACTCCAACGGTTAACCGAGGGACCGAAAAGGCTTCGTGTGTGTTGCAGCCCAACACCCCTCCAATTTGGCCCAAAACCCACCAAAACCCTCTCCATCATCTAGAGCGTTCGATCACGATCGCGTGGCCGCAAACCACACCTCATTTGGAGCTTCCTAGCTCCCTCTACCTCTATAAATAGGTCCTCCTCCGAAATCCCGGATCTCTTCCCCCAAACCCTAGCCATTTTCCCCGCAGCGCGCCGGACATGTCCGCTCTTGCGCCGGACGCCGTCCCGCGCCACTGAGGGCTCGCCACATGGCGCGCTGCCCTCATCTCCGCCGCCGGCCCGCTCGGCCCGAGCCGGGCCCACCTCGCCGCGCAGCCGGGCCGCGCCCCGCGCCCGACCCCGCCGCCCGGCTCCCTCGCCCGCGCCCGAGCGCCGCCTCGTCGCCTGACGCGCCGGCCGCCGCGCCCCTCGCCGGCGTCGGCGACCGCCCGCGCCGCCTCGCCGCTCCGGCGGTCCCCGTTGCCATCCGCGCCCGCCGGCGCCGCGGCTGACCGCCGCCACCACCGGCTCCGCCTTCTCTCCGGTCTCCTCCTCGCGGCAAGTCCCCGGCGAGCTTCCCCAACTCCGGCGGCCCACCTCCGATTCCGGCGAACCTCGTAGAATGCGCCGGATCTGGATCTGGAAGATTGGATCGGGTTGACTTTTTGCCCGAAACCCTAGATAAATTGCTATGTTCATCGCATTGTATCTCTGCATCCGTAGCTCCGTTTTGGGCATATAGCACATCAAAATGTTCGCCTCAGAGAGCGCATCATTTCATCTCATTGCATCATTTTCATTTGAGTTCATCTTGATGCCTGAAATGTTGTTAGAAGAATTTTATTTGAGATAATTGTCAGATCTGCTGCTCCAATTAGATATTTGTCATTTTTTGCCATGATTATTGTGTGCATGATATGCCCAGGTGCTCTACATGTGTTTTGTTGTATGTTTTGTCATCTATCTAGAGGTGCAACCCATGTATTTTTGTGATGTGGGTGGTGACTAGCACAAGCTTGCAAAGTGAGGCATTTGTTAATGCTGATTTTAGGGACTTAGCATTTCCACTAAGTCCTTGACCTGTTTATCTCATATGGCCATATGTTCATGTTGTTTCCTAGTGATCCTTACCTCTTTTAAGGATGATCAGTAAGGATGTTTTGTTAATCTTGTAGTGCTCTATCCATCCATGTCTTTGTTTGCAATTATGGAGCACCCTAGCTTGAGTCAATCGAGCTCTACGTTTGCCATTTCGTGAATCTGGGCAGATTGTCTACTTATTAGCAATTTTGCCGAGGATGTTGTAGTTGATCCGTGCATGCTATGCTATTGTTCTTGCCATGTCTAGCTTGTATTGTGTGTATTCTTGATGGGTGTATGCTTAGATTGTCATGACTTGCTCTGTAGTGAGTGCATCGAGCTCGTAAACATGCCTACTTGATATCTGTTTTAGCATGCTCCAGTTTTCACTAAGTCTGAGAACTGATGATGTTTTTGCCATGTTCACATGCTTGCAAATGTATTTTCTGATCCCTTTTGGCTCAAGGTCACTAAGGGACTTCTGTTAAGATCTATGAGTAGCTCCATGCCATGCTTTACTTTGCCATGTTCAGGTCCTGTAGCATATTGTTTTCATGCCCCAAAGAGTGCTATCTGATCTGAAATTCCAGACAAGTGTTAATTTCACTAAGTCTGAAATCTGTTTACCAAATGCATTTTTGCCATGCTTGTTTGAACCTGTTAATGGATGAATTGGCCATAGCTCAGTGCTAGTCTTTTGTTAAGCATCTTGAATGGATACCTGCCATGTATTTTGATGCCATGTTTGGGTGCTGTAGCATGTTCATCTTGTTGCATTTAGATGGCTACTTGCTGTAAATCGCAAAACATGGCCATATTTGAATTGCTTGCCATTTCCAAACCGTAACTCCGATTCCGGTGATCTTTATATCGTTTTCAAGCGATTTCATCTCATCTTTCCAGTGGCATACTTGGATTTCCAAGTTGAGGCCAGGTTCATGCATTCCTTGTCAAATCTTGCATATGCATCACATATTGCATCCCGCATAGCATACCATCTTTGCATCATGTTGTTTGAGTTTGCACGTGGTTGATTGTGTCCTTGTTGCTTGTTTGTCTTGTTTGGGTAGAGCCGGGAGACGAGTTCGCTAACGAGGAGCCCGTTGAGTTTGCTTTCGAGGATCAAGTCAACTCTGACAACTTTGCAAGCAAGATGATCATACCCTCGAAATCACTTCTATCTTTGCTTTGCTAGATGCTCGCTCTTTTGCTATGCCTATGCTACGATGCCTACCACTTGCTTTCATGCCTCCCAAATTGCCATGTCCCTGTGGCTCACAGATTACTTCCAAACCAGATGCAGGGCCTGATGATTCCACTCCAGATGACGCTCTTGAGCTCAAGTGGGAGTTCGACGAGGACTCTCAACGATACTACATGTCTTTCCCTGATGATCAGTAGTGGTGCCCAGTTGGGGGTGATCGGGACTGTGTCGCATGTTGGGTTATCTTTTATTTTGGCGTCGTAGTTGGGGCATGAGTGTTTGAATGTTGTAATGCTATTTATGTACTTTGATTGACGTGGCGAGTGTAAGCCAACTATGTATCCCCCCTTTATTATTTATATTACATGGGATATTGTGATGATTGCCTAACTTGCGACATTGCTTTCAATGCGGTTATGTCTCTAAGTCGTGCCTCGACACGTGGGAGCTATAGCCGCATCGAGGGCGTTACAAGTTGGTAATCAGAGCCTTCCCCGACCTTAGGAGCCCCATTGCTTGATCGTTTTTAGCAGCCGTTGTTGAGTCTACAAAAATGTTTTGAGTCATTTAGGAATTATATATCGGAGAGTTTAGGAATTCTTTTTACTTTCCAGTCTCCTCATCACTCTGGTAAGGCATCCTGACGTAGAGTTTTGACTCTTCTCTTCTCAAATTCCACTAAAAAAAATTAGGATCACGCGGGTATCTTGGAATCGTTCCGATGATTTTGTGACGAGAACATTGTCTTGGTGCCTCCTGTCAGGGGTTTTGTGGCAGTGTCCCGGGAGTTGAGCTCCGAGGTGTTGTCGTCACAATTTTATCGTTGCAGTTCTGGAATACCTGAGTTTAGTACGCCGACATCGAAAATCTCTTTTATGCAGTTCGTTGGTGAGATAACCTCGACGCCACCCAGTACCGGGGCAGGAGTTCGGGAGTATCGCCATAACTTGTATAACGGATGCTTTTCGAAGGTTGAGGTAGATGGTTTCCGAAGTTTTTCTCGGTTATGTGTTGAAGGATGGATACAGCTGGATGTAGGATTTGCTAGATTTGGGTGAGATATTATGCTTCCCCTGTATCCCCAACACCTGATTGCATAACCGGAAAGGTTCGGGAGTTTCATAGGTGGGAATTCTTGTAGCTCTAGCTCTTCTTCCACGGATATTTGGTTTGAGATTGGGATTTCTTACCGAGTATTCGTTCTTGATCCGTACCTTGTTGATTTATTCCTCTACCTAATTTCTAAGTGGCTTCTCAATTTATGGATATGTGACCATTTCAAGAGGAATGCATTCGTTCATTTTGTTCGGATGTGAAGACTATATGTTGCAATTTTCATTCAGTTGGATTCAGCTTCATTTTATCTGTCAATGTGCTAACGGTGGTCAACCTCTTCAGGATGGCTCCCGCTAAGAGCACCAATCAGAATCATAATCAAGATCCGCCACCACCTCCACCTCCTCCGGAGGCATGGCAAGCTGTGATGGCTGCAACCAATGCAAACACACAGTTGATCATGCAAATTCTTCAAGAGCGCAATCAAGCGAACCAAGGCAACCAAGGCAACAATCAGAATCACTTTGCTACACTCAACCAGTTCCTTGCTAATGGGCCAAAGACTTTCAGCAATTGTGTTGAGGCAACTGATGCTGACGATTGGCTCGTGGATCTGTGCAAGCATTTCGAGTGCAGTAATGTCAGGCCTGAGGACTTCGTCAAGTTCGCTTCCTTCCAACTCAAAGATCAAGCTGCAGAATGGTTCCAGCAGTACAAGGATTCCAGAGGTGGACGTGTTATTACCTGGGATGAATTCCGTCAAGACTTCAAAGCTCATCATATCCCTCAGAGCGTGGTTGAGAGCAAGCGTGAGGAATTCCGCAACCTGAAGCAAGGCTCTTGTCTGTCTATGACTACAACAAGTTGTTTCAGAAGCTCGCCCGCTTTGCTAAGCAGGACGTCCCTGATGAGAAGAGCATGTTGTACCAGTTCAGGGGTGGTCTCAGAGAAGAAATTCAGCTAGCTCTTGTTCTCTTTGAACCCTTGAGGTACGATGAGTTCTACAACATGGCATTGAAGCAAGAGGCCGCTCAACTGAGGTGTGATGCTTCCAAGAAGCGAGTCAGAGATGCTACTCCTTCTTCCTCTACTCAAGTAGCCAAGCAGCAGAAGTATTGGCTTCCTCCTCCGTTCCGTCAGCCATATCAGCAGAAGAGCAAAGGTGGCAGTGGATCTTCCCACCCACCCAACCCTGGCTTTCAGAACAAGACTTCGTCTCAAACTCCAAGATCGAGTGCTCCATATCACCGTCCGCTTTCAGAGGTCACATGCAACAAGTGCCAACAGAAGGGTCACTATGCCAACAAATGCTTCAATTAGAGGCGTCTTCCTCCTCCTCCTCCTGTGAGATCGTCAGGTACAGTTGTGGTCAAGCATAACCCCAAGCACGCCAAGGTCAACTTGATGAACGCAGCTCAGGCAGAGGACTCGTCAGATGTCATCATGGGTAACCTTCCTGTTAATGATATTCCTGCAAAAGTTCTTTTTGACACTGGTGCATCGCATTGTTTCATCTCGAGACCGTTTTCATCTAAGCATGGTTTGGCTTTGCAAATTTTGCCTAGTCCATTAGCAGTTGTCTCTCCTGGTAGGCGCATGCATGCTAACTCCATTGCTCCGGATGTTACTATCACTTTGGGTGACTACAAATTTCTATCTTCTCCAACGGTTCTTGGTGATTCGGATATTGATCTTATTATCGGAATGGATTGGCTTTCTAAGCACAAGGCTCAGCTTGATTGTGCAGCCAGGCAGATTCAATTGACTCATTCATCTGAGGATGTAATTGTCTTTGCCGTTCGTGATGATACCATCCGTCTGTTTTCTCTCAATGAGAAGGGTGAACTGGATGCTATCTCGCAAATTCCAGTCGTTTGCGAATATCAAGACGTCTTTCCAGAAGAGCTTCCAGGAATGCCTCTGCACCGGCCAGTTGAATTCGTCATCGATCTTGAGCCTGGCACGGAACCTATGTGCAAGCGTCCTTACAAGCTCGGACCTGAAGAGTTGAAGGACCTGAAGAAGCAACTCGATATTCAAGAGAGAATGGGTCTCATCCAGCCTAGTTCTTCTCCATGGGGTTGTGGTGTTCTTTTTGTGAAGAAGAAGGATGGAACGGACCGACTTTGTGTTGATTATCGTCCATTGAACAAGAAGACCATCAAGAACAAATACCCACTTCCCAACATCAACGAGCTGTTCGAACAACTCAAAGGTGCCCAAGTATTCTCCAAGCTTGATCTCCGTATGGGTTATCATCAGATTTGTATCCGTGAGCAAGATATTCCCAAGACGGCTTTCAGGACAAGCTATGGTTCATATGAATACACTGTCATGTCTTTTGGCCTCGTCAGCGCTCCTCCGACTTTCTCTCGCATGATGAACTTCATCTTCAACGCCTACACCAATGACTTCATTTTGGTCTATCTCGATGACATTCTGGTTTTCTCGAAGAACAAGGAAGATCATGCCAAGCACTTGCGTTTGGTACTCGATAAGCTGAGAGAACACCAGTTCTACGCCAAGTTCTCCAAGTGCGAATTTTGGCTCGATGAGGTTCTTTATCTTGGTCATATCATCTCTGCCAAGGGCATTGCGGTGAATCCTGAGAAGGTGTCTGCAATTGTGAATTGGGAACCTCCTCAGAACGTGAAGCAACTCCGTAGCTTCCTCGGTCTCGCAAGCTACTGCCGAAGATTCGTTGAAAACTTTTCTAAGATCGCGAAGCCTCTCTCAAATCTTCTCCAGAAGCACATCAAGTACGTTTGGTCTCCGGAGTGTGACATTGCTTTCAACACTTTGAAAGAGAAATTGAT
The DNA here is from genome assembly GCF_018294505.1 of Triticum aestivum. Taxonomy (NCBI): domain Eukaryota; kingdom Viridiplantae; phylum Streptophyta; class Magnoliopsida; order Poales; family Poaceae; genus Triticum; species Triticum aestivum. The sequence continues at coordinate 149,361,259 of NC_057797.1, forward strand.
CACTGCTCTAGTTCTGACTCCGCCAGATGAATCCAAACCGTACGAGGTCTTTTGTGATGCCTCTCTCCAAGGTCTTGGAGCAGTGTTGATGCAAGAGAAGAAAGTTGTTGCTTATACCTCTCGCCAATTGAAGCCCAATGAGAAGAACTACCCCACTCATGATCTCGAGTTGGCGGCAGTTGTGCATGCTCTTTTGACTTGGAGACATCTCTTATTGGGAAGAAAAGTGGACATCTTCACTGACCACAAGAGTCTCAAGTACATATTCACTCAGCCTAATCTCAACCTCAGACAGACTCGATGGGTCAAAATGATTCAAGAGTATAATCCGAGTATCGAGTATACTCCAGGCAAGGCCAATGTGATTGCTGACGCATTGAGCAGGAAGGCTTACTGCAACAGCCTTATTCTCAAGCCTTATCAACCCGAGCTTTGTGAAGCTTTCCACAAACTTAATCTGCAAGTTGTTCCTCAAGGTTTCCTCGCCAACCTTCAAGTCTCTGCTACCTTGGAAGACCAGATTCGCCAAGCTCAGCTTCTTGATGCTATGGTGAAAAAGGTGAAGATTGGGATTCCCAAGAGTCAACCCAAGTACAAGTGCTACCGCCTTGATGACAAAGATACTCTCTTCTTCGAGGATCGTATTGTTGTGCCCAAAGGTGAACTTCGTAAAGTGATCATGAACGAGGCTCACAATTCTCTCCTCTCCATTCACCCTGGGAGCACAAAGATGTATCAGGACCTCAAGCAGGCTTATTGGTGGACTCGAATGAAGCGCGAGATTGCTTAATTCGTGAATGAATGTGATGTCTGCAGAAGAGTGAAGGCAGAGCACCAAAGGCCAGCTGGTCTCCTCCAACCTCTTGCCATTCCAGAATGGAAGTTTGACCACATTGAGATGGACTTTGTGACTGGGTTTCCAAAGTCCAAGCGTGGCAATGATGCTATATTCGTTGTCATCGACAAACTCACCAAAGTGGCTCACTTTCTGCCTATCAAAGAGTCTATCACGGCAGCTCAATTGGCGGAACTCTATACCTCTCGGATTGTCTCTCTGCATGGTATTCCACAAGTGATCTCTTCAGACCGTGGCAGCATCTTTAGCTCCAAGTTTTGGGATTCTTTTCAGAAGGCCATGGTAACCAACATCCGCTTCAGCACAGCTTTCCATCCTCAAACTAGCGGTTAAGTCGAGCGTGTCAACCAGATTCTTGAAGATATGCTCAGGGCTTGTGTGATCTCCTTCGGCATGAAGTGGGAGGATTGTCTTCCTGATGCTGAATTCTCCTACAACAACAGTTTTCAAGCAAGTTCGGGCAAGGCCCCTTTTGAAATTCTGTATGGCAGGAAGTGCTGTACCCCTCTCAACTGGTCTGAAACCGGTGAACGTCAGCTTCTCGGAAATGACTTAATCATAGAGGCAGAGGAAATGTGCAAAGTCATTCGAGATAACCTCAAAGCAGCCCAATCCCACCAGAAGAGCTACTATGATAGTAAGCACCATGATTTGGCTTTCGAGATGGGAGATCATGTCTACCTCCGCGTCTCTCCAATGAAAGGTACTCGTCGCTTCGGTATCAAAGGGAAACTTGCCCCTAGATACGTGGGACCCTTCAAGATCGTCAACAAGAGAGGCGATCTCGCCTATCAACTCGAGCTTCCTTCAAACTTTGCAAATGTTCATGATGTGTTCCATGTCTCTCAGCTCTGGAAGTGCTTCAAGACTCCTGACCACACCGTCAACTTCGAGGACATTGAGCTCCAAGAAGATCTCTCTTATCGTGAGCACCCCATTGTTATTCTCGAAGAGACTGAACGCAAGACTCGCAACAAGTCAATCAAATTCCTCAAAGTCAAGTGGTCACACCATTCCGACCGTTAAGCTACCTGGGAACGTGAGGATCACCTCCGTTCTGAGTACCCCGCGTTCTTTCAGTCCTAGATCTTGGGACGAGATCCTTTCGTAGTGGTGGAGTGTTGTAACACCCCGGATGTGATTTACCCAATATGTACTCCAACTCTTGCCGTTTCCGGCGTTAAGTTATTTTATTTTCTCGGGTTCGGGTTTTTTTGTCTCCGTGTGTTGTTGTCGTTGTCATGCATCTCATATCATGTCATCATGTACATTGCATTTGCATACGTGTTCATCTCATGCATTCGAGCTTTTTCCCCGTTGTCCGTTTTGCATTCCGGCGCTCCATTCTCCTCCGGTGGTCATTTCTACCTTTCTCTCGTGTGTGGGGATTAAAATTTCCGGATTGGACCAAGACTTACCAAGCGGCCTTGGTTTACTACCGGTAGACCGCCTGTCAAGTTTCGTACCATTTGGACTTCGTTTGATACTCCAACGGTTAACCGAGGCCGAAAAGGCCTCGTGTGTGTTGCAGCCCAACACCCCTACAATTTGGCCCAAAACCCACCAAAACCCTTTCCATCATCTAGAGCGTTCGATCACGATCGCGTGGCCGCAAACCGCACCTCATTTGGAGCTTCCTAGCTCCCTCTACCTCTATAAATAGGTCCTCCTCCGAAATCCCGGATCTCTTCCCCCCTAACCCTAGCCATTTTCCCCGCAGCGCGCCGGACATGTCCGCTCTCGCGCCGGACGCTGTCCTGCGCCACTGAGGGCTCGCCATGTGGCGCGCCGCCCTCGTCTCCGCTGCCGGCCCGCTCGGCCCGAGCCGGGCCCTCCTCGCCGCGCAGCCGGGCCGCGCCCCGCGCCCGACCCCGCCGCGCGGCTCCCTCGCCCACGCCCGAGCGCCGCCTCATCGCCTGACGCACCGGCAGTCGTGCCCCTCACCGGCATCGGTGACCGCCCGCGCCACCTCGCCGCTCCGGCGGTCCCCGTCGCCATCCGCGCCCGCCGGCGCCGCGGCTGACCGCCGCCACCACCGGCTCCGCCTTCTCTCCGGTCTCCTCCTCCTCGCGGCAAGTCCCCGGCGAGCTTCCCCAACTCCGGCGGCCCACCTCCGATTTCGGCGAACCTCGTAGAACACGCCGGATCTGGATCTGGAAGATTGGGTCGGGTTGACTTTTTGCCCGAAACCCTAGATAAATTGCTATGTTCATCGCATTGCATCTCTGCATCTGTAGCTCCGTTTTGGGCATATAGCATATCAAAATGTTCGACTCAGAGAGCACATCATTTCATCTCATTGCATCATTTTAATTTGAGTTCATCTTGATGCCCAAAATGCTGTTAGAAGAATGCTATTTGAGATAATTGTCAGATCTGCTGCTCCAATTAGATATTTGTCATTTTTTGCCATGATTATTGTGTGCATGATATGCCCAGGTGCTCTACATGTGTTTTGTTGTATGTTTTGTCATCTATCCAGAGGTGCAACCCATGTATTTTTGTGATGTGGGTGGTGACTAGCACAAGCTTGCAAAGTGAGGCATTTGTTAATGCTGATTTCAGGGACTTAACATTTCCACTAAGTCCTTGACCTGTTTATCTCATATGGCCATATGTTCATGTTGTTTCCTAGTGATCCTTGCCTCTTTTGAGGATGATCAGTAAGGATGTTTTGTTAATCTTATAGTGCTCTATCCATCCATGTCTTTGTTTGCAATTATGGAGCACCCTAGCTTGAGTCAATCGAGCTCTACTTTTGCCATTTCGTGAATCTGGGCAGATTGTCTACTTGTTAGCAATTTTGCCGAGGTTGTTGTAGTTGATCCGTGCATGCTATGCTATTGTTCTTGCCATGTCTAGATTGTATTTTGTGTATTCTTGATGGGTGTATGTTTAGATTGTCATGACTTGCTCTGTAGTGAGTGCATCGAGCTCGTAAACATGCCTACTTGATATCTGTTTCAGCATGCTCCAGTTTTCACTAAGTCTGAGAACTGATGATGTTTTTGCCATGTTCACATGCTTGCAAATGTATTTTATGATCCCTTTTGGCTCAAGGTCACTAAGGGACTTTTGTTAAGATCTATGAGTAGCTCCATGCCATGCTTTACTTTGCCATGTTCAGGTCCTGTAGCATATTGTTTTCATGCCCCAAAGAGTGCTATCTGATTTGAAATTCCAGACAAGTGTTAATTTCAGTAAGTCTAAAATTTGTTTACCAAATGCATTTTTACCATGCTTGTTTGAACCTGTTAATGGATGCATTGGCCGTAGCTCAGTGCTAGTCTTTTGTTAAGCATCTTGAATGGATCCCTGCCATGTATTTTGATGCCATGTTTGGGTGCTGTAGCATGTTCATCTTGTTGCATTTAGATGACTATTTGTTGTAAATCGCAGAACATGGCCATATTTAAATTGCTTGCCATTTCCAAACCGTAACTCCGATTCCGGTGATCTTTATATCGTTTTCAAGCGATTTCATCTCATCTTTCCAGTGGCACACTTGGATTTCCAAGTTGAGGCCAGGTTCATGCATTCCTTGTCAAATCTGGCATATGCATCACATATTGCATCCCGCATAGCATACCATCTTTGCATCATGTTGTTTGAGTTTGCACGTGGTTGATTGTGTCCTTGTTTGTTTGTCTTGTTTGGGTAGAGCCTGGAGACGAGTTCACTAACGAGGAGCCTGTTGAGTTTGCTTTCGAGGATCCAGTCAACTCTGACAACTTTGCAGGCAAGATGAACATACCCTCGAAATCACTTCTATCTTTGCTTTGCTAGATGCTCGCTCTTTTGCTATGCCTATGCTACGATGCCTACCACTTACTTTCATGCCTCCCAAATTGCCATGTCAAACCTCTAACCCACCATGTCCTAGCAAACCGTTGATTGGCTATGTTACCGCTTCGCTAAGCCCCTCTTATATCGTTGCTAGTTGCAGGTGAAGATTGGAGACCGTTCCTTGTTGGAACACTATTTACTTTTCTGGGATATCATTATATTGCCATGTTATCTTAATGCATCTATATACTTGGTAAAGGGTGGAAGGATCGGCCTCTCGCCTAGTGTTTTGTTCCACTCTTGCCACCCTAGTTTTCGTCATATCGGTGTTATGTTCCCGGATTTTGCGTTCCTTACGCGGTTGGGTTATAATGGGAACCCCTTGATAGTTCGCCTTGATTAAAGCTTTTCCAGCAATGCCCAACCTTGGTTTTACCATTTGCCACCTAGCCTCTTTTTCCCTTGGGTTTCCGGAGCCCGAGGGTCATCTTATTTTAAACCCCCCCGGGCCAGTGCTCCTCTGAGTGTTGGTCCACCTGTCAGCTGCCGGTGGCCACCAGGGGCAACTCTGGGCTGGCCTACCCATACCTAAGACAATCTGAGTGTGCCCTGAGACGAGATATGTGCAGCTCCTATCGGGATTTGTCGGCACATTCGGGCGGTGTTGCTGGATTTGTTTTAACCTGTCGAAGTGTCTTGAAGAACCGAGAAACCGAGTCTGTTCGGAACGTCTCGAGAGGAGGTGTATTCCTTCATTGACCGTGAGAGCTTGTCATGGGCTAAGTTGGGACTCCCCTGCAGGGATTTGAACTTTTGAAAGTCGTGCCCGCGGTTATGGGCAGATGGGAATTTGTTAATGTCCGGTTGTAGATAACTTGAACCTTAACTTAATTAAAATGAATCAACCGTGTGAGTTACCGTGATGGTCTCTTCTCGGCGGAGTCCGGGAAGTGAACACGGTGTTGGAGTAATGCTTGCGCAGGTTGTCCTCTAGTTTCTTGCTCGCGCTTTGCCTCCTCTTCTCGCTCTCTTTTGCGAACAAGTTAGCCACCATATATGATAGTCGCTTGCTGCAGCTCCACATAGTTTCCTTGCCTTACCTATTAAGCTTAAATAGTCTTGATCGCGAGGGTGTGAGATTGCTGAGTCCCTGTGGCTCACAGATTACTTCCAAACCAGATGCAGGGCCTGATGATTCCGCTCCAGATGACGCGCTTGAGCTCAAGTGGGAGTTCGACGAGGACTCTCAACGATACTACGTGTCTTTCCCTGATGATCAGTAGTGGTGCCCAGTTGGGGGTGATCGGGACCATGTCGCATGTTGGGTTATGTTTTATTTTGGCGTCGTAGTCGGGCCATGAGTGTTTGAATGTTGTAATGCTATTTATGTACTTTGATTGACGTGGCGAGTGTAAGCCAACTATGTATCTCCCCTTTATTATTTATATTACATGGGATGTTGTGATGATTGCCTAACTTGCGACATTGCTTTCAATGAGGTTATGTCTCTAAGTCGTGCCTCGACACGTGGGAGCTATAGCCGCATCGAGGGCATTACAGGATGCCTTCCGGGGCATCCCCAAGCTTAGGCTTTTGGTTGTCCTTAAATTTTACCTTGGGGTGCCTTGGGCATCCCTGTCGGTGTCAATACCGGCGGATCTCGGGTAGGGGTCCCGAACTGTGCGTCTAAGGTCGATGGTAACAAGAGACAGGGGACACAATGTTTTACCCAGGTTCGGGCCCTCTCTATGGAGGTAATACCCTACGTCCTGCTTGATTGATCTTGATGAATATGAGTATTACAAGAGTTGATCTACCACGAGATCGTAATGGCTAAACCCTAGAGGTCTAGCTTGTATGGTTATGGTAATGAGTATATCCTCCAGACTAAGTCCTTCCGGTTTATATAGACACCGGGAGTATCTAGGGTTACACAAGGTTGGTTACAAAGAAAGGAATCTACATATTCCATCGCCAAGCTTGCCTTCCACGCCAAGGAGAGTCCTATCCGGACACGGGTGCAGTCTTCGGTCTTTGTATCTTCAAAGCCCATCAGTCCGGCCCATGGCTAATAGGCCGGACGCTTGAGGACCCCTTAGTCCAAGACTCCCTCAGTAGCCCCTGAACCTGACTTCAATGACAAGGTATCTGGCGCGTAGATCTGTCTTCGGCATTGCAAGGCGGGTTCCTCCTTCCGAACTCCAAGGTAATCTTTGGATGTATCAAGCGTGTCCGGACCTATAACACACACCACACACAACTGTAGAGAGAATATAATATTCCATGAGTCCCATCCGCTGACAACTTTTTACAACATGACATCACGTCTGCCCGTTCACTATATCGAACCGTTTTGTCTGCCATCCCGTGTTTCGAGATGCGATTTCCATTGGCACGTCTTGTCAAAGCAGAGATCGTGTCCCCTTATTGCGGGATTTTCATCAATACGGGCGTGGGTAACCCAACCGTGCTGTTTACATAGCCCTTGGGAGTAGGTGAATTTTAAGGCGAGTTGGGAGGCGTTCAATATTTACTGCCTTTATAAGGAGATAAGAATCACTTTTCTTCACCCACGCCTTCTCTCTTCCTCTGCCCTTCCACTCTTGAGCTCCAATGCCCAAGTTCTCATCTTCTCCGTCTCGAGCAAGCACTCAACCATGTCCGGATCCGGAGGTCAAGGCAAGTGGATGGCCTCCTTCGTCCAGGAGGAGGACATCGCCGAGCTTCGGGTGTCCAGGTACCTGGCGAAGGGAATCGCCCACCGCCTTCCGGCCCAGGGACAAATCGTTCCCATGCCGAAGCCAAACGAGAGGGTAGTATCCATCCCTCATTTCCTCTGCGGGTTAGGATTTCCACTCCACCCCTTCGTTCGCGGGCTGATGTTCTACTATAGGATAGACTTCCATGATCTATCCCTGAACTCCCTCCTCAACATCTCGGCGTTCATCATTGTGTGTGAGGCCTTCCTTCGCATCCAGCCCCACTTCAGGCTGTGGCTCAAGGTCTTCAATGTGAAGCCAAAGGTGGTGGATGGCCAGCACGCGGAGTGCGGAGGCGCCATGGTGAGCAAGCTGGCCAATGTCTCCTGGAAAAAAGCCACTTTCATGGAGACTGTAAAAGAATGGCAGAAGCATTGGTTCGATATCATAGAGCCCCGTGGCACCACCTGGGCCGCAACTGCCGAATTCAACTCTGGCGCTCCCATGCGACTCACTTCCTGGGTCGAGAAGGGCCCGAACTGGTGTTCGCCAGACGAGCTGACAGCGCTGCAAACGTGCATTCAAAGCATGGTGGATAAAGATATCAAACTCGTCGATATAATCTAGGTGATGCTAGTTCGCCGGATTCTTCCATGCCAAAGCCGAAGCCGCCCTCTATGGGAGTTCAATCCGAAGAAGCACCATACCCTAAAGAGGTTCTTCAAAACCACTCACGAAGATGCCTGGAGGTTGCTTTTTAGGGACAACGAGACACCGCCGGCCACAGATTTGGAGCGCGAGCATGACATCAACCACCTCGCCAACGAGGTATATTATTCTTACTGCATCCCTTACTTGCTTGTTTCAAGGTTGATGTCTAAGCTTTTATCGTCATCGATTCTTCTGGACTGGATGGAGAGGGCGAAGCGGATCCAATGTCCGGCTCCGCTGCCTGAAGAACCAGTCATCCCGCATTTAGTGAAGATGCTGGTGCCGGCGCCCTACAAGGCGCCGGAGAAGAAGGCCACAGGGAAGGCCAAGGGGTCCGGAGTGGCCCCTGCCGCAAGGGTGCTTCGGACGCAATGTCCGAAGACAAGACTCATTCCTCCATCGCCGAAGACGACGACGATGAGGAGGAGGAGGAAAACAACCCTCCCCCTGATGAGGGGAAGAAGAAGAGGGCGGCCTCCACCATTCTGGAGATGGAGGCGCCCAAGAAGGGGAAAGTCCCACTCGTGGGCAGCTCCGCATGGGATGTTGAAAGCAGTCCGGAGCAACGCCCCCGCACTAAGCCGCGGGCCGCATCGTAAGTGCTAAGACTTATATCCGCCCATAAAGTTTCTCCTCCTCATTGTATTGACATGATTGGTTATGTTATTGTCGTTCGGCCCACAACAGCTCCCCACGATCCTTGTTAGGAGGCTCGCTGGATTCCAAGGCGATGGCCAGCGATTCACCGCAAGTCGCTCACTCCCCCAAGGACAAGGATGATGCAGAGGTGCTGTCCTGAAGGACTGTTCCAGGCGGGGGAGAGGTTAGGAGGCGCCAGAAGGCGAAACCCCCGTCGTCGGACACCAAGGGGAATCAATCCCCATGGAGACTGGTGTGGAGGGCCGTATTTAGTTCGGCCCTCAGCCGGACTCAATTCCAGAGACCGATGCGGCTTCGAAATCCGGCACGCAACCTCCTTCAAAAGAAGGGGGGATGCCTATTACGCCGGTGACCCCTGTCCAACTAGGGGCACCAGATAATCTGCTGGAGGTACTGCGAGGCGCTTCCATTGTGGATGAGCACCGCGTCCTTATGGGCACGGTAATTGAAAGGGTTTAGTCCGCCAAGAGAGGACTAACCGAAGCCTGCAGCGGCCTGCTAGCAGGTTTTGAGGTAAGCGACGCAAAAAAGAGAAAATACCAATATAGACAATAGCCTCTGAGACACTGTCCGGTGTTCGGAAAGAAAAAGCCGGACAGAGGATCAATCTCCTATTACAGGAAACTAACTAAATTTTTCTGAAATGTAAACACAGGCGTTGCTGTTGGCTGGAGCCTCGCATATTGCCAAAGTCTCCGGGCTGAAGCAGAAACTGGCGGAGGCCGAGGAGGAGTTGGGCCAGGTGAAGAGGCAGCTCCAGGAAAAACAAGGTAAGTAATAACATGTTATGTATTCGGAAAAAGTAAAATGATATGCAATGACCGAAATGCCATGATGTGTACAGAGGCGATGACCGAGGTCAAGGCCCTGAAAAAGGCCCTGGTCGAAGCCGAAGGGAAGGCTGTCAAGGAGTAGGCCACTCGGAAGAAGCTCATGGCCCGGGTCAACGAGGTCCAACAGGAGCTCGAGGACGTGGTGAAGAAGTGCGAGGCCTTGGAGCGTGATGTGTTGGTTCAAGAGACCGAACTCGCCAAGGTTCATCAGAGTGCGGAGGCAGCCCAGAATGAGGCCCAGGGCGCCCTCCAGGAGATCCAGGAGGCCAGGAAGATCGCGGCGGGTAAGGCATTCAATATGCAAAGCAAGAATGTGAAGATGAAATATCGTTTACTAACCCAGATTCGGAGTTCTCTAGGGGCTTTTACTGATCTGCCATGCAGTGTGGCTGACGCCGTAGAGTTCTTCCGAGCCGAAGAAGGGAGCTTGATACGTCTCCAACGTATCTATAATTTTTGATTGTTCCATGCTATTATATTATCAACCTTGGATATTTTATATGCATTTATATGCTATTTTATATGATTTTTGGGACTAACCTATTAACCCAGAGCCCAGTGCCAGTTTCTACTTTTTCCTTGTTTTAGAGTATCACAGAAAAGGAAAATCAAACGGAGTCCAATTGACCTAAAACTTCACGGAACTTATTTTTGGAAGGAAAGCAACCCGGGAGTCTTGGAGTCCATGTAAGGGAAGCAACGAGGAAGACACGAGGCAGGGGGCGCGCCCACCCCCCTGGGCGCGCCCTCCACCCTCGCGGGCCCCTCATGGCTCCCCTGGCGTACTTCTTCCGCCTATATATCTCCATATACCCTAAAACGATCAGTGGGCATAATAGATCGGGAGTTCCGCTGCCATAAGCCTCCGTAGCCACCGAAAACCAATCTAGACCCATTCCGGCACCCTGCCGGAGAGGGCAATCCCTCTCCGGTGGCTATCTTCATCATCCCGGTGCTCTCCATGACAAGGAGGGAGTAGTTCTCCCTCGAGGCTGAGGGTATGTACCAGTAGCTATGTGTTTGATCTCTCTCTCTCTCTCTCGTGTTCTTGAGGTGATACGATCTTGATATATCGCGAGCTTTGCTATTTTATTTGGATGCTATGATGTTTCTTCCCCCCTCTACTCTCTTGTAATGGATCGAGTTTCCCCTTTGAAGTTATCTTATCGGATTGAGTCTTTAAAGATTTGAGAACACTTGATGTATGTCTTGTCGTGCGTATATGGGTGACAATGGGATACCACGTGATTCACTTGATGTATGTTTTGGTGATCAACTTGCGGGTTCCGCCCATGAACCTATGCATAGGGGTTGGCACACGTTTTCGTCGTGATTCTCCGCTAGAAACTCTGGGGCACTCTTTGAGGTTCTATGTGTTGGTTGAATAGATGAATCTGAGATTGTGTGATGCATATCATATAATCATACCCACAGATACTTGAGGTGACATTGGAGAATCTAGGTGACATTAGGGTTTTGGTTGATTTGTGTCTTAAGGTGTTATTCTAGTATGAACTCTAGGGCTGTTTGTGACACTTATAGGAATAGCCCAACGGATTGATTGGAAAGAATAACTTTGAGGTGGTTTCGTACCCTACCATAATCTCTTCGTTTGTTCTCTGCTATTAGTGACTTTGGAGTGACTCTTTGTTGCATGTTGAGGGATAGTTATGTGATCCAATTATGTTATTATTGTTGAGGGAACTTGCACTAGCGAAAGTATGAACCCTAGGCCTTGTTTCAACACATTGCAATACCGTTTACGCTCACTTTTATCATTAGTTACCTTGCTGTTTTTATATTTTCAGATTACAAAAACCATTATCTACTATCCATATTGCACTTGTATCACCATCTCTTCGCCGAACTAGTGCACCTATACAATTTACCATTGTATTGGGTGTGTTGGGGACACAAGAGACTCTTTGTTATTTGGTTGCAGGGTTGCTTGAGAGAGACCATCTTCATCCTACGCCTCCTACAGATTGATAAACCTTAGGTCATCCACTTAAGGGAAATTTGCTACTGTCCTACAAACCTCTGCACTTGGAGGCCCAACAACGTCTACAAGAAAAAGGTTGTGTAGTAGACATCAAGCTCTTTTCTGGCGCCGTTGCCTGGGAGGTGAGTGCTTGAAGGTATATCTTTAGATCTTGCAATCGAGTCTTTTAGTTTCTTGTTTTATCACTAGTTTAGTCTATAAAAGAAAATTACAAAAAATGGAATTAAGTTTGCCTCATACGCTTCATCTTTTTAATATCTTTCGTGAGTATGATGGAAAGGAAAATTGTGCCAAAGTGTTAGAAGAAGAATGCATTAAAATGTTTGGCACTAAATATCTGAATGATGAGCATGATTGCAATGTTTTTAGTATGAATTCCTTGAATATCCATGATGCTAATGATATGCAAAGCCACAAGCTTGGGGAAGCTATGTTTGATGAAGATGATATTTTTTGTCCCCCAAGTTTTGATGAGCAAATTTATTATGATGAGAGCATGCCCCCTATTTATGATGATTATTGTGATGACTTGTATGCTATAAAGATTAATGATATCCATGAAACTTGTCATCATGATTTTAACTTTCAATTGGATTATGCCTCAAATGATAGTTATTTTGTTGAGTTTACTCCCACTACTATTCATGAGAAGAAATTTGCTTATGTGGAGAGTAATAAAAATTCTATGCTTGTGCATCATGAAAATAGTGCTTTATGTGATAGTTATATTGTTGAATTCATTCATGATTCTATTGAAAATTATTATGAGGGAGGAACATATGCTTGTAGGAATTGCAATAATATCAAGTTTCCTCTCTATGTGCTTAAAGTTTTGAAGTTATGCTTGTTTTGACCTCCTATGCTAGTTGATTATTGTTCCCACAAGTTGTTTGCTCACAAAATCCCTATGCATAGGAAGTGGGTTAGGCCTAAATGTGCTAGTCATATTCTTCATGATGCTCTCTTTATGTCTCAATTCTTATCCTTTATGTGAGCATCATTGAAATCATCATGCCTAGCTAGGGGCGTTAAACGATAGCGCTTGTTGGGAGGCAACCCAACTTTATTTTTATTCCTTGCTTTTTGTTCCTGTTTAGTAATAAATAATTCATCTAGCCTCTGTTTATATGTGGTTTTATGCTTTTAATTAGTGTTTGTGCCAAGTAGAACCGTTGGGAAGACTTGGGTGAAGTCTTCAAGATCATGCTGTTAAAAAACAGAAACTTTAGAGCTCACGAGAATTGCTGATATTTTTATTTGGAGAGTGATATTTAGTTAATTATTTTTGCAGATGATTAATATATAAATTACTCAGGTCCAGCAATTTATTGAGAATTTTATGAGTTCCAGAAGTATACGTTTGATTCAGATTACTACAGATTGTTCTGTTTTTGACAGATTCTGTTTTTCGTGTGTTGTTTGCTTATTTTAATGAATCTATGGCTAGTAAAATACTTTATAAACCATGGAGAAGTTTGAATACAGTAGTTTTAACACCAATATAAATAAATAATGAGTTTATTATAGTAACTTGAAGTGGTGTTTTCTTTTCTTTCGCTAACAGAGCTTACGAGTTTTCTGTTAAGTTTTGTGTTGTGAAGTTTTCAAGTTTTGGGTAAAGATTTGATGGACTATGGAATAAGGAGTGGCAAGAGCCTAAGCTTGGGGATTCCCAAGGCACCCCAAGGTAATATTCAAGGACAACCAAAAGCCTAAGCTTGGGGATGCCCCGGAAGGCATCCCCTATTTCGTCTTCATTCATCGGTAACTTTACTTGGAGCTACATTTTTATTCACCACATGATATGTGTTTTGCTTGGAGCGTCATTTTATTTTCTTTTCTTTTGCTTGTTGTTTGAATAAAATACCAAGATATGAAATTATTATATGTTAGAGAGTCTTCATATAGTTGCATAATTGTTCAACTACTCATTGATCTTCACTTATATCTTTCGGAGTAGTTTGTTGTTTGCTCTAGTACTTCACTTATATCTTTTAGAGCACGGTGGTGGTTTTATTTTTTAGAAATATATGAACTCTCATGCTTCACTTATTTTATTTTGAGAGTCCTTTAGAACAGCATGGTAGTTTGCTTTGGTTATGAATTTAGTCCTAATATTATGGGCATCCAAGAGGGATATAATAAAAACTTTCATATTGAGTGCATTGAATACTAAGAGAAGTTTGATACTTGATGATTGTTTTGAGATATGGAGATAGTAATATCAAAGTTGTGCTAGTTGAGTAGTTGTGAATTTGAGGAATACTTGTGTTGAAGTTTGCAAGTCCCGTAGCATGCACGTATGGTAAACATTGGGTAACAAATATGAAACATGAGGTGTTAATTGATTGTCTTCCTTATGAGTGGCGGTCGGGGACGAGCGATGGTCTTTTCCTACCAATCTATTCCCCTAGGAGCATGCGCGTAGTGCCGAGGTTTTTGATGACTTGTAGATTTTTGCAATAAGTATGTGAGTTCTTTATGACTAATGTTGAGTCCATGGATTATACACACTCTTACCCTTCCATCATTGCTAGCCTTTTCGGTACCGTGCATTGCCCTTTCTCACATTGAGAGTTGGCGCAAACTTCGCCAGTTCATCCAAACCCCGTGATATGATACGCTCTTTCACACATAAACCTCCTTATATCTTGCTCAAAACAGCCACCATACCTATCTATTATGGCATTTCCATAGCCATTCCGAGATATATTGTCATGCAACTTTCCACCATTCTGTTTATCATGACACATTCATCATTGTCATATTGCTTAGCATGATCATGTAGTTGACATAGTATTTGTGGCAAAGCCACCGTTCATAATTCTTTCATACATGTCACTCTTGGTTCATTGCATATCCCGGTACACCGCCGGAGGCATTCATATAGAGTCATCTTTTGTTCTAGCATCGAGTTGTAATCATTGAGTTGTAAATAAATAGAAGTGTGATGATCATCATTTTCTAGAGCATTGTCCCAAGTGAGGAAATAAAAAAAAGAGAAAGGCCATAAAAAAGGGAGAAGGCCCAAAAAAGGGAGAAAGGCCATAAAAAAGAGAAGGCCCAAAAAAATGAGAGAAAAAGAGAGAAGGGACAATGCTACTATCCTTTGCCACACTTGTGCTTCAAAGTAGCACCATAATCCTCATGATAGAGAGTCTCTTGTTTTGTCACTTTCATATACTAGTGGGAATTTTCATTATAGAACTTGGCTTGTATATTCCAACAATGGGCCTCCTCAAGTGCCCTAGGTCTTCGTGAGCAAGCAAGTTGGATGAAAACCCACTTAGTTTCTTTTGTTGAGCTTTCATACATTTATAGCTCTAGTGCATCCGTTGCATGGCAATCCCTACTCCTTGCATTGACATCAATTGATGGGCATCTCCCTAGCCCATTGATTTGCCGTGTCGATGTGAGACTTTTTTTGTCTTCTCCACATAACCCCCATCATCATATTATATTCCACCCATAGTGCTATGTCCATGGCTCGCGCTCATGTATTGCGTGAAGGTTTATGAGTTTGAGATTACTAAAGTATGAAACAATTGCTTGGCTTGTCATCGGGGTTGTGCATGATTAGAGCATTCTTGTGTGACGAAAATGGAGCATGACCAAACTATATGATTTTGTAGGGATGAACTTTCTTTGGCCATGTTATTTTGAGAAGACATGATTGCTTAGTTAGTATGCTTGAAGTATTATTATTTCTATGTACATATTAAACTTTTGTCTTGAATCTTATGGATCTGAATATTCTTGCTACAATAAAGAGAAATACATGATGAATATGTTAGGTAGCATTCCACATCAAAAATTCTGTTTTTATCATTTACCTACTCGAGGACGAGCAGCAATTAAGTTTGGGGATGCTGATACGTCTCCAATGTATCTATAATTTTTTATTGTTCCATGCTATTATATTATCAATCTTGGATGTTTTATATGCATTTATATGCTATTTTATATGATTTTTGGGACTAACCTATTAACCCAGAGCCCAGAGCCCAGTGCCAGTTTCTTTTTTTCCTTGTTTTAGAGTATCGCAGAAAAGGAAAATCAAACGGAGTCCAATTGGCCTGAAACTTCACGAAACTTATTTTTGGAAGGAAAGCAACCCGGAAGACTTGGAGTCCACGTAAGGGAAGCAACGAGGAAGCCGTGAGGCAGGGGGCGCGCCCACCCCCTGGGCACGCCCTCCACCCTCGTGGGCCCCTTGTGGCTCCCCTGACGTACTTCTTCTGCCTATATATCTCCATATACCCTAAAACGATCAGGGGGCACAATAGATCGGGAGTTCCGCCACCAGAAGCCTCCGTAGCCACCGAAAACCAATCTAGACCTGTTCCGGCACCCTGCCGGGGAGGGCAATCCCTCTCCGGTGGCTATCTTCATTATCCCGGTGCTCTCCATGACGAGGAGGGATTAGTTCTCCCTCGAGGCTGAGGGTATGTACCAGTAGCTATGTGTTTGATCTCTCTCTCTCTCTCTCTCTCGTGTTCTTGAGGTGATACGATCTTGATGTATCGTGAGCTTTGCTATTATATTTGGATCCTATGATGTTTCTTCCCCCCTCTACTCTCTTGTAATGGATTGAGTTTCCCCTTTGAAGTTACCTTATCGGATTGAGTCTTTAAAGATTTGAGAACACTTCATGTATGTCTTGCCATGCGTATCTGTGGTGACAACGGGATACCACGTGATTCACTTGATGTATGTTTTGGTGATCAACTTACGGGTTCCGCCCATGAACCTATGCATAGGGGTTGGCACACGTTTTCGTCGTGATTCTCCGGTAGAAACTTTGGGGCACTCTTTGAGGTTCTATGTGTTGGTTGAATAGATGAATATGAGATTGTGTGATGCATATCATATAATCATACCCACGGATACTTGAGGTGACATTGGAGTATCTAGGTGCCATTAGGGTTTTGGTTGATTTGTGTCTTAAGGTGTTATTCTAGTACGAACTCTAGGGCTGTTTGTGACACTTATAGGAATAGCCCAACGGATTGATTGGAAAGAATAACTTTGAGGTGGTTTCGTACCCTACCATAATCTCTTTGTTTGTTCTCCGCTATTAGTGACTTTGGAGTGACTCTTTGTTGCATGTTGAGGGATAGTATGTGATCCAATTATGTTATTATTGTTGAGGGAACTTGCACTAGCGAAAGTATGAACCCTAGGCCTTGTTTCAACACATTGCAATACCGTTTAAGCTCACTTTTATCATTAGTTACCTTGCTGTTTTTATATTTTTAGATTACAAAAACCATTATCTACTATCCATATTGCACTTGTATCACCATCTCTTCGCCGAACTAGTGCACCTATACAATTTACCATTGTATTGGGTGTGTTGGGGACACAAGAGACTCTTTGTTATTTGGTTGCAGGGTTGCTTGAGAGAGACCATCTTCATCCTACGCCTCCTACGGATTGATAAACCTTAGGTCATCCACTTGAGGGAAATTTGCTACTGTCCTACAAACCTCTGCACTTGGAGGCCCAACAAAGTCTACAAGAAGAAGGTTGTGTAGTAGACATCAGAGCTCTACGGAGAAGTTGTTCTGGTCACAATATCTCGCGCCAGAACATCCGGTGCCCTTCAGCGATTAGCTAAAGTAGTTGGTCGAGCTGCATAGGGTGGCTGAACTGGCCATGAAGGATTTAATAATCTGGTTATGGCCAGTCGAAGCTATACCCGGCAGTTACTTCGTCCTCGTAAAGTGATACGTCTCTGCCGTATCTAGTTTTCCAAACACTTTTGCCCTTGTTTTGGACTCTAACTTGCACAATTTGAATGGAACTAACCCGGACTAACGCTATTTTCAGCAGAATTGCCAGGTGTTATTTATGTGCAGAAACAAAAGTTCTCGAAATGGCCTGAAACTCCACGGAGCGTATTTTTGGAAATAATAAAAAATACTGGCAAAAGATCAATGCCAGGGGGCCCACACCCTATCCACGAGGGTGGGGGGCGCGCTTGCCCCCTGGGCGCGCCCCCTACCTCGTGGGCCCCCTGGAGCTCCTCCTACCTCAACTCCAACTCTATATATTCGTGTTCGGAGAGAAAAAATCAGAGAGAAAGATTCATCATGTTTTACGATATGGAGCCGCCGCCAAGCCCTAAACTCTCTCGGGAGGGCTGATCTAGAGTCCGTTTGGGGCTCCGGAGAGGGGAATCCATCGCCATCGTCATCATCAACCATCCTCCATCACCAATTTCATGATGCTCACTGCCGTGCGTGAGTAATTCCATCGTAGGCTTGCTGGACGGTGATGGGTTGGATGAGATTTATCATGTAATCGAATTAGTTTTGTTTGGGTTTGATCCCTAGTATCCACTATGTTCTGAGATTGATGTTGCTATGACTTTGCTATGCTTAATGCTTGTCACTAGGGCCCGAGTGCCATGATTTCAGATCTGAACCTATTATGTTTTCATGAATATATGTGAGTTCTTGATCCTATCTTGCAAGTCTATAGTCACCTACTATGTGTTATGACCCGGCAACCCCAAAGTGACAATAATCGGGACCACTTCCGGTCATGACCGTAGTTTGAGGAGTTCATGTATTCACTATGTGTTAATGCTTTGGTCCAGTACTCTATTAAAAAGGAGGCCTTAATATCCCTTAGTTTTCGCTAGGACCCCGCTGCCATGGGAGGGTAGGACAAAAGATGTCATGCAAGTTCTTTTCCATAAGCACGTATGACTATATTCAGAATACATGCCTACATTACATTGGTGAATTGGAGCTAGTTCTGTGTCACCCTAGGTTATGACTGTTACATGATGAACCACATCCGGCATAATTCTCCATCACCGATCCAATGCCTACGAGCTTTTCACATATTGTTCTCCGCTTATTTACTTTTCCGTTGCTACTGTTACAATCACTACAAAGTACCAAAAACATTACTTTTGCTACCGTTACTTTTGCTATCTTACCACTACTATCATATTACTTTGCTAGTAAATACTTTGCTGCAGATATTAAGTTTCCAGGTGTTGTTGAATTGACAACTCAGTTGCTAATACTTGAGAATATTCTTTGGCTCCCCTTGTGTCGAATCAATAAATTTGGGTTGAATACTGTACCCTCGAAAACTGTTGCGATCCCCTATACTTGTGGGTTATCATGAAGCGAATTGTGGATGCCTGTCCTCGGCTGGACATCGTTAAGCGGTCCGTTTGCATCGAGGGCACACATCTGGCCTTGTCCTATTGCAAGGTCTGGTGGGCGAAGCTGGACGCTGTCAAATTAGCAACCGAGGGGCCACCGGAGGGCAAGGAGCACCGCACACCCGAGCGATACTTCGGCGATGTCTTGGAGGGGTCCCGCATTGTTGCAGATCATTGTACGAAAGACACTATCTTTGAATGAATGAATTCGAGCTCCCTCTACCTTCTATGATAAAACAAAGTGATTGTGCAATTTAATGTTGGTTATGTTTTTAAATTTTTACTTCATGTGCGGCCGCGTTGTATGAAATCTGAGGGTTAACTAGTCATCGGCTTCTGCTCCCACGTAGGTAGTACGGGGGTGTTCAGGATGGAATCTAAACAATCTTGATCCAATTAGATGGTCCTTGAAGGAGTTGTTTAGCGCAATGAACCAGGAAACCAGACTATGCGGCTGTAACGCCCTCACTTAGCCATAGGAGTTCGACAATAAAAACATGGGCGCAACCCCTAGTATCCGAACTAGAGTGATATAAGCGTCTGATTGGGAAGTACCAATCCTTCGTATAATGCGGAAGAAATCTCCAACGATTTGTAACCTCCGAACAGCTGACCGGCTCTCGCCGCATCATGACAGCCAGTTTTCGGCTTTCTCTACTGAGGTCCTCCTTTGGATAAACCAAGGCACAATCACAGTAGTTCTCCATTTACTACCTTAGCCGATATAGCGGAACATAAGGTAGCAAGCACAGGAGCCAGGCAACCCAACTATTGACCAAAGACATGATTCGGAGCCAATGCATATAATGATAAATTTGAGGTGTCGAACTATACTTATAAAAAGTGTTTGGACTTTTGTTGCCGCAGTGTGGGGTGCTATGAAGACCCTGGCAAACATCACACGTACCAAAGTGTACGGGTGCTACGTGATAGGGTTATCCACGGGGAAGCTGAGAGAAAAAGAGAGAAAAAACAGAAAAGGTGCAAAGGTAAAAAGCTGGGGTCCTAAAGCTCCAGCCGCAAACTGTTCTCATTGTAATTTAATTAGTATGTCAAGGCGCATTGATACAGGTAGTGCGATAAGCAACAGGCTATTTAACATGTCGAAACCAAGGGAGAGCTGCATGTGGGTCCTAAAAACAGGTAGAGTTATCGTTAATGGAATCACCTAGAAAGTCCCCCATATGTCTGCGTTTCTCGCCGTCTTGGTGTGTTTATCCTACAAGAGGACCGATGACCAGACCACCAGATGGGGCCTGTGGGATTGAGACCTGAAAAGGAGACAAGTAAAAGTGAAAGTATGTGTGTATCCGATGTCGGTTGAGCCGTACTATGGACCACAAGCTAGCTATGCCTCCGTCGATGCCCGTGGGATTTTGAGTGCGTAGTTATGTACGCACGGCACGAATGCCACCACTTTATCGGGACTAAGACGGAGGCCGGATTGCTAGTCGAGCTCCTGACAAGCCGAGCTCTCCTGTTGCAGAGTAGTTCGGACCCTCTTAACGGTGTCCGTGGGCTCGGCAGCTGAATTAAGGTTCTGCTTGAGAAGGCCGCTCTGTACTTCTGCTGCTAAGGCAGTTGTGTGCTCTTCTGTATGTAGGGAGTGTTCCATATTTCCATTGACCATTATGATGCCGCATGGACCGGGCATCTTGAGCTTCAGGTAAGCATAGTGTGGTACTGCGTTGAATCGAGCAAACGCAATTTGTCCGAGCAGTGCGTGATAGCCGCTGCGGAAGCGGACGATATCGAAGATTAAATCCTCGCTTCGGAAGTTGTCCAGAGATCCGACGACAACCTCTATTGTGATTGAGCCCGTACAGCGGGCCTCTACACCTGGTATGACTCCTTTGAAGGTAGTCCTAGTGGGCTTGATCCATGATGGGTTAATGCCCATTTTTTGCGTTGTATCCTGATAGAGCAGATTGAGGCTGCTACCTCCGTCCATAAGGACACGAGTCAGGTGGAACCCGTCAATTATTGGGTCTAGGACCAGTGCGGCTGAGCCACCATGATGGATACTGGTCGGATGATCCCGGTGATCAAAAGTGATCGGGCATGACGACCATGGATTAAATTTTGGGGCGACTGGCTCTATCGCGTAGACGTCCCTGAGCGCACGCTTTTGCTCCCTCTTGGGGATGTGGGTAGCGTATATCATCTTCACCATTTTTACCTAAGGGGGAAACTTCTTTTGTCCCCCTGTGTTCGGTTGCCGGGGCTCTTCATCATCGTCCTCGCTTTGCAATCCCTTTTCCCTGTTCTCGGCGTTTAATTTGCCGGCCTGTTTAAAAACCCAGCAATCTCTATTTGTATGATTGGGTGGTTTGTCCGGGGTGCCATGAATCTGGCATGGACGATCAAGTATGCGGTCCAAGCTAGATGGGCCCAAATTGTTCTTCTGGAACAGCTTCTTCTGCTGACCGGACTTAGAGCCACTAAATCCGGCATTGACCACCGTATCCTCGGTGTTGTCCTTGCGTCGAGACTTGTCTTTGTTATTTTTAACTTCAGGGGTGCCGACGTAGCTTGCATTGTTTTTGCTACGGGACAACCAACTGTCCTTGCCCGCACAAAAGCGGGTCATGTGTGTCGTAAGGGCCGCCACGGATTTTGGCTTTTCTTGGCCGAGGTGGCGAGCGAGCCATTCGTCGCGGATGCTATGGTTGAAGGCTGCTAGGGCTTCAGCATCCGGACAATCGACGATTTGGTTCTTTTTAGTTAAGAACATAGTCCAAAATTTCCTGGCGGACTCTCCAGGTTGTTGAACTATGTGGCTTAAGCCATCGGCGTCTGGTGGCCGGACATATGTACCTTGGAAGTTGTCGAGGAAGGCTTCTTCCAAGTCCTCCCAGCTGCTGATAGAATTTTCAGGCAGGCTGTTTAACCAGTGTCGAGCTGGCCCCTTAAGTTTTAAAGGGAGGTATTTGATGGTGTGGAGGTCATCGCCGCGGGCCATATGAATGTGGAGAATGAAGTCTTCGATCCACACCGCGGGGTATGTGGTTCCATCATATGATTCTATATTCACGGGTTTGAACCCTTCTGGGAATTCATGATCCATGACCTCATTAGTGAAGCAATGAGGGTGTGCGGTGATACGTCTGCAACGTATCTATAATTTTTGATTGCTCCAAGCTATATTATCTACTGTTTTAGACATTATTGGGCTTTATTTTCCACTTTTATATTATTTTTGGGACTAACCTATTAACCGGAGGCCCAGCCAGAATTGCTGTTTTTTTGCATGTTTTAGGGTTTCGAAGAAAAGGAATATCAAATGGAGTCCAAACGGAATGAAACCTTCGGAAACGTGATTTTCTCATCAGATAAGATCCAGGAGACTTGGACCCTCCGTCAAGAAAGCCATGAGGTGCTCACGAGGGTAGGGGCGCCCCCCTAGGGCGCACTCCCCTGCCTCATGGGCCCCTCGAAGCTCCACCGACGTACTTCTTCCTCCTATATATATACACGTACCCCCAAACGATCGGGGACGGAGCCAAAAACCTAATTCCACCGCCGCAACTTCTGTATCCACGAGATCCCATCTTGGGGCCTGTTCCAGAGCTCCGCCGGAGGGGGCATCGATCACGGAGGGCTTCTACATCATCATCCAAGCCCCTCCGATGAAGTGTGAGTAGTTTACTTCAGACCTACGGGTCCATAGCTAGTAGCTAGATGGCTTCTTCTCTCTTTTTGGATCTCAATACAATGTTCTCCTCCTCTCTCGTGGAGATCTATTCGATGTAATCTTATTTTTGTGGTGTGTTTGTTGAGACCGATGAATTATGGGTTTATGATCAAGTCTATCTATGAATAATATTTGTATCTTCTCTGAATTCTTTTATGTATGATTGGTTATCTTTGTAAGTCTCTTCGAATTATCAGTTTGGTTTGGCCTACTAGATTGGTTGTTCTTGCCATGGGAGAAGTACTTAGCTTTGGGTTCAATCTTGCGGTGTCCTTTCCTAGTGACAGAAGGGGCAGCAAGGCACGGATTTTATTGTTACCATCGAGGATAACAAGATGGGGCTTTTATCATATTGCATGAAATTATCCCTCTACATCATGTCATCTTGCTTAAGGCGTTACTCTGTTTTTAACTTAATACTCTAGATGCATGCTGGATAGCAGTCGATGAGTGGAGTAATAGTAGTAGATGCAGAATCGTTTCGGTCTACTTGTCTCGGACGTGATGCCTATATACATGATAATACCTAGATATTCTCATAACTATGGTCAATTCTGTCAATTGCTCAACAGTAATTTGTTCACCCACCGTAGAATACTTATGCTCTTGAGAGAAGCCACTAGTGAAACCTATGGCCCCCGGGTCTCTTTCTCATCATATCAATCTCCATCACTTTACTATGGCTTTGCTTTTACTTTGCATCTCTATACCAAAAATACCAAAAAAATATTATTTATCACCTCTATCAGATCTCACTTTCGTAAGTGACCGTGAAGGGATTGACAACCCCTACGCGTGTTGGTTGCGCTGAGCTATTGTTTTTGTGTAGGTACGAGGGACTCGAGCGTAGCCTCCTACTGGATTGATACCTTGGTTCTCAAAAACTGAGGGAAATACTTACGCTACTTTGCTGCATCATCCCTTCCTCTTTGGGGAAATCCAATGCAGTGCTCAAGAGGTAGCAAGAAGAATTTCTAGCGCCATTGCCGGGGAGTCTGCGCAAAAGTCAACATACCAAGTACCCATCACAATCCCTATCTCCTGCATTACATTATTTGCCATTTGCCTCTCGTTTTCCTCTCCCCCACTTCACCCTTGCCGTTTTATTCGCCCTCTCTCCCTCTATCCTCCCTCTCTATTTGCCTCTTTTTGCCTGTTTCTTGTTTGCTCGTATGGTTGAAATAGTTGTTTATTTATTACTAAACAGAGAACCTAAGATGTATGGATCCTCGTCCGCTTGTTAATCTTTTTAAGAGATCCAAATATGATGAACCAATTGCTAGTGAGTTTTGTGCACTAGATTATCTTTATGAAGTTTTGCTTGAAATTCGTGAATCTGAAAATTGTGATGAATTATTTTATGAAGTAATTCATGATAGATCTTTGAATAAAAAGCATGATTGCAATGATGCTATTATAAAATCTATTAATGTCAATTGTTCTAATAATATGCAAAACCCTAATCTTGGGGATGCTAGTTTTGCTATGTCCTCTACTTGTTGCAATGATCATGATTGGGGTGATTCTTCTTTTGATCTTGAAAATTTATTTAAACCCCATGATGAATATGAGATTGATTATAATGTTTGCAATAATATTGAAAGTGGGTTTGGAAGAATGTCCACTTTAGATCCCACATATTTGGAGAATATTCAATCTCATGAAGTTTTTGATAAAAGTGGGTTTGGAAAGGTCATGACTTTAGTTAATATTGATCCCACTATTTCAGAAGAGTGTCAACTTTGCATACATGTGGATCATGTTGAGAATATTTTATGTGATAGCTATGTTGTTGAATTCGCTTATGATCCTACATGTAATTATTATGAGAGAGGAAAATATGGTGGTAGAAATTTTCATGTTACTAAATTACCTCTCGTTATGTTGAGATTGCTATTGTTTCTTTCCGCTTCCTTGCATATGCTAGTTTTTGCTTGCCTTGATAATTTGTTTGCCTATAAGATGCCTGTGCATAGGAAGTATGTTATACTTAGATGTGTTTGTCACATGCTTTATGATGCTCCTTTTGTGCTTCAATTCTTGTCTTTCATGTGAGCATCATTAAAATTATCAATGCCTAGCTATAAGGCTTTAAAGAAAAGCGCTTGTTGGGAGACAACCCAATATTATTCATTGCTGTTATTTAATAAATAAATTATCTAGCCTCTATTTTGGTTGTGTTTTTTGTGTTTAATTAGTGTTTGTGCCAAGTAGAACCGTTGGGAAGACTTGGGAAAAGTCTTGATTGAATTTGCTGTAAAAACAGAAACTTTAGCACTCACAAGAACTGCCGTCATCTTTAATTGGAAAGTGATATTTAGTTAATTCTTTTGGGCCATTTACATTTGTGCCCCTAACTCGAACCCACTACTCAGATTTGCCCCTAATTTCGAAGCATGCTCAAATTTACCCCTTCATCGTTAGGTGCACTTACAAAAATACCCTTCCGTGCCGTTACCGCTTGGTCAAAGTGCTTTGACCATTTTCTGGCCGTTTGCTGGACATTTTTGCGCCTCTTCTCATGCGTCACTTACAAGTGGGCCGAACTGAACAAAAATAAAAACAAAAACCCTATCCACCCTCACTCACTTACATGTGGGCCCATTCAAGAGAAAAAATATTCTCTCTCACTGTCCAGTTATTTTTCTAAATTGATTTAGTAGTTTTCTTAGTGGGCAGGACCACGTATTAGTCTCAGTAATTAGTTAACTATACCATTGGGCCCATGTAGCAGTGGCTTAGGGAGGTTGTTAGTGGGGGTAATTAATGCTTAATTAAGGACCTCATTGGAGATCAGTCGCCGACGAGCAAAATCCACTGTGGAGGCCCACTGGGAGGCCTCCGGGATGGCATCTGAGGTGCGGGATTCCTATCACTACCTCTCCTGCATCCAGGGCTGCTAGCTGGAGTGTGCATGGTGGCTAAACTCGCTGGCGAACGGGGCCGGTGGCGGCGCTGCCACGGGCTCAGCGGGGATGGTGCCGTGTCTTGCGTGCGAGCTCACAGACGAGCACGCTGGATTCCTGGATACTCCAGGAGCATGGAAGGGAGCTCCACTGGGACGGGGCAGGACGACATCGTGAGGAAAGAGCATGACGACGGCGACAGTGCACTGCTACGGTGATAGCCTAGCTATGGCACAAAAATGAACGGGAAAGGACAGTGCACTCCAACGTATCTATAATTTTTGATTGCTCCATGCTATATTATCTACTGTTTTAGACATTATTGGGCTTTATTTTCCACTTTTATATTATTTTTGGGACTAACCGATTAACCGGAGGCCCAGCCCAGAATTGCTATTTTTTGCCTGTTTTAGGGTTTCTAAGAAAAGGAATATCAAACGGAGTTCAAACGGAATGAAACCTTCAGAAACGTGATTTTCTCATCAGATAAGATCTAGGAGACTTGGACCCTCCGTCAAGAAAGCCACGAGGTGCTCACGAGGGTAGGGGGCGCCCCCCTAGGGCGCGCCCCCTGCCTCGTGGGCCCCTCGAAGCTCCACTGACTTACTTCGTCCTCCTATATATATCCACGTACCCCCAAACGATCGGGGACGGAGCCAAAAACCTAATTCCACCACCGCAACTTTCTGTATCCACGAGATCCCATCTTGGGGCCTGTTCCGGAGCTCCGCCGGAGGGGGCATCGATCACGGAGGGCTTCTACATCATCATCCAAGCCCCTCCGATGAAGTGTGAGTAGTTTACTTCATACCTACGGGTCCATAGCTAGTAGCTAGATGGCTTCTTCTCTCTTTTTAGATCTCAATACAATGTTCTCCCCCTCTCTCGTGGAGATCTATTCGATGTAATCTTATTTTTGCGGTGTGTTTGTTGAGACCGATGAATTGTGGGTTTATGATCAAGTCTATCTATGAATAATATTTGAATCTTCTCTGAATTCTTTTATGTATGATTGGTTATCTTTGCAAGTCTCTTCGAATTATCAGTTTGGTTTGGCCTACTAGATTGGTTGTTCTTGCCATGGGAGAAGTGCTTAGCTTTGGGTTCAATCTTGTGGTGTCCTTTCCTAGTGACAGAAGGGGCAGCAAGGCACGTATTGTATTGTTGCCATCAAGGATAACAAGATGGGGTTTTTATCATATTGCATGAAATTATCCCTCTACATCATGTCATCTTGCTTAAGGCGTTACTCTGTTTTTAACTTAATACTCTAGATGCATGCTGGATAGCGGTCGATGAGTGGAGTAATAGTCGTAGATGCAGAATCGTTTCGGTCTACTTTCTCGGACGTGATGCCTATAGACATGATCATACCTAGATATTCTCATAACTATGCTCAATTCTGTCAATTGCTCAACAGTAATTTGTTCACCCACCGTAGAATACTTATGCTCTTGAGAGAAGCCACTAGTGAAACCTATGGCCCCCGGGTCTCTTTCTCATCATATCAATCTCCATCACTTTACTATTGCTTTGCTTTTACTTTGCTTTTACTTTGCAACTCTATACCAAAAATACCAAAAAAATATTATTTATCATCTCTATCAGATCTCACTTTCGTAAGTGACCGTGAAGGGATTGACAACCCCTAAGCGCGTTGGTTGCGTTGAGCTATTGTTTTTGTGTAGGTACGAGGGACTCGAGCGTAGCCTCCTACTGGATTGATACCTTGGTTCTCAAAAACTGAGGGAAATACTTACGCTACTTTGCTGCATCATCCCTTCCTCTTCGGGGAAATCCAACACAGTGCTCAAGAGGTAGCATGCGGCGCCTCTATATCGGGCCGTATCGCAACGTTGCTCTGATGGAGTCCGTCTGCGGTTTTCAACCCATGCACGACTATGTTTGTCACATCCGAATAGGTGGCTGTCGTTGCGTGTCGAGGCACGTCCTCGCGATCCGTAGATTGATCTGGTATGTGCGGCTTTATTGTTCAGGTTTTGCCGGAGGTCATATGTATGGCCGTGGGCTAATTTACCTCTACCTGTGTGACGAGGCAGGGCGGGCTGGTGTTCGGCGTGAGTTGCCGTTTTGTCCCGACCACGTGGTGGTCGATCAACCGCATTGTACGATGGTGGTATGTATTCCGGCGCCTCCTCATCAAACTGAGGTAGCAATTTGTGCTTTGGGTAGCTTTTGGTTGGGCTCTTGAGGCCGTATTCTTCGGCTGCTAGGACATCGGTCCATTTATCATTGAGTAGATCTTTTTCAGCTTGAAGCTGTTGCTGCTTCTTTTTCAGGCTCCTTGCAGTGGCTATTAGCTGGCGCTGGAAGCGCTCCTGCTCAAGAGGTTCCTTAGGCACGATGAAATCATCGGTGCCGAGGCTCACCTCATCCTCGGAGAGCGGAAGATAACTTCCGTCCTCTGAGTCTTCGTGCATGGCCTGTTTACCAAGGCTAACCTACCCATCTTCCCGTTCATCTTGTTTATTAGTTGTTTCAACGGGGTCTTCATTGTCTTCGGCACCTTCTAGAGTGTTATATTCTCCTATGCCGGTTTTGCTGTCTTTACTGCGGCGCGACTTAGAGCGGTGCAGCTGACGCCGACGCTTGGATTGTATTTCAGAAGGTTTATCCTCAGCAGGATCTTCCTTGTCATCGCCGCTGTTTTTCCTTTGGTGCATCCACCATGTATACATCATACGAGGAAGTGGCCGTCCAGCGTCCGGTGAACGGCGGGTTCTGGGCCTCTTCTTCTCCGGCATCGTCGTCCATACCGTCGATGTCCTCGGAGTCATAATCAAGTGTGTCGGTCAAATCCTCGATCGTGGCTATGAAGTGGGTGGCGGGTGGGAAGCAAAGTTCTCCATCGTCAGCCACTAGTTCGGACCAGATAAAGTTTGGCTGCGAGTCCTTCGTCAAGGACAGGTTTTTTAATGAGTTTAGCACGTCACCCAAAGGCGAGTTCTGGAAGATGTCTGCGGCGCTGAATTTGAAGATCGATAAAAGATCAAGTTCGGCATCCGTGGGCTCACATGGTTCGGAACTTACGGCCGGAGACGAGTCCGGAGTTCCGGTGGCACAGGTATCATATGAGATCAAGTCTATGTGTGGCTCCAACGCCGGGGAATCTGTGGCCTCCGTGGCGGGGTTGAGCCTCCTGTCCTTGGATGGCGCAGACTGCTCCGGATATAAGGACATAGCGGTTACGGGAGCTGTCTCCTGGATGTCGTCCGATGACAGGTTTAGGTCATGCCTCTCGGAGTGACCAGGAGTGGTAGCCGCGGTCTCGAATCCGGCGAAGATCAAGTCTCCACGGATGTCCGCAATGTAGTTCAAGCTCCCAAATCTGACCTGATGGCCAGGGGCGTAGCTTTCGATCTGCTCCAGATGGCCAAACGAATTGGCGGCCCACAGTGCGAAGCCGCCGAACACAAGGATTTGTCCAGGGAGGAAAGTTTCTCCTTGGACAGCGTCATTGTTGACGATTGAAGGGGCCATCAAACCTTTTGGCGACAGCACAGTCGAACTCTCAATGAAAGCACCAATGCCGGTGTCAAAACCGGCAGATCTCGGGTAGGGGGTCCCGAACTATGCGTCCAAGGTCGATGGTAACAGGAGATAGGGGACACAATGTTTTACCCAGGTTCGGGTCCTCTCTATGGAGGTAATACCCTACGTCCTACTTGATTGATCTTGATGAATATGAGTATTACAAGAGTTGATCTACCACGAGATCGTAATGGCTAAACCCTAGAAGTCTAGCTTGTATGGTTATGGTAATGAGTATATCCTCCGGACTAAGTCCTTCCGGTTTATATAGACACCGGGAGGATCTAGGGTTACACAAGGTCAGTTACAAAGAAAGGAATCTACATATTCCGTCGCCAAGCTTGCCTTCCATGCCAAGGAGAGTCCTATCCGGACACGGGTGCAGTCTTCAGTCTTCGTATCTTCACAGTCCATCAGTCCGGCCCATGGCTAACAAGCCGGATGCTCGAGGACCCCTTAGTCTAGGACTCCCTCAATCCCCAAGCTTAGGCTCTTGCCACTCCTTGTTCCAAAATCCATCAAATCTTTACCCAAAAACTTGAAAACTTCACAACACAAAACTCAATAGAAAATCTCATGAGCTCCATTAGTATAAGAAAACAAACCACCACTTTAATGTATTGTAATTAACTCATTTTTTATTTATATTGGTGTTAAACCTACTGTATTCCAACTTATCTATGGTTCATACCCCCCGATACTAGTCATAGATTCATCAAAATAAGCAAACAACACACGAAAAACAGAATTTGTCAAAACAGAACAGTCTGTAGCAAACTGGAGGTTTCGAATAGTTCTGTAACTCCAAAAATTCTGAAAAATTAGGACGACCTAAATAATTTGTATATTTATCTACTACAGTTGGAATTAGTATTTTATCGCTCTCTGGTAAAAAATGATTATTTTCGTGAGCGCATACTTTCTGTTTTTATCAGCAAGATCAAACAACAATCGCCCAAGAAGATCCTAAAGGCTTTACTTGGCACAAACACTAATTAAAACATAAAAACACAATCATAACAGAGGCTAGATAAATTATTTACTACTAAACAGGAACAAAAATTAAAGAACAAAAATAAAATTGGGTTGCCTTCCAACAAGCGCTATCGTTTAACGCCCCTAGCTAGGCATAAAAGCAAGAATAGATCTAGGTATTGTCATCTTTGGTATGCAATCCATAAGTGGTTCTCATAATTGATTCATAAGGCAATTTAATTTTCTTTCTAGGAAAGTGTTCCATGCCTTTCCTTAACGGAAATTGGAATCTAATATTTTCTTCTTTCATGTCAATAATTGCACCAATCGTTCTAAGGAAAGGTCTACCAAGAATAATAGGACATGTAGGATTGCAATCTATATCAAGAACGATGAAATATACGGGCACATAATTCCTATTTGCAAAAATAAGAACATTATTAATCCTTCCCATAGGTTTCTTAATGGTGGAATCCGCAAGGTGCAAATTTAAAGAACAATCATCAAATTCGCGGAAAACTAACACATCACACAAAGTTTTTGGAATCGTGGAAACACTAGCACCCAAACCACACAAAGCATAGCATTAATAATCTTTAATCTTAATTTTAATAGTAGGTTCCCACTCATCATAAAGTTTTCTAGGGATATAAACTTCTAGTCAAGCTTTTCTTCATAGGATTGCATTAAAGCATCAACGATATGTTTAGTAAAAGCTTTATTTCGATCATAAGCATGAGGAGAATTTAACACGGATTGCAATAAGGAAATACAATCTATCGAAGAGCAATTATCACAATTAAATTCCTTGAAATCCAAAATAGTGGGTTCATTGCTATGTAAAGTTTTGACCTCTCCAATCCCACTTTTATTATCAAGATCTAAAAACTCCGAATCATTGGGACGCCTTTTAACTAAAGTTGACTCATCTCCAGTCCCATCTTTATCAAGATTCATATTGGAAATCAAAGATTTAATAGGATACACATCAATCACTTTTAGATCTTCGTCATTATTATCATGAAAACTAGAAGAACACGCTTTCACAAAGCAATCCTTTTTAGCACGCATCCTAGCGGATCTTTCCTTGCATTCATCAATGGAAATTCTCATGGCTTTGAGAGACTCATTGATATCATGCTTAGGTGGAATAGATCTAAGACTCAAAGAATCAACATCAAGAGAAATTCTATCCACATTCCTAGCCAACTCATCAATTTTAAGCAATTTTTCTTCAATCAAAGCATTGAAATTCTTTTGTAAACTCATAAATTCTTTAAAACTAGTCTCAAAATCAAAGTGCATCTTATTAAAATTTCCATAAGATTTGTTGTAGGAATTACCATAATTATTAGAGGAATTATTAGGAAATGGCCTAGCATTAAAATTTCCTATATACGCGTTGTTACCAAAATTATTCCTACCAATAAAATTCACATCCATAGATTCATTATTATTCTCAATCAAAGTGGAGAAAGGCATATCATTAGGATCAGAAAAAACACTCTTATTAGCAAACAATTTAATAAGAAAACATTAATCTCTTCAATCGCATGAACCTTTTTACTAGTGGATCTTTCGGTGTGCCATTGAGAATAATTAACCATAATATTATCTAGGAGTTTAGTAGCTTCTCCTAAAGTGATTTCCATGAAAGTGCCTCCCGCGGACGAATCTAAAGGATTTCTAGAAGCAAAATTCAATCTGTCATAAATTTTTTGTATAATCATCCATAAATTCAAACCATGTGTAGGGCAATTACGTATCATTAATTTCATCCTCTCCCAAGCTTGTGCAACATGCTCATGATCAAGTTGCTTAAAATTCATAATATCATTTCTAAGAGAGATGATCTTAGCGGGAGGAAAATACTTAGAGATAAAAGCATCTTTGCACTTATTCCATGAATCAATACTATTTTTAGGCAAAGAAGAGAACCAAGTTTTAGCACGATCTCTAAGGGAAAACGGAAATAGGTTCAATTTAACAATATCACTATCCACATCTTTCTTTTTTTGCATATCACACAAATCAACAAAGTTGTTTAGATGGGTAGCGGCATCTTCACTAGGAAGACCAGAAAATTGATCTTTCATGACAAGATTCAACAAAACAATATTAATTTCACAAGATTCAGCATCGGTAATAGGAGCAATCGGAGTGCTAATAAAATCATTGTTGTTGGTATTGGAAAAGTCACATAATTTAGTATTATCTTGATCCATCGTGACAAACAATCAATCCAACACACAATCACACAAGAAGCGAGCAAAAAGAGGCGAACGAAAAAAGGGCGAATAAAATGACAAAGGTGAAGTGGGGGAGAGGAAAATGAGAGGCGAATGACAAATAATGTAATGCGAGGGAGAAGAGTTTATGATGGGTACTTGGCATGTCTTGACTTGAGCGTAGATCTCCCCGGCAACAGCGCCAGAAATCCTTCTTGCTACCTCTTGAGCATGCATTGGTTTTCCTTTGAAGAGGAAAGGGTGATGCAGCAAAGTAGCATAAGTATTTCCCTCAGTTTTTGAGAACCAAGGTATCAATCCAGTAGGAGATAACACGCAAGTCACCTAGTACCTGCACAAACAATCAAGAACCTCGAAACCAACGCGATAAAGGGGTTGTCAATCCCTTCACGATCACTTGCGAAAGTGAGATCTGATAAAGATAGTAAGGTAAATATTTTTGGTATTTTGTTGTATAGATTGCAAAATAGTAAATGAGATGTGATAATAAAAGAGATGTAATATAATAAGGAAGAGACCCAGGGGCCATAGGTTTCAATAGTGGCTTCTCTCATGATAACATGTATTAAGTGGGTGAACAAATTATTGCCGAGCAATTGATAGAAGAGCGCATAGTTATGATAATATCCAGGCAATGATTATGAAATATAGGAATCACGTCCGTGTTAAGTAGACCGAAACGATTCTGCATCTACTACTATTACTCCACACATCGACCGCTATCCAGCATGCATCTAGAGTATTAAGTTCATAAGAACAAAGTAATGCTTTAGGCAAGATAACATGATGTAGAGGGATAAACTCAAGCAATATGATATAAACTCCATATTTTTATCCTTGATGGCAACAATACAATATGTGCCTTGCTGCCCCTACTGTCACTGGGAAAGGACACCGCAAGATTGAACCCAAAGCTAAGCACTTCTCCCATTGCAAGAAAGATCAATTGAAAGTGCAACTATCCCTAGGTGGTTTTGGTAATTCATAACAACATATAGCTCATTGAGCTAATGCTATTCCAAGATGACTATTTCAGGAAAGCTCAATGATTGGCATGGCATGGATGTGAAAGTGGAACCCTCAAAATGCTAAGGACAAAGGATTGGCTCAAGCTCAAAAGCTCAAGACTCTTCATTTTATATTTTAGTGATCCAAGATCACATCGAGTCTTTAGGAAAAGCCAATACTATCAAGGAGGGATGAGGTGTTGCTTAATGAGCCTCTTGCTTCATGTGCTTAGTGATATGCTCCAAAACCCTCAACTACTTTCCCATATCCACATATGACCTAAACCCTAAGCCAAACTCGGTCCTACCGATTCTTTCTATCCGGTGCCATCGAGTTTCACTTGTCATAAGCCACTGCAAAACCCTAGCAATTCGGTTCTACCGATAGGGATCTCGGTCTCACCGAGATGGGATTGCAAACTCTCTGTTTCCTTTTCGTAACTTTTCGGTCTCACCAAAAGAGCGAATCGGTCCCACCGAGATTGCAATGTAAATTCAGTGTTTCCTTTTTGTAACTTTTCGGTCTCACCGAAAGAGCAAATCGGTCCCACCGAGTTTGCCTGACCAACTCTCTGGTTAGCTAATTACCAAAATCGGTCTCACTGAGCTTGTGTAATCGGTCTCACCGAGATTACGTTATGCACAAACCCTAACCACATC
Source organism: Triticum aestivum (assembly GCF_018294505.1). Classification (NCBI taxonomy): domain Eukaryota; kingdom Viridiplantae; phylum Streptophyta; class Magnoliopsida; order Poales; family Poaceae; genus Triticum; species Triticum aestivum. Next base: position 149,395,035 of record NC_057797.1, read on the forward strand.
GGTCCTACCGAGTTGCATGTTAGTCCCACCGAAAATCTCTAACGGTCACTAGGTTTACCTTTTCGGTCCGACCGAGTTTGTTGATTCGGTCCCAGCGAGATTGGAAAACTGTGTGTAACGGTTGGATTTTGTGTGGAGGCTATATATACCCCTCCACCTCCTCTTCATTCGTAGAGAGAGCCATCAGAACACATACACAATTCCAATTCATATGTTCTGAGAGAGAACCACCTACTCATGTGTTGAGACCAAGATATTCCATTCCAACCATATGAATCTTGATCTCTAGCCTTCCCCAAGTTGCTTTCCACCCAAATCTTCTTTCCACAAAATCCAAATCCTATGAGAGAGAGTTGAGTGTTGGGGAGACTATCATTTGAAGCACAAGAGCAAGGAGTTCATTACCTACACACCATTTGTTACTTATTGGAGAGTGGTGTCTCCTAGATTGGCTAGGTGTCACTTGGGAGCCTCCGACAAGATTGTGGAGTTGAACCAAGGAGTTTGTAAGGGCAAGGAGATCGCCTACTTCGTGAAGATCTACCGCTAGTGAGGCAAGTCCTTCATGGGCGATGGCCATGGTGGGATAGACAAGGTTGCTTCTTCGTGGACCCTTTGTGGGTGGTTGCGTCTTCGTGGACCCTTCGTGGGTGGAGCTCTCCGTGGACTCGCGCAACCATTACCCTTTGTGGGTGGAGCCCTCCGTGGACTCGCGCAACCGTTACCCTTCGTGGGTTGAAGTCTCCATCAACGTGGATGTAGGATAGCACCACCTATCCGAACCATGGGAAAAACATCCGTGTCTCCAATTGCGTTTGAATTCTCCAAACCCTTCCCTTTACATTATTGCAAGTTGCATGCTTTACTTTCCGCTGCCAATATACTCTTTGCATGCTTGCTTGAATTGTGTGATGATTGCTTGACCTGTCCTACAATAGCTAAAATCTGCCAAGAACTAAAATTGGGAAAAGGTTAAGCTTTTATTTGGTCAAGTAGTCTAATCACCCCCCCTCTAGACATACTTTCGATCCTACAAGTGGTATCAGAGCTTTGGTTTCCATTTGCTTTGATCTCCATAGCTTTTTGTGGTCATAGCCTTGGTTTCACAACCTAGGAGAGTATGGCGTCAAGCGAGGGAAATTATCACCGTAGAGGTCCTTACTTTGATGGTACTAATTTTGCTAGTTGGAAGCATAAAATGAAAATGCATATTCTTGGACATAACCCCGCCGTTTGGGCTATTGTGTGTGTTGGTTTGCAAGGTGACTTCTTTGATGGGAAAGAACCAAACCGTGAAGCTACCGCGGATGAGTTGAAGATGTTGCAATACAATGCTCAAGCTTGTGATATTCTCTTCAACGGATTGTGCCCCGAAGAATTCAACAAAATCAGCCGTCTTGAGAATGCAAAGGAAATTTGGGACACTTTGATTGATATGCACGAAGGTACCAACTCCGTCAAGGAATCCAAGTTGGATGTGCTTCAAAGTCAACTTGACAAGTTCAAAATGAAGGATGGTGAAGGTGTCGCTGAAATGTACTCTAGGCTTGCTCTCATCACAAATGAGATTGCCGGCTTAGGAAGTGAAGAGATGACCGATAGATTCATCATCAAGAAGATTCTAAGAGCCTTGGATGGAAAATATGATACCGTGTGCACATTGATCCAAATGATGCCCAATTACAAAGATCTCAAGCCAACGGAGGTGATTGGAAGAATTGTTGCTCATGAGATGTCACTTAAGGATAAAGAGGAACTTCACAACAAATCAAGTGGTGCCTACAAAGCCTCATGTGAAGACCCTACATCATCAAGTGAGAAACAAAACTTCAATGAAGAATTGAGCTTAATGGTGAAGAACTTCAACAAGTTCTACAAGAGTAGAAGCAAAGATAGAAGCTTCAAGTCAAGGTCCTACAATGACAAAAGATCTTCTAGTCGAGAGCGAAACTGCTACAGTTGTGGAAGACCCGGACACTATTCCAATGAGTGTACGGCTCCCTACAAGAGAAGAGAAGATTCTCCAAAAAGAAGAAGCAAAGAATCACCACCAAGAGAGAGAAGGAGTAGAGATGATCGTTATGAACGAAGATACTCACGGAGAAGAAAGGATTCAGAAAGGAAGGAATAATCATCAAGGAGCTACACAAAACGAAGACATCAAGCTCATGTTGGTGAATGGGTATCCGGCTCCGACTCCGACAGCCACTCCGAGAGAAGTTATCACTCCGACTCCGAATATACTCAAGATGAAGGTGTTGCCGGTCTAGCACTTGTGTCAACCAACTCCTATGACATATTTGACTCACCAAATGAAGGAATTGGAAGATGGTTCATGGCCAAAGGTCCTAAGGTAACACACCCCGAGTATGTTGATTTCAATAGTGATGAAGATGACTTGTTAGGTGATGATTTGCTTGTTGACAACTCTAGTGATGAATACTATGATGAAACGTCAATTAATCATGCTAATCAAGATAAAATGAATGACAATGATAAGGATAAGATTGAGGCTCTAACTAAAGAACTAAACACTCTTAAGTTAGCTCATGAAACTATCTTCGAAGATCATCGAGAACTTTTAAGAGTCATGAGAAATTACGCTTTGAAAAGCTCAATCTTGAGCAAGAGCATGAGTTCTTAAAAGCAATCAATGATGATCTCTGCAAGAAAAGTTCTTCTTACATTGCCAAGCGTTTACTCTTATCCACTTACATGCCTCAAGTCAAGTCTAGTAACAAGAACAAGAAAGATTCTTCCTCTAGCAGTAACAATAATCATGCTAAATCCAATATTGTTGCTTCTAGTAGTTCTCTTTATTCCACTAATGATTCTCTTAGCCAAGTTACACTTGAGCAAGAAAATAGCTTATTGAAGGGAATTATAGAGAAAGGAGTGTACAAAAGCCTTGCCGGGAGTAAGCAATTCAAGGAAATTGTGCGCAAGCAAGGAATGCACCGGAAGAAAAGGTGTTGGTTTTGAACGAAAGTTCAATGCCAATGGAGTTGAGTGGGAAGAAGATCAATACCCCAAGACAAAGTTTGTTCCTCAACAAGAGAAGTATGATACTTCTTTCAAGGGGACACAAGCTCAAGATGATCTTCCACCACAAGAGTACAAGTAAAAAGGCAAGGACAAGCTTCAAGAGGAAATTGATGCATTTGAAGAAGCTCCTAAGACCTTAGTCAAGTGGATTCCCAAGACTACTTCAAGTTCCACTTCATCAAGTACGACTACAACTCCAAGGATTCCCATCAAGATGGTGTGGATCCAAAAGAAGAAGAACTAGAGAGTTCTTGAGGGTGACTCCGCCAACATACTTTACTCTTATCATTTTGGCAAGAACAAGTGCAATCAACTTCCACATCTTGCACTAGTTCAAGGAGTCACAAACCCTCTTGTTGGTAAGACAAGGGACAAGGTAACCTAAAAGTTTTCATGGACATCTTCTTGTGTGTGCATCACTCTATGTCTATGGATATCCTTGTTTGTTCCTTGTGGGACTAACCCATGTAGGTATTGAAAGTGCAATTCACTCAAATGGATAGCTCCAAGTGATCTACATCAACATTGAGCATCCACATCTTCAACATCTACATGAAGTCATCATCGACAAAACCCGAGGTTAGTTCATCCCTCTGAGGGGGGATATCACATCTAGGGGGAGCTTTACTCTAAGACTTGAGCTAAAGCAACTCTAAAGATGTGAACACAACAATGCTTTATGTAAAAGTGGTAACCCCACTTGAGCTTAAACGATGAGTATGACCTATGATCAAGTGTTCTCACTTGACTCCTAAGTCAATATACTCATATATAGATGACCTTGTCATCGCAAATTGCTTGATAGATGCTAGAATTGGTTGTGCATGCCTTGTCACATATTTCATTTGCCATCTTATTGTGTGAGCATGCTGGTTTCATATTTTACTCATTCGAGGACATCCACTTGTTGTTTTGATTGTTTGGTTTTATTTCCTTTTGCCAAGTGGATGGACAAGAATGCCTAAGAACCTCCTCTAGCTATCTATGCTTTTCTCGTCTCAAACTCTATTCATGCTACATCACAAAATTTGATCAAGTCAGATTCAAACCACTCTGTGTGAGGAGCGCTCGGAGTCCCCGATTCGTCAGACTTAAACTTCCAAAACCTCTTTATGATTCTCAGTCTGACCGATACCCCACTTTCGGTCCTACCGAGATCATTAAGTTGATCTAGGTTTTCGATCTCGGTGCAACCGATTTGAACCTTTCGGTCACACCGAGTTGCAACAACTGTATACAGTTTTGCATCTCGGTGCCACCGAGTTGTTCCACTCGGTCACACCGACAGGGTCGGGCTATATATAGTCACGGGCAAAAATTTGGAAATTTCTCCGAACCCCTTCGCCCGTGCGATAGCCTGCTCTGCCAACTTGGTCTCCGGATCGTCTCCTCGCTGCCATCCGCCTCCAGTCGCTGGTCTCCGTCGCTGTCAACGGGAATTTTACCCCGCCGTTGCCGCCGTAGCGAGTCTCCGCCGAACTAATGTATGGACTCGATCTTTATGCTATTCTCCAATCCGATTCTTAGCACATTGTGATCATCATGATTCTTGCCACGATTGAAACACTCCTATCCAGTCAATGCGCTCATAGATTAGGTTTGATTCGAAAATTTTAGGGTTAGGTTTCCGTCGAAACCATCTCGGACCCACCGAGTTGAAAAACTCGATCCCACCGATTTGGCTTATGCCATTGCACAAGTGAGACTCGGTCTGACCGAGAATTACTTATCGGTGTGACCGATTTTGGAACTTTGTGAAACCCTAGCAGTCTCGGTGCCACCAAACTATGACTCGGTCTGACCGAGTTCACTAGTTTAGGTGCCAAAACTGCTTCGGTATCACCGAGTTTAAAAATCGGTAGATCCGAGATGATTTCAGTGGGAAACTAAAACTAAGTTTTTGGATCATTCTTTTGCAAAAATCTCTGCATTTTGTGATGCTCATATATTCTACCTCATCTATAAACTATTCACAGGGTCAGCAGTCAGAGTTTGCATCATGTCAGACCAAAGTGATAGCCAGAACTTGTCAGAGCAGCAAGTGCAGATGAGTGAGGGCACTAGTCCCTCTAGCTCTTCAGATGATGGCAGCAGGAGCACCCCAAGCAATTTGCCAAAAGCTGCCACCAGACAAAGGAAGAAAAGAACTTCAGATTCTGAGGATGAAGATTATGTGGCAGAAGAGGAAGCAACTTCCAAGAGAATTGAGCCAGCACAGGGCACAAAGCCAGGCCTGAAAGTCAAAAGGCTAGCAGGTAGGCAGCCTATGCCAAAGGCCAGAGCTTCAACTCAGATTTCTGAAAAGCCTGCACCCAAAGAGCCAGTTGTTGTTGAAGGAAAGAAAAGGAAGGAAAGAGTCAAGAAGACTGTAGCCAGAGTGCTTGGAAAGGCTTCCATCATGGAAGAAGAGGAAGAAGAAGAGGTTGCTGCACCAGCACCTAAGGCACCTAAGCTTATGGGTGATGCTATAATATCAGGGGCTGCCACATCTAAGCCCAAAGAAGCACCCAAAGCTGCCTCCAAGCCCAAGTCTGCACCAAAGAGAAATACGAGGAGCATACCTGCAACTGAGAAGAACAAGGCCCCAGTGCCTGAGACTGTTGTTGAAGAAGATGATGAAGAGCATGTTCTGAGAAAGCTCAAGCCCAAGATCCCAGACCACAATGATGCTCATCCTGTGGCTGAGGACATGAAGCTTAGAAGAGATTCAGGGCTCAGGAAGTGGAGTGAAGCAGACCCGTATGCTTCAAGGAGAAGAACTACTGTGGATTACAGGTTTCACACCAAGGAACAACAAGATTTCTATGAGACAGTGCTGCTTGATAAGAAGCCCATAGTTTGTGACATGAGATGGGTTGATTGGGAGTACATCAAGGACAACGAAGAGCACTATCCTGGAGTGCAAGACAACTTCAATGCTTGTGGAGTAGCAGACTTTGTTGGGCAGAAGCTCACAAAGTGGAACGAGGAGCTTATCATGCAGTTCTACTCCACAACACATTTTTACCCAGATGGAAAGATCACATGGATGTCTGAAGGTACGAGGTACCAATCTACTGTTGCTGAGTGGGCACAGCTCATCAATGCCCCGGAGGAGCATGAGGATGACTTGGATATCTATGCCAAGAAGAAGATGGACCACAAACTATGTCCAATATGTACAAGGAAATTCCAAACGAGGCACTTGATACTTTCAAGTTTGGGTCTATGCATTATCTTCTGTCAGGGCTGCCAACCATTAACTGGATCCTTAGGCACACTCTGTTGCCCAAGTCAGGTGATCACAAGATGATCAGAGGCCATGCAATCAATTTACTTCATGTATTTGATGTACCTCAGAAATTCAAGGTCATGAGCCTCATAGTAGAGACTATCAAGAGGACTGCAGCAGATCAGAAGAGGAGTTGTGGTTATGCCCCACAAATTCAGGAGCTCATTAACTCCAAGATGGGCACGGGCATATACTTGTTGGACAAGGAACACTTGCCCATCCGTTCAGATTTTGAAGATAATCAAGTGGTCATGACTGAGAATGAGCCATCATCTGCGCAAGCACAAGCAAAGAAGGAGAAGGCAAGGAAGGAGAAAGCTACCAAGATGCCTACTCAAGAGAAGGCATCTGAATATTTCTTGAAGACCAAACAAGAGCAGCTTGGTTACTTGATTGCATCCACCCTGCGGATTGAGCAAGGACTAGCCACCCTAACTCAGAACCAGGCAAGCTTAGAGAGGATCATGGAACAAAAGTTCTATGACTTGGATGTCAAAGTGACAGAGATTCAGACTACAGTGGAGCAGCTCCAGGATGACATGCAGGAGAGGAGAGGCAAGACTACAACTGATGCCTTTGCCAGAGTGCCACGAGGTCCGAGGTTGTCTGCAGTGCCAGTTGCTGACCCCAGAGCCACCACATCTGCACCAGCTACAGCCTCAGTTCCACCAGCTCCAGCGTCCACTTCAGCCTCAACTCCAACCACGTCTACAGAAGGCTTCGTCCTTGGAGTGCTCCGGACTCCACCACCACCAGAAGATCAAGCCTGAGCGTCGATCTAGCACTATGCATTTTCTAGGAACTTTTTGGTAACTTGTTGCCAAAGGGGGAGAAAAATGTATAGATCACAGGCTTCGAGAGAGAGAGTGTGTTACTTTTTTTCTCTCTTGTTTTATTTGGTGGTTTTTCGAACTTTGTTTGCTTTTGAGTGCTTGAGATACTATGCCGTTATCTGTGTGACATTGATGATCATGTGTTTGATCATAAGCTACACTTAATGTTTGCTTAATGCTATTATCTTATCTATCTTATGTGATCATTCACTTTTCTTGGTGATGAGTGCATGTATTTCATTCTTATCATTTTAAGCGCTCCACCAAGATGTATGTGACATGGAAGAGTAACCCATGACTCTAACTCTTTGTGCATTTGCAGTCCAAAGCAAATTTTAAATATGCACAAATTTAGGGGGAGCTCTTACTTGTCACATACTTCTCAAAGCGACGATATATTTCATGCTTATTATCATTTGTTCAAGCTTTGATCTATATGTTGTCATCAATTACCAAAAAGGGGGAGATTGAAAGTGCAACTATCCCTAGGTGGTTTTGGTAATTCATAACAACATATAGCTCATTGAGCTAATGCTATTCCAAGATGACTATTTCAGGAAAGCTCAATGATTGGCATGGCATGGATGTGAAAGTGGAACCCTCAAAATGCTAAGGACAAAGGATTGGCTCAAGCTCAAAAGCTCAAGACTCTTCATTTTATATTTTAGTGATACAAGATCACATTGAGTCTTTAGGAAAAGCCAATACTATCAAGGAGGGATGAGGTGTTGCTTAATGAGCCTCTTGCTTCATGTGCATAGTGGTATGCTCCAAAACCCTCAACTACTTTCCCATATCCACATATGACCTAAACCCTAAGCCAAACTCGGTCCTACCGATTCTTTCTATCCGGCGCCACCGAGTTTCACTTGTCATAAGCCACTGCCAAACCCTAGCAATATGGTTCTACCGATAGGGATCTCGGTCTCACCAAGATGGGATTGCAAACTCTCTGTTTCCTTTTCGTAACTTTTCGGTCTCACCAAAAGAGCGAATCGGTCCCACCGAGATTGCAATGTAAATTCTGTGTTTCCTTTTTGTAACTTTTCGGTCTCACCGAAAGAGCAAATTGGTCCCACCGAGTTTGCCTGACCAACTCTCTGGTTAGCTAATTACCAAAATCGGTCTCACCGAGTTTGTGTAATCGGTCTCACCGAGATTACGTTATGCCCAAACCCTAACCACATCGGTCCTACCGAGTTGCATGTCAGTCCCACCGAAAATCTCTAACGGTCACTAGGTTTACCTTTTCGGTCTGACCGAGTTTGTTGATTCGGTCCCACCGAGATTGGAAAATTGTGTGTAACGGTTGGATTTTGTGTGGAGGCTATATATACCCCTCCACCTCCTCTTCATTCGTAGAGAGAGCCATCAGAACACATACACAATTCCAATTCATATGTTCTGAGAGAGAACCACCTACTCATGTGTTGAGACCAAGATATTCCATTCCTACCATATGAATCTTGATCTCTAGCCTTCCCCAAGTTGCTTTCCACTCAAATCTTCTTTCCACAAAATCCAAATCCTATGAGAGAGAGTTGAGTGTTGGGGAGACTATCATTTGAAGCACAAGATCAAGGAGTTCATTACCTACACACCATTTGTTACTTCTTGGAGAGTGGTGTCTCCTAGATTGGCTAGGTGTCACTTGGGAGCCTCCGACAAGATTGTGGAGTTGAACCAAAGAGTTTGTAAGGGCAAGGAGATCGCCTACTTCGTGAAGATCTACCGCTAGTGAGGCAAGTCCTTCGTGGGCGATGGCCATGGTGGGATAGACAAGGTTGCTTCTTCGTGGACCCTTTGTGGGTGGTTGCTTCTTCGTGGACCCTTCGTGGGTGGAGCTCTCCGTGGACTCACACAACCATTACCCTTTGTGGGTGGAGCCCTCCGTGGACTCGCGCAACCGTTACCCTTCGTGGGTTGAAGTCTCCATCAACGTGGATGTAGGATAGCACCACCTATCCGAACCACAGGAAAAACATTTGTGTCTCCAATTGCGTTTGAATTCTCCAAACCCTTCCCTTTACATTCTTGCAAGTTGCATGGTTTACTTTCTGCTGCCAATATACTCTTTGCATGCTTGCTTGAATTGTGTGATGATTGCTTGACCTGTCCTACAATAGCTAAAATCTGCCAAGAACTAAAATTGGGAAAAGGTTAAGCTTTTATTTGGTCAAGTAGTCTAATCACCCCCCCCCTCTAGACATACTTTCGATCCTACAAATATCCCTCGATTTAAATGGACCGAAGATCCATGCAATTTATTTAGTTGAGTTAAGAAAAGAAATGACATGATGGCATGATGACATGATGCACTGCACATTATGCAAAGATGAAAGCGATGAACCAAACAAATCACACGATGAAACCCGGAAACCCTGGAAGGCAACTGAAGCTCCGGTCTTGGGGCGTCACAACACTCCACCACTACGAGAGGATCTCGTCCCGAGATCTAGGATGGCACCGGAGGGAAAACAGAAGAGAAAAGAGAAGAGGTAAAACTAAGTTGCTTCTTTGACAAACGAGCGAAACCAAAGAACCTTGAGAGGTTACGCCATTTTGAGAAAAGAATACAACGAAGATACTTCCTTGTATATCCGAGAGAGCCCCTCACTCCAGATGATTACTTGGTGAACCGAAGGATTCCGAAGATACTCTCTCATGTTCTCTCGATACTTTGTGCCCATTGCTTTTGTAATTCCCTACCACCAAAATATCCCTATGGATAAATACATACACCCATCGTTCTTAATTTTATTCCCAGTTGATCTTGTTACTACTAGGTACCCCGAAATTATCTCTATTGTTCTGAGAATACATTGTGCCTATTGCCTTGAAGTTCTTTGCCACATGAATACCCTTACGGATAATTTCTCGCTCTTATCGAGTATCCACTCATCCCCAGTTGATTCAAGAATTTCAAAAAAGTCTTTGAAATACCAGTCGATCTTCCAAAAATCCTCAACACCTATTGCTCTTGAAATTCTTGCTTGCTTGCATTGTGATTAATCACATAAGTCTGGTAATCTTATTGGCATCCTTTGTCATTATCATTATGAGTCTGTTGATTCAATATGTTGCGGTTGCTCACACTCAGTCAAATCCTAGTATTATCCTTCCGAGTCAGTCATCATTTGGATATGAGCTGGTTCTTGACCAATCAATGCCTTGATCAGTTGTGCTTCTAAGTCTATTGAACTTATTTATTTTCGATCAAAATAGTTGCTTCTGATCCCTTGATTTGGAAATAATAAATTTCTTTGCATTGAGCTTTGAATTAGTCAGTTGTTTCTATAATCCGATGCCTTTGCATTCCTTCTTCTTCTGATCGAGTACCGATACTCACATCAGCCCCGTTATGGACCGCCATACCCATTATCAGGTTATTATCCGACAGTGTCCTTCACAACCAAAATTCTTGTGAGTTCTTTACCTGATACATAATGCCTTTGGTAAATTGTATCCTCTACTTTTGTCAACCATGCTCTGCTTTTGAGTTTTTGTTTTTTACTCCTGAAGTTCATGGTATATGTTCCTGAGATGCCCCGATGGGTTGAACCTATGCCTTCCCTAATCCCTGTGAACCCGAGAGTTATCACGAGTCATACTCTTCTGGTGTTTTGCCAGATAAAATTTCAACATTACAACTTCTTCGAAAATGAGAAGTGAATGAAAGGTTATGCATTGGAGAAGTGGGAGTCGACCTTGAACTTTGTGTTCATGCCCATGGACACGATGTAGATCCTATCATGGAAGCTTCTCTTGAAATTAATTATGCCCTTGGTATAAGAACATCTTATATCTGGGATGTGATCTTTTGCAATCGTGGTTCCGGCCATATTGATATTCTTTGATTCCTTTTCTCAGTCAGTTTAAAGTACTTGTCTTCTATAGATCAATACATCTCGGCAACCTATATTCTGATTTTCCTTCGAGTATTACCCTCTGGTATCTCGAGAATATCAAAGCACTGTGTTGCTTCCTATGAGTCTTCATCTAGTATTGCTTCTCACCGTTTTCAGATTTCCCCCGAGTTCCGAGTTACTAGTCACTCGAGAACACCGAGAAGTGAATCGAATCCGCACTTCAATTGAATGAGTCTAAGTAATTTTTATTGCTTACGAGTTTAATAATCCTTCAAGTCATTCCTAGCCTGATTGGCTATATCATTATTGTGCTAAATTTTAACTGTGCTACCTGGTCCTTCCCGAAGCACAATTTTGATGATGAGCTAACCTTACGTCGATTTCCCCATCTTATCGTTTCACCTCGAATGGCAAACTCGGCTCCGTGTTTGTGTTGTATATGTGGCTCCAATAATCTTTCGCTGCTTCAGTCCTTTTGCTTAGTGTAGTCATTGTTCGATTGCTTCTTCGTGGAGCCTCTCGACCAAATTTGTCATGATCATCATCAACATTTTGACTCCTTCTAGGATATGAGTCGAATTCATGATCATAAGTGCCATCCTCGTCCCTTGGTAATCTGAGTTACCATCAACAACATCCTTACCTTCCTTTCATCACAAACGTGTTCATGTTATGGACGCAACTTGCTATCCATCTTGTATTATGTTCTACCTTGAAGTATTACTGTCTTTTATGTCAAAGATGTTGCGAGGATTGCTCAGCCTCTTAAGAATTCTTGATATAGTAGTACTTCTCGCCATCTCCGTTCATTTCTTGGTCCCTGTGTTGTTTCTAACCGGAATATCGGGAATTGAACTATGATGTGTGAACTCAAAACTTCTGGCAACTCTATTGCTTTGAAGTGAATGGTCGATAGTTTCATTTTAATTCTTTTGTTCATTAAGTCACCATCCTAACATTGATCGTGCAACCCAGCCCATATTTTCGGGTGCATATTTCAATCAATGTTTAATTGTGTATGATTTCCTCGAGCATACCTCATTATATCATTTGGCCTAACAATTGTCATCTCAAAATCTCGATGAATTGTCGCTGACTCCATCAGCCACATCCTCATCTTCTCCTTGGTTAATGATGAACTCTTCTTTTGGAACTTGCTTCTATAGTTCATTTCTCGAGAATCTTATAGTGCCATATTGTTGGGGATGTAGCTACCAGGTATGACCCCCCCCAGGAGGGGCCGGGTCAGCCCCAATGGCAGGTCACAAAGGAAGCCTAGTAACATTCAAGGCGATAGTGTATTAAGGCTTATAGAAGGCCTAAGCCCAGAGGCGGCTTAAGGCCCAATATTGTAAACCGCCGTATGTAAGGAAAGACTTGTAAGGAAAGGCATATAAAATAAGTCACCGAGTCAGACACGTTTTATGAGTCGGACGGGACTCTATAGGCCGCCAGGCGTCAACCCGTGTATATAAAGGGACGACCCGGTGGCAGCTTAGGGCAAGAAACAAGAGATCGATAACCAAGCCGGCGGATTAGCCTCTTGGTGATCGAAACCCCAGCAATTCCAAACACAACTAGACGTAGGCTTTTACCTTCATCATAATGGGCCGAACTAGTATAAAACCTCTCGTGTCCTTTCTCCCGATTAACCCCTTTAAGCTTCCTAGTTTCGATGGCCCTACGACTAAGTCCTTTTGCTAGGACATCTATCGTGACAATTCCATGATAGTTGGCGCCCACCGTGGGGCCAGTGCACGGTGGATTTGAGTTCTTGAAGGGCAACTTTGAAGGGATCAAGGGATACGTTGTGGGCCGGATGACCAAGAGTCGTCGCGGCAAGCTCTACATCGACGATGAAGGCTGGGGCCCCGAGGCCGACTCAATTGAGTACGGGTACCGGGTCCCCTTCGGCGGGATTCATGTCTTCATTGGCCGGATCGGCGAATAGGGCCCTAAGCCGGACGTCTGCACCAACATCATCGAGACGGCTCAACGTGCGAGGCCCGCCTGGGCCCGACCCGCCGTAAAGCGTGCCTTTATGGGTTGCATCCTTGGAGGTGAATACTCGGAAGGATCAGTGGATGGCGGTGAGACGGCCATCTGTTCCGACGGTACGTCATCAACAGGCGAGACGGATTCTTTGTATCAACTGCAGGATGGCATGCTTGGGGGCTGTTCCGATGGCAGCAGTAATCCGGACCCCTTTGAGCCGCCGAATCGATCTGGAGTCTTCATGGCAGGCACTCAGCCCGGGCAGAACTCCACGGCTGCAGCAGCAACAACCACCGGGTCGGCAGCGGCCGGGTCAGGAGACCCCACGCGCCCCCGGCTCAGATGCTAATGGACCTCGTGGATAAGCTGACGGCTCTGTTGACTGCCGTGATAGAGTCGGCGGATAAAGTTCAGCATGACGTGGAGGTGGCACGGGTACGCGAAGAGATGGCACAAGCCAAGGAAAATTTAGCAGCAGAAGAGGTCAGGATGGCCGCGGAGCGGGTGGCTTTGGACGCTCGTGCTCAGTAGCTTCAAACGGAGACTTTCCGTCTCTCGGTGGATCTGAACGCGTCAAACGAGGTCATGAGGAGAAGGCATCAGAAAGCTCAGTCACGTCTACCTCTGACGCTCGATCCTAGGAACCTTTTCCATACACCCGGGGCCGGTCCAAGTAACCCGCCGGAGGCAAATCGGATCACGACACGCAGAGCACCGGTTCAGCCGCGTGCCATGGAACCACCTCACATGTATACCGCTCTGCCTCATTATGCGCCAACACCACCGAGTCACTTCTCCAATCCTTTGGAAAACCTCATTGTTGCGTCGGCTCATTTGGTGGCTCTCCCAATGGAAGGCGACTCTTCGACAACAATCGAAACACGAAGGGTGAGAGAACTTCTTCAGACGGCTCTGGCGCAGCAGGATGCGTACTCTTACAGTCGAGACAAAATCCATTCAACCCCTCGCCCAAGCCGGAGCCCGAGCTATAGAAGGCATATGGACTCAGCGGATATGTCAAGCAACGCTCAACGCCGCAACCAACCACGCAGGCATGAGCCGGTGCAGGCTGGAGCCCTTAACTTAGCGGATCAGGAGAGGATCTGACAAGAGGCTGAGTGGGCGGTTCAACTGGCAGCTGAGCAGGTGGCTCATCAAACTTTTCCGGCTTATCCAGCAACCTCTGTTGAGGCAGGAATAGCCACAAGAACAGGAGGTGTCCCTTGCCTGGTGCTGGCTATATGTAATGAGCGCTTGCCAAAAGACTTCAAGGGGCCTCATAAGGTGCCTAATTACACGGCCGACTTGCAGCCTGGGGCCTGGATTGAGAGTTATGAGATGGCGATGGAGCTGTTGGAAGTCAGCGATGCAGCAATGGCTAAGTATTTCACTATGATGTTGGATGGAACGGCTCGCACTTGGTTGAAAGGATTGCCCCCCAATTCCATCGGCTCATGGGCGGAATTAAAAGCCTGGTTCATTCAAAACTTCAAGGACACATGCAAACAACCTATGTCAATTGTGGACCTGACTAATTGTAAGCAAGAGGAAGGTGAGTCCACAACCCATTGGGTGCGCCGGGTCAAGCAGATAATACACTCATCTGATAAGATGGATGCCGGCTCGGCAGTCTTAATGTTGGAGAAAAATTGCCGTTTTGAACCTCTGGAGTAGAAGCTGGGGTGGCTCAAGTGTGACTGCAATGACATGGGCCAGTTGATGGCGGCTCTGGTCAAGTATGTCGATTCTAACAGTACCAAGGATCCCGTATCTGATGAAGAAAAAACAGGGAAGGGAAAGAAGAACGACAACGGCAAGGGTCACCAGCATAACCAGGCAAACCAAGGAGGTAATAAACGTAAGGCTGGCGAATTTGTGGCTAACACCAATGCACAGGGCAAAAACCAACGACGCAAGGGTAGGCAACCCCCTCGGTCAGGCGGGTCAGGTCCCACCCTCGAGCAACTATTGAATGAACCTTGTCCGAGACACGGCACCCGGGAGAAGCCAGCCACCCATCTGCAGAAGGACTGTACAATCATGAAGGCATTTAAAAATTCAAACACATTTGATGGAATTCACGGGCCTGGCGGAGGTTCAAGCGGAGGCGGCTTTCATGGCCCGGGCGCGGGTTCAGGTGGAGGCGGTTTTCACGGTCAGGGCCATACGGGTAACCAGGGAGGATATAATCCACAACCCGGCCAAGGTAATCAGCAGCAATAGTCCGGATATCAGAGCAACCCAAAACAGTTGAATAGTGGGCAATACCATATATTTACCACTAGTTTATGCAAGAGGGACCAGAAGCTTCATAAGAGGGCTGTCAATGCCATTGAACCGGCGATTCCACGTTATTTAAGGTGGTCAGAGCAGCCTATTGTGTGGAGCAGAGAAGATCATCCTCCCTGGGTTGATAATCCGGGACACTTAGCCTTGGTAGTGGCACCTCAGGTTGGTGGATATAAATTCACTAAAGTGCTCATGGATGGGGCAGTAGCATCAACATCCTCTACTATGAGACGTTCCATCGGATGGGATTGACTGATAAAAGTCTTAAGCAATCCAACACTATTTTTCATGGTGTTGTACCTGGAAAGTCGGCATACCCAGTTGGTAAGATTGAATTGGAAGTAGCCTTTGGGGATGAATATGATTCCAGGGCTGAGGTGGTTAAGATCAAAAGCCCATACCATGCTCTGTTTGGATGGCCAGCTTACGCCAAGTTCATGGCTCGGCCGTGTTATGTATATCTGCAGCTTAAGATGCCGGGTTATAAACGCACCATTACAGTACATGGAAGCCGAAAAATAGCCTTGGAGTGTGAAGAAGGAGATGGCGCTTATGCTGAGTCTGTTTGTGCAATAGAGGAGTTAAAGTTCTATAAAGATAATGTTGACCCGGCAGACATGACTCATTAAAGAAACCAACAACGGAGCATGAACCGGTGTTGAAATTCAAGTCAGCTAATGACACCAAAACGGTTGATTTTGTGCCTGGCGACTCATCCAAGCAGTTCATCATCAGTGCCAACTTGGATCCAAAATAGGAAAGCGCGCTCATCGAGTTCATCCGTGAGAACCGGGACATCTTTGCATGGAAACCTTCTGACATGCCGGGTGTCCCGAGAGAACTCGCTGAGCACACTCTTAATATTGATCCAAAGTTTAAGCCAGTCAGGTAGTTTCTCAGACGATTTAACGAGGAAAGGCGCAAGGCCATTGGAGAAGAGGTGGCCCGGCTCTTGGCGGCCGGGTTCATTGTGGAAGTTTTTCACCCAGAGTGGTTGGCTAACCCAGTGCTTGTACTCAAGAAGAACGGCACCTGGCGTATGTGTGTGGTTTACACCGATTTAAACAAAGCTTGTCCAGCTGACCCTTTTGCTCTCCCTCGTATTGATCAGATCATTGATGCTATGGTGGGTTGTGAGCGTTTGAGTTTTCTGGATGCTTATTCAGATTATCATCAGATCAAGATGGCAGTCAAGGACCAGGAGAAGACAGCTTTCATCACTCCGTTTGGAGCCTTCTGCTATGTGTCTATGCCTTTTGGGCTTAAGAGTGCCCAGGCGACTTATTAACGGTGTGTGCAGAATTGCCTTCACAATCAGATTGGGCGTAATGTTCATGCTTATGTGGATGATATAGTGGTGAAGTCCAGAAAAGAGGAAACCTTGGTAACAGATTTGAAGGAGACCTTTGATAACCTCCGAGTCTACAAGATGATGCTTAACCCGGCTAAGTGTGTTTTTGGAGTCCCAACTAGCAAACTCTTGAGTTTTTTGGTGTCCAACCGAGGTATTGAAGCTAACCCGGAGAAAATTAAGGCAATCACATCCCTGGCCAAACCAACATGCATCAATGACGTTCAACGGCTGGCGGGTCATGTTGCTGCTCTGAGCTGGCTAAAGAAATGAGTCTAAGCCAGGTCCGGTGCCTTAGCGATTCAGATTTGGTGGCTCAACAGGTATCAGGCAAGTGGGATTCCAAGGACCCTCTCATGGTGGCTTATTGCCGTGAGGTCGACGTTGTTGCTGGACATTTTAAAGGTTATCAAGTGGAACACATTGACCGTAGAAAGAATGAAGCGGCTGATGCCTTAAGCCGGCTGGGATCTCAGCGTAAGCCGGTGCCACCTAACACCTTTTTGGATCTTTTGCATAACCCGTCTGTTAAGTTACCTACAGAGGAAGATTTGGCCGTTCCTGACCCGGAGGCACAGTTGGTGGCGGCTCTCCACGTCATCCCACATTGGACAGTACCGTTATTGGCTTACATGAACCGGGGTGAGTTGCCAGAGGATGAGACCCTGGCTCGACAAATAACCCGGCGGTCCAAGTCAATGACGATTTCTGACGGAGAGTTATAGCATCGCAGCGTCACTAGAGCATTTCAACGGTGTGTTTCTCCTGAAGAAGGCCAAGAAATACTTTGTGAGATCCATGAAGGGGATTGTGGTCATCACGCCGGGTCAAAATCTCTTGTGGCCAAAGCTTTTCGTCATGGTTTTTACTAGTTGACGGCTCATGCTGATGTAGAAGATCTGGTCAGTAGATGTGATGGATGTCAAAAAGTTGCATGACGAGCGCATGTGCCGGCTCAGGAATTGCGGATGATTCCAATCACTTGGCCGTTTGCAGTCTGTGGGCTTGACATGGTTGGACCTTTCAAAAGGTCCAAGGATAAAAAGACACATCTTTTAGTGGCAGTTGACCAATTCACAAAGTGGGTTGAGGCAGAGCCAGTGAGTAAGTGTGATGCAGCCACGGCGGTTCAGTTCATGAAAAAGGTGGTTTTCGCTTTGGTTTTCCACACATCATTATCACTGACAATGGCACTAATTTGTCCCAAGGGGCTATGGAGGAGTTTTGTCAAAGAGAGCACACCCGGCTGGATGTTTCTTCTGTAGCTCACCCTCAATCTAACGGGCAGGCTGAGAGAGCAAATCAGGAAATCTTAAATGGTCTCTAGCCCTGGCTCATGGTTTCCTTACAATGTATGCCGGGTTGCTGGGTAGAGGAGTTACCCTCGGTACTCTGGAGTATTAACACCACTCCAAACAGGTCCACGGGTTATACACCATTCTGCATGGTTTATGGAGCGGAAGCAGTGCTGCCTAGTGACATCTGTCATGACTCGCCTCGTGTGGCGGCTTATGTTGAAGCTAATAACAAACAAGCCAGACAAGATGCGCTTGACTTGTTAGATGAGGAAAGAGACTTAGCAGCGGCTCGATCAACAATTTATCAACAAGACATGTGCCATTATCACAGCCGCCGAGTTAAGTCCAGTACTTTTCAAGAAGGTGACCTGGTGCTCCGGCTCATCCAGGATTTGTCAGATGCACACAAGCTATCCCCGCCTTGGGAAGGACCCTTGTGGTCAGCAAGAATTTAAACAACAGATCATATTACCTCATCGATATCCGAGAACACAAAGACTCACGTAAGCCGGAGGAGGAGACCCGCCGGCCGTGGAACATTGCTCAACTTCGGCCATACTACACCTGAGCCACCGGCTCTCGTCATGTACATACTTTGACGTTGTATATACTATGATAAGTAATAAAGCAGGACCTCTGTCCTTTTCCCTTTCAAAGATTATATATCTTTACTCTTTTTACTATTAAAATGACTATTAAGGAGCTGATCATATCTGAATCAAGTCTAACCTTTTTGGTCCGGCTTATGATCGTATTCGAATCTAGCTGTAAACCTCATGATCACTTGGGGGCTTCCTGTTCAAACATAGGTCGTATTCGAACCAAAGAGAACATAGTTGTAATAACCCTCTTGATCGGCTCAAAGCCAAACTCACTAGGGGGCTTCTTGATCATATCCGAATCATAGCTTAACCTCTCTTGGGTCCGACTTGGATCGTATTCGAATCAGGGTCGTTAAAAACCTCTCAAGGTCATTTGGGGGCTTCCTGTTCAAATGAAGGTCGTATTCGAACCAAAGAGAACATAGCTGGCGGTACCCTATTGATCGGTGCAACGCCAAAGCCACTGGGGGCTATATGATCGTATTCGAATCTTAGCTTAACCCCTTTGGTCTGATTTACTGATCGTATTCGAATCAGAAACCCCCAACTTTCAGTTACAAAGTTAATTTATATTGCAAACTGCTATTTTGCCTTACTGGTCTTTTATTGTCTCAATTTTAAACGATCAGCACGGTCTTTTTTCACCGGCTTGACTATTTGACAATAAGCCGCCCAGGCATGATGATCATCAGGCATGAAGAAGCATTGACTTCTCAAAAATGGATTGGATCATCAATCTCATCACCCGGGTCATATAAACCGGTGGTACAGAGGTAAAAATACAGGAACAGAGCCAAAATATTACAGAGATAACCATAAATGTGACGCATATATTGACATCAGGAAGCAAAGAGTCACACACGGCATCTGATGCACGATGGCATGGGCAAAGTATGTGGTTGTTTCAAGCTAAATCTATTACAAGGCTCTAAAGAGCCCATGAAGATGGTTCTCACTCTTCCCTTGCCGGTTCACCTCCTTCTGCTGATTGGAAGATGGGTTTTGACCAGTCAAAACCGATCACGGCAATGAATTCTGCTTCTTCATCAATCAGGCCAGCCAGATCAACTTCCGGAGCAAATGTATGTTGACGAACCGGTGGGATTAGATCTGTCACCTTGTAAGAGGGAGTTGCCATCTTCTTATTCTCCAAATCAAAACTCGGCTGATATTTGTCAATATTGGTTTCATCTCCAAGAATGGTAGCCTGAGGTCGAACTCCCCTCACACAAGCAACGAAGTCATCCTGCTCAAATAGAGACCTGTCTTCCTTCACGGTAGGGTACCCCCTGGCTACATCCACCGGGTCTAGATCTGGCACCCAGGCTTTGGAGCAGTTCAGGGTAGTCAAGGCTCCGGCTCTGGCCCAGGATCGTTTGACTTCTTGGAACCTGGCGGGTAAGATTGACGATTTTTTCAAGACATCACTGAGCCGGTTGGGTCCTTGATTGGCAGGAGAGATAGCAGCAAGTGCTCGTTGAGCACCAGTGTACAACTGCTCCACTAAGGTATAGATTGCCTTCAGTTTAATCACATTATCTTGGCTCAGATTCTTGCTTCGCGGGCCTGCACATATTTATTAAACAAGGGGTCAGCTGGTGGTTTATATTCCGGGTCAAAAGAAGGTATAAAAGATCAGTACAGATGGCTTACCAAAGATGGCGGAAACCATTTGAGACACCCGGTTCTTTAAACCGGTCAGCTCCGTGGTAACCTCCTCAAGAGCCGTTTTAGCTTTTTCGGCGCGTTGTGTCAGCAGCGTCTTTTCTTCAGCCCAGGATTTCTTTTTGGCAGTCAAGCTGGTTTTTAGTTTTTCTGTCTTAGCAAGACTTAATTGAAGTTTAGACTCAGCAGACTTGATTTCTGCCTCTTGATCCGCCAGCCGGGTCTTGGCGTCAGTTAACTAGGAACCCAATTCAGATAAGGCGTTCTACAAAACATACATAGGTGTGTCAAGGTTTAAACTAAAAGTTCAAGATTCAAGTCTCAAGTACTTTGCACCGCAAAACCACTTGACACTTGGGGGCTAATGTATGCCAAAACAATTTCTTATGACTCTGATATATTTCAAGTCCCAAGTACCTTATAAAGTAACAACATTTGGCACTTGGGGGCTAATGCATGATATTCAGAAAGTCTCTCAAGATGATTACAATATTTGTTGGGTTCGGCACAAGACAGTTATGAAACTAAGTACCGGCTCATTTATGATCAAGTGAACCGGCCCTTGGGGACTACAGGTGAAGTTTATACTACTTTATTGGACTTTAGAAAAATCTAAAGGTAAAGCTTTAGCCTATATTATAAGTCTACAGATCATTCAGGTTTTATCATAATCTAAAGACTTGGGGGCTGGCAGAATATAAGTAAGCCGGAAGAGCATACCTCATACTTCAGCTGCAATTGCTTGACCATCTCGATTTCTGAGTCATGGCTGGAGTGCACATGACTGAGATAGCCGGACAGCACGTCGTTGACATTGAGATGGGTGTAATGGGAGACATCAAACCGCACCTTCTGCTTCTCTAAGGCTTCTTGTTTAGCAGTGTGTCAAGCTAATACGGTGGGGTTCCCTGGCTCAACAAACCGGCTACCAGTAACCAAGATGTCAGTGTCAGAGGTTGTCGGTGGGTTAGCTGAACTAGATGGTTCAGTTATAGCTGGGTTGAGAGTGGTCTCATCAGCTTACAGTTCAGGAGGGTCCGATTGAGCCGTCACAGCTGGATCTTCTGGCGCTTCAGTTTGAGGGGGGGGGGAGTTGGCATAGCCGGTTCAGGTGCAAGAACTGACGGGTCATCCACCGGTTTAACCACTTTGGCCTTCTTGGATTTGGCTTGGCCACTAAGAAAGATTTTATAAGACAATTAGTGCAACAGTGCAATTTTTAAATACACAGAGGAAAGATGATTTTTTCCTTACCCAGGAGCAGTCTTGAAGGCCGGAAATTGCATCTGAGATGAGTCGCCAGAAGAGCGAGAAACCTCCTTCAAAGGGAAAATAACATCAGTAACACAAGAGAATAGATTCATTAATGAAACCCAAAGAGGAATGTAAAAGAGACCTCATTTTGGCGTTTTTGAGGAGTTTGTTGTACGACAGAAGGCGGCTCATCATTGTTCTGGGCTTGACGACGGCTCTCGTGTTGCTGCTTTTTCAAAAGAAAATGAGGGTCCAAATAAGCCAAAGGGTGCGAAAACCTTACTTTCTGGGTTACCCGTCGAAGTTTCTATCTCGGCAAATGGTCTGAGTCAGAGGAAATAATTACCTCTTCTTCTCCGGCCTGACTGGCCCCCGTGTCGTCCTGGCAATAATCAGTGTCAATAAGGTTATTAAAAAACTGGCCAAGGGAGTCAAGGGCTACCTCCGACTCAGAAGTATCATTGTCAAGCTTTAACAGGTCCTCAGCGGTGCTTTTCTTCTTCTTAGACCTCCGGGTCATCTTCTTGGCGGTCATGGCGGGGGCTCTAGCCTTTTTGGCGGCTTCGTGGTCATACTTGGCTTTCCAGAAATCAGATTTGGCATGTAAACAAATAAACAAGATGAAAGGTCGTGCAGGTATTTAAAACGGCTGAGAAAAATACAAAGAGAAAGAGGTCAGAGGTTCTTTACCTCTGGTGTCGGGTTAAGTTTGCAGAAGGGGTTTAACCCGACTTTACTGCAGTCTTCATATTTGCCGTTCACCAGAAGGGTCGACAATGAAACAATATCTTCTTCAGTTAATTGAACGGAGCTATGACGAAGAGAGTCATTTGGGCCTCCACCATATTCATACATCAATTTGGATCGGCGGCTTAGAGGGATGACCCGCCATGAGACCCAGCAACGGGTCAAGTCAACTCCGGTTAAGCCATTCCCCAATAAAGCGTTAATCCTTTTATTTGATGGAATAAGCTTCTTGCGTTCGACAGCAGTGAGTTTTTCAGGGAGCGCAAACTTGGAATCTAGACGCTCCGCACGGTAACCCGGCAGTGGTTTCTAGTTGGCTGGTGAAGTGTCTTGACAATAGAACCAGGTCTGATTCCAGTCTTTGGGATGACTCGGCAAGACTATTAGGGGGAAGACGGCGCCCTGTCGACGCTGAATTGAGATACCTCCGAGTTCCAAGCTAGGGCCATTGGTGCACTCGTTCTGGCGGTTCAAATAAAAATACTCTCTAAAGAGTTCCACAGTCGGTTCTTCTTGAAGATATACTTCACAAAGAACTTGGAAGTTGCAGATATTGGATATGGAATTGGGACCAAGATCTTGAGGGTGGAGTTTGAAGAAATGAAGAACGTCTTTGAAGAACTTTGAGCCGGGTGGTGAAAAACCTCGATTAATGTGGTCAGAGAACACAATAACTTCACCGTCTTTTGGATTAGGCCGTTCCTCGACCAGGTCAGGTGCACGGTAAGACATAACATTCTTCCCTTGCAAAAATCCTATGGAGAAGAAGTCCTTCAAATTATCCTCAGTTACTGTTGAGGGAACCCAGTTGCAGACAGTCGGTGCTTTTGAGGCATGATGTTCAAAAGACGAACTGAAAAGAAAGTGACATGCCAGTTCAATTCAATGATAATGGTGAAGTTAAGTGATGATGGTACAAAGGAGTAATGGCGGCTTAAGTAAGGGCTAATGTCATATAAGGAAAAGTAAGCCGGCGCAATAAGCCGCCATGACTACAGATATTTGAGAAAACAGATTCGGCTAAGTGTTAAGACAAACAAGTTTCCTAATTGCTTGATATAATTCTAGATCAAATGGCTATTCAAAATGGAAAATATTCTAGACCTAAAATTCTGGCGCAGATGAGTTCGTGAGTCCTAATGAGGCCTTTATACCGGGAAAACGGATCTACTAGTATCAAGAGTAGGCACAAAACAACTATCGCACAAGTATATATCTCTTTTTGGATCAAGAAGAGGCTGCAGTGGAAGAACTACGAAGAAACTGTGATGAACTACGAAGAACACGCAGAGACCTAGAAAGCCCTAATGCATATCTGAGGAGAAAGAAGGGAAACACTTACAACCACAAATCTTCCGCGGAGAGTCGCCGCCGTTCTCTGGACCGATTCCAGTTGATGCAGCGGCCAAAGTCGACAGAGGTGAGGTGCTCTCTGACGGCGGCGGAGCTCGAGCGGTAGCGGGGTTTGCGAGAGGTAGAAGACGAAGAAGAGAGAAGAATGAGAAAGACCGGGGCATGCCTATTTATAAGGGGATAAGCGAACAGGCAGGCATGAAAATCGAGGAAGACCCGAATAATGATTATCCAACTAAACGGATGCCTCGATTGTCGGAAGGCATTAAAGGATAAAGATACGTTGAGAGATGATGTCATAATAGTTTTTCGTGTTTTCAAGAAATGACGTCATGGCGGGTTACAAAAATTTCTGCGAAGAGAGGAAGATGGATTTCGTCTAAGTATTGAAGATTGACAAAGAACAAAGTTCAAAGTCAACCTGGGGCCTAATGTTGGGGATATAGCTACCAAGTATGAACCGCCCAGGAGGGGCCAGGTCAGCCCCAATGGTGGGTCACAAAGGAAGCCCAGTAACATTCGAGGCGATAGTATATTAAGGCTTATAGAAGGCCTAAGCCCAGAGGTGGCTTAAGGCCCAATATTGTAAACCGCCGTATGTAATGAAAGACTTGTAAGGAAAGGCATATAAAAGAAGTCACCGAGCCGGACACGTTTTATGAGTCGGCCGGAACTCTGTGGGCTGCCAGGCGTCAACCCGTGTATATAAGGGGATGACCCGGTGGCGGCTTAGGGCAAGAAACAAGAGATCGATAACCAAGCCGGCGGATTAGCCTCTTGGTGATCGAAACCCCAGCAATTCCAAATACAACTAGACGTAGGCTTTTACCTTTATCGTAAGGGGCCGAACTAGTATAAACCTCTCGTGTCCTTTGTCCCGATTAACCCCTTTAAGCTTCCTAGTTGCGATGGCCCTACGACTAAGTCCTTTTGCGAGGACATCTGCCGTGAAAATTCCACGACACATCTCGTCAATCTGTGTGCACCTTTTTCTCTCAAGCATTCCAAGTCTGTAGTATCCTGACACCAATCAGATCTGAATCTCGGTCAGATATGTTGGTTGGTGTTGGGGAACGCAGTATTTCAAAATAATTACCTACGATCACGCAAGATATATCTAGGAGATGCATAGCAATGAGAGTGGAGAGTGTGTCTGCGTACCCTCGTAGACCGAAAGCGAAAGCGTTTAGTAACGCGGTTGATGTAGTCGAACGTCTTCGCGATCCAACCGATCAAGTACCGAACGTACGGCACCTCCGCGTTCAGCGTTCAGCTCGATGACGTCCCTCGAGCTCTTGATCCACTTGAGGCTGAAGGAGAGTTCTGTCAGCACCAATAGCGGAACCTGGAAGCTCATATTGGCTCCTACATATTCTATGAATATCTTTATCGGCCAAACCGCATAACAACATACGGTGTTCCCTTTGTCATTGGTCTGTTACTTGCCCGAGATTCGATCGTCGGTATCATCATACCTAGTTCAATCTCATTACCGGCAAGTCTCTTTACTCATTCCGTAATGCAACATCCCGCAACTAACTCATTAGTCACATTGCTTGCAAGGCTTATAGTGATGTGCATTACCGAGAGGGCCCAGAGATACCTCTCCGACAATCGGAGTGACAAATCCTAATCTCGATCTATGCCAACTCAACAAACACCATCGGAGACACCTATAGAGCATCTTTATAATCACCCAGTTACGTTGCGACGTTTGATAGCACACAAGGTGTTCCTCCAGTATTCGGGAGTTGCATAATCTCATAGTCAGAGGAACATGTATAAGTCATGATGAAAGCAATAGCAATAAAACTAAACGATCATTTATGCTAAGCTAACGAATGGGTCTTATCCATCACATCATTCTCTAATGATGTGATCCCGTTCATCAAATGACAACACATGTCTATGGTCAGGAAACTTAACCATCTTTGATTAATGAGCTAGTCAAGTAGAGGCATACTAGGGACACTCTGTTTTGTCTATGTATTCACACATGTACTAAGTTTCTGATTAATACAATTCTAGCATGAATAATAAAAATTTATCATGATATAAGTAAATATAAATAACAACTTTATTATTGCCTCTAGGGCATATTTCCTTCAGTCTCCCACTTGCACTAGAGTCAATAATCTAGTTCACATTGCCATGTGATTTAACACCAATAGTTCACATCTTTATGTGATTAGTTCACATCTCCATGTGATTAATACCCAAAGGGTTTACTAGAGTCAATAATCTAGTTCACATCGCTATGTGATTAACACCCAAAGAGTGATCATGTTTTTCTTGTGAGAGAAGTTTAGTCAATGGGTCTGCCACATTCAGAGCCATATGTATTTTGAAAATTTTCTATGTCTACAATGCTCTGCACGGAGCTACTCTCGCCAATCGCTCGCACTTTCAATATGTATCTAGATCGAGACTTACAGTCATCCAGATTGGTGTAAAAGCTTGCATCGGCGTAACTCTTTACGACGAACTCTTTATCACCTCCATAACCAAGAAATATCTCCTTAGTATTCTAAGGATAATTTTGACCGCTTTCAAGTGATCCACTCCTGGATCAATATCGTACCCCCTTGCCAAACTCATGGCAAAGTACACAATAGGTTTGGTACACTGCATAGCATACTTTATAGAACCTATGGCTGAGGCATAGGGAATGACTTTCTGAAAGGGCATGTAGCCCCTAAGTGTCGTTTTGGTAATTAAATGACAATCTCTATGGACTAATGTTTTCAGTGAGATATATTTGAAGGTTTTGTCCATAGAAGGTGCCACAAGGATATTGGATGGAATCATTGATGAAGTCCATATATATGAAGATAGTGCCTCAAGGATATTGGACGGAATCAAGGATGAAGTCCATATATATGAAGATATATTTGCCCTATGCTTTGGTATTAAATGAGAATTCCCATGGAGCATCAAGTGCATTGAATCTTATATAAAGATATGTTCCATAGTGATGCTTGAAGTGCATTGGGTTGTTTTGTGAAGTCTTCCATCAAAGCATCCGAAGAAGTCCTCATGGTATCCTTCTCTGGATACCCCATGCACACGGGCTTGTACCGTGTGCACGGGGTCGAGTATCAACTCTCTCGATACCCCGTGCTCACGGGGCCTAGGTGTTGGCTCTCAAGATCCCATATCAAGTGAGGTTTCAAGTTGGTCTTCGGGTACTTCTATTGACGCCATCAAGATTGGTTTCAATGCCTAATCTAATTATGTTCATGATGGAGTTCATTGGAGAATCTCAAATATTGATATATTTGGGCTTCTGAGGATCAAGGCTTGAGAGAGTAATCAAAGATAAGAATTCAAGTTATGGTTTCAAGACAAGATCACGGTGACCTCATGTGTTGGGTTTAGGTTGAGCAAGTCTTGAAGCAAACAACTAGAGTGAAGAATTCATTGTGCCTCTCAAGATATTATGATGGAGGGCTTTTAAGGATCAAGGGCTCGAGAGAATAATCAAAGAGAAGAATTCAAGTTATGGTCTCAAGACAAGATCATGGTGAGCTCATGTGTTGGGTTTCGGTTGATCAAGTCTTGAAGCAAGCAACTAGAGTGACGAATTCATTATGCCTCTCAAGAGATTGTGATGGAGTTTTTTTAGAAGGGCAAGTGGTGACCAAGATGATATTCATAGTGGAACTTGATATGGTCATGGAAGAGTCTTTGGTGATATAGTCTTGAAGCAATGAAGGGAAATGAAGAGTTCATTGTGGCTTTCAAGAAACCAAGATGGAGCTTGGAGTAAAGATGTTGGTTGACCAAGATGAAGCTCGAAGATTATATCTAAGTGGTCAACTCTCAAAGCACAAACATTGTACCACGTGAGATCAAGTGATCTAGTGGTATGGTAAGTAATTGTGAATTGTGCTTTGTTACCTAACCCATGCTATGTGTTTGGTATGTCTATGTGGGTTAGGTGTTTCTCATGGGCTTGCATCAAAAGGAAAGATTTCAAGTAGCCTATGTGTGGATGACATCAAGTGGTGATGGTCATCGGGTTCGAGGTGTCCAAGTGCAAGATGAGAAGCCGGAGGTTATATGCTTTGAAGCTTGCGGTCCACATCATGATAATGCACATGTGAAGATGGGCTTAAGTTAAGGCTTCCCTCATTGCAATATGAGGAAGCAATTCGAGTATCTTCACCAAGTGGTTGTGGACAAGAAAGGGATTCCAACTTGAGGCAAGCATTGAAGTCATCATCAAGCTCAAGTTGAATATGCAAGGCAAAGGTATACCTTAGCTAGGTTTTCCTAGTTTTGCCAGTCTCATGGTGCTTGGTGGGAGACCGGATTATAGGTTTGATAGTCGTACTATCAAGAGGGACTCTCGGGCGAGTAGCTTGATCATGTCGCATATAGAGAGCTCAACCTTTGCATTACTTGCATCATACTTTCTTGTTGATCTTGGGTGTTTCTCTATGTGAGGACCTTGGGCTTTTACCTAGCTTCAAAACGAGCCCAAGATCATCAAATTCGGAGTTCGTATGCCAAAGTTATGCATGTTTTAGTGGGCTGCTGCACGCTGTCCTGGGTACCCCGTGGGCACGGGGTATTTGACCCCCGTGGGCACGGGGCCCCGTGTGCACGAGCTCGTACCGTGCGCACGGGACCCCGTGGGCATGGGGTCTAAACCCCCATGGGCACGGGGTGTCCAGGAACTGCCCGTTGAGCCCCAACGGCTAGTTTTGGGTTTTGGCTATTTAGGGGCTCCTTTATCCCACCGGTTGGGGGGTTGTTGATTCACATTCAAAACATTATTTTGGGCCTCTTACCACCTCTCCCAAACCCCTATATCGCCTCTAAGTGAAGGGGGATTTGTGGATGGATCTTGGAGTCATTTGTTGATTTCCTCCATTGCATCCCCTCTCTTCAATCTCCCACTTTCTTGAGTTGCATCCTGTGAGATTGAGAGAGTGAGTTGAGCATTTGTTGCTTGACCTTGCATTGCATTTGTTGCATTGGTTTGAGCTCCCCGCATCGATTTGTTCGGGTGAGAGCCCGTGAGTTTATTACTCTTGGAGGCTTCGCCTCCTAGATGGTTTGGTGATATCATTGAGAAGATTGTGAAAAGGCCTATGTGGCCAAGGTTCCCCCGGAAGCTTCCTTTTGTGGTGTGCTTCGGGGAAGGGTGTTAAAGTGGCCTAGGTGGTCAAGTTCCTCTGGAAGCTTCCGTGGTTGTGGTGTGCTCTAGAGAAGTTTGTAAAGGTGTGGTGGTCGCCTTCAAGACCAACCCCGAGTGAACCGAGGCTCATCCGTTGGGGGTGACTCGAAAGGGAGAATACGGTGAGTCACTTGGTGACGCCCCGGAGCTTTGGCTTCGGCACCGCTCTAATGGAGATTAGCACTCTCACGAGTGTGAACTTCGGGATAAATCCGCATCCCCGACTCACTTGTGGTTATCTCATACCCACACCATTTACTTTCCGCAATTCATACTTGCTCATATTGAGATATATTGTAATAGTTGAATTGCTTAGTTGTTCCTTAATTTCCATATCTTGTGATATAGTTTGTTCTTGCTAGTTTTCTTAAGTGCCTATCTTGTTTAGCATAGGTTGTTGGTGCACTTAGTTGAGCCTAGCATATTTAGGATTTGTGCTTGAAAAGTATCCGTTAGTTTAATTCCGCATTAGGAAAAAGGCAAATCCGTAAAAGTTTTAAAACTACTATTCACCCCCCCCTCTAGTCATCATCTAGATCATTTCAATTGGTATCAGAGCTTTGGTCTCTCCTTGGTAGGCTTCACCGCCTAGAGAGTAAAGATGTCGACTAGGGGTATAGTGCACAATGACACCTTTTGTTTTAGTGGCACAAACTATCACTTGTGGAAAATTCGCATGCTTTGTCATTTTCGGACCATGGGTCCAAATTTTGTGCGAATTGTTCTTGTAGGGGCTTCTCCGTGGAAGGATGACCTTTTTCCAACTAGTGAGGAAAATGATGATATGCTTTGTGGCTATGGTGCTAAGAATGCCATAATCCGGTTTATATCCCTCGAAGTATTTGAGTCTATCATGACTTGTGTGACGGCTCATGATATGTGGACCAACCTTGAAGAAATATATGGTGGGTCCAATCTTGTTGATATTCATCATCTTTCGGAGGAGTTAATTGAGGAGGTCTCCACATCTTCAAATCATGAAGATCTCCATATTGCTTCTTCATCCATGTGCTTGGACATTTCTACTTCTTCCACCTCACCATCATATGGCATGTCCCAAGGTAATGACATGGTGAGTGGAAATATCATTTGTGATGATGATGTTGTGCTAAACATTGATTATCTTTCATGTATACATGCTAGTGTTGTAGATTCTATGGACATGAGCATATCTAGCAAAAATGACTTACATTCTTGTGTTGATAGTCCATGCATATCATTTGGAGATTCCTTGAATACCTTTTGTGATGATATGCTTGATACTCCTTGTTTCCATGATCTATGTGCTTCTATTTCCTCTAGTTGTTGTTTGACTAACCATGTAGAGGAAACAAGAGAAAATAGTGCACACATCATTAATGAGGAAATTGCTAGAGGAGCAAAGAAGGACACCACCTTGTTGGAGAGGAAATGTTATGAGTGTCAAGAGGATGGACATGGATATCCTACTCTTGATGATAAAGAAACTCCCTCTCCAAAAGAATCATCATCAACCTCCGATGTTCACATGTGCCTCATGGCAAGAGGTAATACTGAGGTATCATCTACTCTTTGTAATGATATTGATGAGAGTAATGATGAATGTGATAGGGATATGAGTCAAGAAATATATGAAATTGGTAATTCTCTTCGTGGGGTAAATAAGAACACTTATGAGATGTTTAAAGATCTTATCACTCATTTTGGAAAGTGTAATGATTTACTTCACGAAGAGCAAGAACAAAATGAAAAACTTGATTGTAACCTTCTTGATGCTCTAGAAACTCTTAGAGACTTAGAATCTTCTAAAGAAGAGATTGAAGTTTCTCATGATCAACTTAAAGAGGATTTTGAGCACCTTGACCTTGTCTACAAGAATGTCAAAGGAGAGCTCACCAAACTCTCTAAGTCTTATGAGGAACTTCAAGCTACTCATGTGAAGTCTCTAGTTTCTTCTAGCTCCTCTCATATTGTCAATGATGCTTGTGCTACTAACTCTACTTCTTGTGAAGCATCTATCTTGAAGGAGAATGTTGAGCTAAGGGCTCAACTTGCTTTGCTAACTAGCAATTATGGAAGATTAGAAGAAAGTCATGAAAAGCTCTCGGGCTCTCATGATGACCTTCTAATCTCCCATGAAAGGCTAAAGTTAGCTCATGAGGCTATTTTGACTAAGGTAACATCGTGTGAGCCTCATGTGGACATTAGCACTATTTCTACTCAAAATGCTTTATTGACATGTGCTAGTCCTAGTGATTCATCTAGACATATTATTGCTAATTTTTGTGATGAATTGCTCTCCTTGCCTTGTTCTCTAACAATGAAGCTTCTACTTCCTCTAGTACTTTTGTTGATACTAACCTTGTAGAGGAAAACAAAGAGCTCAAGGCCCAAGTCACTATTTTGAAGAAAGACTTGGAAATATGTCATGAAGGAAATACCTCTCTCAACGCTATCTTGAGTGTTCAAAAATCCCCTCATGACAAGGGCGTACTTGGTTTCATCTCCAACAACAAGAAGTCCAAGAGAAATAAGAAGGGACAAGATCAAGTCAAGAATCCGACCAACATTACATGCTTCAAGTGCAAGAATGTTGGTCACCATGTGAGATCTTGTCCATTGAAGAAGAAGGCTTCAAATGTGAAGCATCAAGGGAAGTGTCCTCAAGTTCAATCACAAGGTCAACCTCATGTTGAAGAAAGGCTACTAGCAATGATGAACAAAGATAATGCTCCCCAAGTTGAGAAAATAAAGAAGAACATGTTGCTATATTTGTCGTGATAAGGGACACATATCCTCATCTTGTCCCAGCGGTAACATCCCTAAGCCTCCTCTAGTCAATGATCATTATTCGCTTAGAAAGGATGTTGTTGGCAATTTGTTTGCCAAGTTTGTTGGTGCCCAAAGTGGTTTGGAAATGGAAAAGACCATTTGGGTTGCCAAGCCTATTGTGACTAAGTTCTTAGGACCCAACTTGGTTGGGGACCATCAAGCTCAAACTTGATCAATAGGTGTGTGGAGGACATTGGAGATTTGGCTAGTTCATGACGAAAAGGATATCCACCATTTATTTGTTCGAGCCAAGTCATGTGGATTATCTTCATATTATCTATCCAATGTTCCTCCTTGCGGTAACTTGCATTTTTATTGCTTACATTGAAAGTTACTCGCCCCTTGCATGCTTAGGTTTTGTATCTAGCATGGGCATTTATATATTGTGTTTCCTAGTATACTTGATTTGTGTTATCTAGCATGTGTAGGTTGCATTGCACATCATATAGTGATGCTTGTTGTCTTGAGCCTTATTTGTATGTTGTTTGGCTCTTGCGAGATATTAGTGGATCATCACATTATGGGGGAGTGTTATGTTTTGTGCACATCACAAACCCAAAATGTGAATATGAGAAATACCACATAGTATTGATACTCAATATTATCTAGTCACTATGTGCTATGAAAAGCTCATTTGATATTCAGATTCTCAGAGTATCCATTAGTTATCTCTTTTAGGTGGTTATTTGCCTCTGTTGTATGCTTGCCGTGGTATCCAGAAAGTTGCACCAGAAAAATTCTGGATACCCCATGCACACGGGGTCTTTTGACCCCTGTGCGCATGGGGTGTTGCGTAACTCTCTTGGTACCCCGTGCGCACGGGGTCTTTTGACCCCCGTGCGCAAGGGGTATTGTGTAACTCCCTGGATACCCCGTGTGCACGGGGACTTTTGACCCCCGTGCGCACGGGGTGGTTGTTGATTATGATCTTGTGCTTCTTCGGATTCTACCACCGAGTGTTAATTCCAAATACCAATTGGTATTTCTTCTTGTGGTAGAATTTTATGATCATCTTCTTCTCGGCTTGTGCTTCAACTTGCCTTATCTCACTCCTTGTACTATCTATTATCTACTTGAGTGAGATAAGCCTTTGAGCATGTGTGTAATGTATATCCTATATGCTCTTTGGTTTTTGCTTAGTTCATATGTTGTACTTTTCTTGCGGTCCTGTGTGGATTCGTCTCTTTGATATGACTTGGACAACTTGAATGCTTCATGTTATTTTTGGAGTATTCTTCGTTTAAGTGTTCTTTTGTCCAAATTGTATCTCTTTGGATCTTGGTAGGCATGTACATGCATATTTATTTATATACTTTTTCTTGTGTTGATTGCTCTACTTGACCCTCTATATAGGGTAAACTCCATCAAATCATTAATGATTAGAAGTGTGCATGAACTTCAAGTTCATACCCTTTTGCACATATTTAATATGGAGTTTGCCCTATGTATTATGGTTGGACTAACTACTTCGGACCCAATAAGTTTGGGGACCAAATTGTACCTTAATGTGTTTTAGGTACTTTGGAGAAGCATTGGATGCTTGGCTTATTCATGAGGAAGGTGGAGACACCGTGGGAAATTACTAGAGCCAAGCTTGGTTGATTGTTTGATTGAGGGAGAAGATAATTGAAAACCCGGGTCGATTGTAAGTGTTTCATTCTCATCATGAAAACCCGGTTAACTAAAATGTGGATCAATTTTTTGGATATGCATCAAACTCCCACACTTACCATATTCTCAATAAATCCTCGGGATGTATTGAGGAAACGGTGAATGTGGAGTGTGATAAGAATAATGGCTTCCATGCGGAGCAATTTGTTTCAAGTGTTATAGGTGATGAGGCTCCTTCCCAAGCTACAAGTACAATGGGGATCGATCATATTCTTCCATAAGAAACACCCCATGTCCATGTAGAAGAAGAAGGAGTAAGAGCCCCTCTTGTGGATCCACCACAAGGGACGTCATCACCCCCAACACAAGATCAAGATGCTATGGGAGATCATGTACCTATCCAAGAACAATATCAAGTCCCTCTTGTTCGCTTACTAGATCAAGGGCCCCTTGAACCAATGCTCTCTCTCTCTTGTTAACAAGTACTTACTTCATGCATTTATTTAAATTAGAGTCAACATTGTGTATGTTGCATCATAGAATGATTAGTACTTGTTGAGTGAGTGCTTGTATGTTTTGCATATATGTTTGCACTCATGAGTTGTTGGATATATTTTGGACCCATGCTTAGCATGATTATCATATTAGATATCTCCATTACCCCTTGTCCAAAATATGTTCTTTGGATCCTTTGAATGTTTGATTCTCTTGTCATATCATTTTGGTGCATTCTATGGATCCTCGATATAGTGTGAATTTCTTCGTTTGTTCATAACTGGATATGTGCATTTGATTCCACTCATAATATGAGAAATGCAAAAATTAAGGAGGAACTCATACTATATTGGCCGTCTAGATTTTTCTTCCATTTTGGCACTTGTTGCCAATGGGGGAGAAGTTTAGAGGGTTTAGGTGAAGTGGGTTGGTTCCTGTCATTCATGCTTATCTACTTTGGTTGTGCTTGCTCATTGCATGGATGTGTATATAGAGGAAACTACACCAAGTTATTTCCTGTGCATATATTGTGGGGGAGTTTGCTCTATATATTGTGGTTCTACTAGCATCAAATTCTTGTGTAGTATTTCGATGCTAGTACAACCGGTTTTGATAACATCAACTATCTTTGTGATGTTTGAGGCTATCAAAACCACCTCAAGTATACAATTTATTCTCGGATAGATTGCATACTTGTTTTAAATTCATTATATAAACCCTCTTGTTGAGATTGTCGTCAATTACCAAAATGGGGGAGATTGAAAGGGCATGTAGCCCCTAAGTGTGGTTTTGGTAATTAAATGACAATCTCTATGGACTAATCTTTTCAGTGAGATATATTTGAAGGTTTTGTCCATAGAAGGTGCCACAACGATATTGGATGGAATCATGGATGAAGTCCATATATATGAAGATAGTGCCTCAAGGATATTGGACGGAGTCAAGGATGAAGTCCATATATATGAAGATATATTTGCCCTATGCTTTGGTATTAAATGAGAATTCCTATGGAGCATCAAGTGCATTGAATCTTATATAAAGATATGTTCCATAGTGATGCTTGAAGTGCATTGGGTTGTTTTGTGAAGTCTGCCATCAAAGCATCCAAAGAAGTCATCATGGTATCCTTCTCTGGATACCCCGTGCACACGGGCTTGTACCGTGCGCACGGGGTCGACTGTCGACTCTCTGGATACCCCCTGCTCACGAGGCCGAGGTGTTGGCTCTCGAGATCCCATATCCAGTGAGGTTTCAAGTTGGTCTTTGGGTACTTTTATTGACGCCATCAAGATTGGTTTCAATGCCTAATCTAATTATGTTCATGATGGAGTTCATTGGAGGATCTCAAAGATTGATATATTTGGGCTTCTGAGGATCAAGGCTTGAGAGAGTAATCAAAGAGAAGAATTCAAGTTATGGTTTCAAGACAAGATCATGGTAAGCTCATGTGTTGGGTTTAGGTTGATCAAGTCTTGAAGCAAACAACTAGAGTGAAGAATTCATTGTACCTCTCAAGATATTATGATGGAGGGCTTTTAAGGATCAAGGGCTTGAGAGAATAATCAAAGAGAAGAATTCAAGTTATGGACTCAAGACAAGATCATGGTGAGCTCATGTGTTGGGTTTCAGTTGATCAAGTCTTGAAGCAAGCAACTAGAGTGAGTAATTTATTATGCCTCTCAAGAGATTGTGATGGAGTTTTTTTAGAAGGGCAAGTGGTGACCAAGATGATATTCATAGTGGAACTTGATATGGTCATGGAAGAGTCTTTGGTGATATAGTCTTGAAGCAATGAAGGGAAATGAAGAGTTCATTGTGGCTTTCAAGAAACCAAGATGGAGCTTGGAGTAAAGATGTTGGTTGACCAAGATGAAGCTTGAAGATTATATCTAAGTGGTCAACTCTCAAAGCACAAACATTGTACCACGTGAGACCAAGTGATCTAGTGGTATGGTAAGTAATTGTGAATTGTGCTTTGTTACCTAACCCATGCTATGTGTTTGGTATGTCTATGTGGGTTAGATGTTTCTCATGGGCTTGCATCAAAAGGAAATATTTCAAGTAGCCTATGTGAGGATGACATCAAGTGGTGATGGTCGTCGGGTTCGAGGTGTCCAAGTGCAAGATGAGAAGCCGGAGGTTATATGCTTTGAAGCTTGCGGTCCACATCATGATAATGCACATGTGAAGATGGGCTTAAGTTAAGGCTTCCCTCATTGCAATATGAGGAAGCAATTCGAGTATCTTCACCAAGTGGTTGTGGACAAGAAAGGGATTCCAACTTGAGGCAAGCATTAAAGTCATCATCAAGCTCAAGTTGAATATGCAAGGCAAAGGTATAACTTAGCTAGGTTTTTCTAGTTTTGCTGATCTCAGAGTGCTTGGTGGGAGACCGGATTATAGGTTTGATAGTCGTACTATCAAGAGGGACTCTCGGGCGAGTAGCTTGATCACGTCGCATGTAGAGAGCTCAACCTTTGCATTACTTGCATCATACTTTCTTGTTGATCTTGGGTGGTTCTCTATGCGAGGACCTTGGGCTTTTCCCTAGCTTCAAAACGATGCCAAGATCATCAAATTCGGAGTTTGTATGCCAAAGTTATGCATGTATTAGTGGGCTGCTACAGGCTGTCCTGGGTACCCCGTGGGCACGGGGTGTCCAGGAACTGCCCGTTGAGCCCCAACGGCTAGTTTTGGGTTTTGGCTATTTAAGGGCTCCTTCCTCCCACCGGTTGGGGGGTTGTTGATTCACATTCAAAACATCATTTTGGGCCTCTTACCACCTCTCCCAAACCCCTATCTCCCCTCTAAGTGAAGGGGGATTTGTGGATGGATCTTGGAGTCATTTGTTGATTTCCTCCATTGCATCCCCTCTCTTCAATCTCCCACTTTCTTGAGTTGCATCCTGTGAGATTGAGAGAGTGGGTTGAGCATTTGTTGCTTGACCTTGCATTGCATTTGTTGCATTGGTTTGAGCTCCCCGCATCGATTTGTTCAAGTGAGAGCCCGTGAGTTTATTACTCTTGGAGGCTTCGCCTCCTAGACGGTTTGGTGATATCATCGAGAAGATTGTGAAGAGGCCTATGTGGCCAAGGTTCCCCAGAAGCTTCCTTTTGTGGTGTGCTCCGGGGAAGGGTGTTCAAGTGGCCTAGGTGATCAAGTTCCTCCGGAAGCTTCCGTGGTTGTGGTGTGCTCTAGAGAAGTTTGTAAAGGTGTGTTGGTCGCCTTCAAGACCAACCCCGAGTGAACCGAGGCTCATCCGTTGGGGGTGACTCGAAAGGGAGAATACCGTGAGTCACTTGGTGATGCCCCGGAGCTTCTGCTTCGGCACCACTCTAATGGATATTAGCACTCTCACGAGTGTGAACTTCGGGATAAATCCGCGTCCCCGACTCACTTGTGGTTATCTCATACCCACACCCTTTACTTTCCGCAATTCATACTTGCTCATATTGAGATATCTTGTAATAGTGGAATTGCTTAGTTGTTCCTTCATTTCCATATCTTGTGATATAGTTTGTGTTTGCTAGTTTTCTTAAGTGCCTATCTTGTTTAGCATAGGTTGTTGGTGCACTTAGTTGAGCCTAGCATATTTAGGATTTGTGCTTGAAAAGTATCCGTTAGTTTAATTCCGCATTAGGATAAAGCCAAATCCGTAAAAGTTTTAAAACTACTATTCACCCCCCCTCTAGTCGTCATCTAGATCATTTCACTTTCATTATCTTTCTTTTTTCTACCGTGGTCGTGTTTTGAGTCTTACTCAACTTTACACCTTGCAATACATGCAAGAACTCCTTCTTTGACTGTTCCATTTTGAACTACTTCAAAAATCTTGTCAAGGTATGTAATTATTGAATAATCTTTATCAAGCGTCTTGATCTATCTCTGTAGATCTTGATGCCCAATATGTAAGCAGCTTCACCGAGGCATTTCTTTGAAAAACTCCTTTCAAACACTCCTTTATGCTTTCTAGAAAATTCTACATCATTTCCTATCAACAATATGTCATTCCCATATACTTACCAGAAAGGCTGTAGTGCTCCCACTCACTTTCTTGTAAATACAGGCTTCACCGCGAGTCTGTATAAAACAATATGCTTTGATCAACTTATCAAAGCGTATATTCCAACTCCGAGATGCTTGCACCAGTCCATAGATGGATCGCTGGAGCTTGCACATTTTGTTCGCACCTTTAGGATTGACAAAACCTTCTGGTTGTATCATATACAACTCTTCTTTAAGAAATCAATTAAGGAATGTACTTTTGATATCCATTTGCCAGATTTCGTAAAATGTGGCAATTTGCTAACATGATTCGGACAGACTTAAGCATCGCTACAAATGAGAAAATATCATCGTAGTCAACACCTTGAACTTGTCAAAAACTATTTTTCGACAATTTGAGCTTTCTAGATAGTAACACTACTATCAGCGCCCGTCTTCCTCTTGAAGATCCATTTATTCTCTATGGCTTGCCGATCATTCGGCAAGTCCACAAAAATCCATACTTTGTTCTCCTACATGGATCCCATCTTAGATTTCATGGCCTTAAGCCATTTTGCGGAATCTGGGCTCATCATCACTTCCTCATAGTTTGTAGGTTCGTCATGGTCTAGTAACATGACTTCCAGAACAGGATTACCGTGCCACTATGGTGCGGAACATACTCTGGTTGACCTACGAGGTTCGGTAGTAACTTGATCTGAAGTTTCATGATCATCATTAACTTCCTCACTAATTGGTGTAGGCATCACTGGAACTAGTCCCGGCCATCTTCGGCCCGGCCCTAGAATCCAGGGCCTAGGCCCGATGGGCTTGCCCGTGGGCCGGTGTTGGGCTTGAGTTTTAAGCCCACTAGCAGGGCCTGGACGGGCTTGGGCTTTGCATATTGGCATTTTAAGGAAGAGGCCCGGCCCACGGCCCTAAGCCCTAAGGGCTTTTCAGTGCTTTTTACCAGATGGGCCGGGCATGGGCTTGAAAAGTAGGCCCGATGGTAGGGCCTGGGAGGGCCTGGGCCTCAGTTTTCTGCCATGGGATTTTTTAGGCCCGGCCCGGCCCATGGCCAGGTATAACTAGAACTGATTTCTGTGATGAACTACTTTCCAATTCGGGAGAAGGTACAATTACCTTATCAAGTTCTACTTTCCTCCCACTCACTTCTTTCGAGAGAAACTCCTTCTCTATAAAGGATCCACTCTTAGCAACAAAGATCTTGCCTTCGGATCTGTGATAGAAGGTGTACCCAACAGTTTCTTTTGGGTATCCTATGAGGATGCACTTCTCCGATTTGGGTTTGAGCTTATCAGGCTAAAACTTTTTCACATAAGCATCGCAACCCCAAACTTTAAGAAATGACGGCTTAGGTTTCTTGCTAAAACATAGTTCATATGGTGTCATCTCAACAAATTTTTAGATGGTGCCCTATTTAACGTGAATGCAGTTGTCTCTAATGCATAACCCCGAAACGATAGTGGTAATTCGGTAAGAGGCATCATAGATTGCACCATATCTAATAAAAGCACGGTTATGACATTCGAACACACCATTACATTGTGGTGTTCCAGGTGGTGTGAGTTGTGAAACTATTCCACATTGTTTCAAATGAAGACCAAACTCGTAACTCAAATATTTGTTTCCTCGATCAGATCGTAGAAACTTTATTTTCTTGTTACGATGATTTTTCCACTTCACTCTGAAATTCTTTGACTTATGTTTCATCAAGTACATATACCCATATCTGCTCAAATCATCTGTGAAGGTCAGAAAATAACGATACCCGCCGCGAGATTCAACACTCTTTGGACTGCACACATCAGTATGTATTATTTCCAACAAGTATGTTGCCCGCTCCATTGTTCCGAAGAACGGAGTCTTAGTCATCTTTCCCATGAGGCATGGTTCGCAAGCATCAAGGGATTCATAATCAAGTGATTCCAAAAGTCCATCAGCATGGAGTTTCTTCATGCGCTTTACACCAATATGACCTAAATGGCAGTGCCACATATAAGTTGCACTATCATTATTAACTTTGCATCTTTTGGCTTCAATATTATGAATATGTGTATCACTACGATCGAGATTCAATAAACCATTTATATTGAGTGTATGACCATACAAGGTTTTATTCATGTAAATAGAACAACAATTATTCTTTGATTTAAATGAATAACCATATTGCAATAAACATGTTCCAATCATATTTATGCTCAACGCAAACACCAAATAACATTTATTTTAGGTTCAACACTAATCCCGAAGGTAAAGGGAGTGTGCGATGGTGATCTTATCAATCTTGGAATCACTTCCAACTCACATCATCACCTCGCCCTTAACTAGTCTCTGTTTATTTTGCAACTCCCATTTCGAGTTACTACTCTTAGCAACTGAACCAGTATAAAATATTGAGGGGTTGCTATAAACACTAGCAAAGTACACATCAATAACATGTATATCAA
Organism: Triticum aestivum; assembly: GCF_018294505.1. Classification (NCBI taxonomy): domain Eukaryota; kingdom Viridiplantae; phylum Streptophyta; class Magnoliopsida; order Poales; family Poaceae; genus Triticum; species Triticum aestivum. The sequence continues at coordinate 149,435,164 of NC_057797.1, forward strand.
ATATACCTTTGTTCACTTTGCCATCCTTCTTATCCGCCAAGTATCTAGGGCAGTTCCACTTCCAGTGACCATTTCCTTTGCAGTAGAAGCACTTAGTTTCAGGCTTGGGTCTAGCTTTGGGCTTCTTCATGGGAGTGGCAACTTGCTTGCCATTCTTCTTGAAGTTCCCTTTCTTTCCCTTGACCTTTTACTTGAAACTAGTGGTCTTGTCAACCATCAACACTTGATGCTTTTCTTGATTTCTACCTTCGCCGATTTCAGCATCGCGAAGAGCTCGGGAATCGTTTTCGTCATCCCTTGCATATTATAGTTCATCACGAAGTTCCAGTAACTTGGTAATAGTGACTAGAGAACTTTATCAATCACTATGTTATCCGGAAGATTAACTCCCACTTGATTCAAGCGATAGTAGTACTTAGACATTCTGAGCACATGCTCACTGGTTAAGCATATTCTCCTCCATCTTGTAGGCAAAATACTTGTCATAGGTCTCATACCTCTCGACTCGGGCATGAGTCTGAGATGCCAATTTCAGCTCTTGGAACATCTTATATGCTCCGTGGCATTCAAAATGTTTTTGAAGTCCCGGTTCTAAGCCGTAAAGCATGGTGCACTAACCTATCAAGTAGTCATCATACCGAGCTTGCCAAACGTTCATAACGTATGCATCTGCACCTGCAATAGGTCTTTCACCTAGCGGTGCATCAAGGACATAGTTCTTCTGTGCATCAATGAGGATAATCCTCGGATCATGGACCCAGTCCACATCATTGCTACTACTTGATAGAGGCAAAGGTGTCCCGTCTTTCGATGAGATGGTGATTATCGTTTCGGAGGAGTAGACTTTGACGATCCGACTTCGAACGTGCGAAGACGTCGCGCCTTAGCAATCGCTAAACTAACTCCAAGAGGTTATTGACCACGCCAGAGCATGATCAACCTGACCATGAAGGTCTATTTCCTGTAAGCAAACAAAGAACAAGCAAGAAACTAATATTGCAATCTAGATATCGCGAATATAAGAGGAAAGCTTTATTGATCAAGGTGGGGTTCTGTGACGCCTTTGTCTGGTCGTTGAACACAAACGAAGTACGCGAAGTTGCAGCTATGGAAAACTTTTAATCTAAACAAAACCCAAAGTCTAAATGACGCCCTAAGGGCTGTATATATGGAGGAGAGAGGGGGGAATTTTGTGGCCCTTGGAGGAGGGGTCCGAAACCAACCCTAACTCTTGTTTCCCCACACATACAGACTCTAAAAACAACCTATAATCAAGTTTTTCGAAATTACATGGGCCTGGCCCAAAAATAAGGTGACGCAACACCTAGAATAGCCTCTGGACAAAATTTATGAAATGGTATCTTGTATATTTCGTCCAAGGCTTCATGCAGTCATTATGGTGGCTTCAAAGTCCTGGAATCATCACTTGTAACTCCGTTCTTGTTCCCCTTGCGCACGCCATCATCTCCCTGCTTGAACTTGCTCCAAGGTTCATATTTCTTATCCAAGCTAGGCCCTTCATTTGTAAGCAAAACATATGTATCCAATTTAGGCAGCATCATATTCTCATGAACATTAGAATCGTTACCAAGAAACGTAAGTACCTGGTAATTTAATTGGAGTGCGCGAGCTCTAGTAATTGGTCCAGTATGTATAGTAGCAGGGGTTGTGGGTGTAACAATGGTATTGATGTCCTCATCATCCTCCCCTTCTTGAAATGAAGTCGTCCTCGACGGAAGCTCATCTTCCTCACCCAAATAAGGCTTCAAATCTGCAATCTTAAAGTGGGACTAACCCCAAAATCTGCAGGCAGCTCAAGTTTATATGCATTATCATTTATTTTCTCTAACACCTTAAAAGGACCATCAACATGTGGCATTAGCTTTGATTTGCACAAATTAGGAAATCTATCCTTACGCAAATGTAACCAAACAAGATCTCGAGGTGCAAACACAACATGTTTTCTACCCTTATCTCCAGCAAGTTTATAGTTAGCATTCATACGCTCAATGTTTTCCTTAGTTAACTCATGCATTTTTAAAATCAATTCAGCACGTTCTTTAGCATCAAAATTAACCTTCTCTGAAGATGGAAGAGGCAACAAATCAATAGGTGCACGAGGTAGGAAACCATACACAATTTCAAAAGGGCACATCTTAGTAGTAGAATGCAATGAACGATTATAAGCAAAAACAATATGAGGCAAACATTCTTCCCACATTTTCTTATTATTCTTCAAAACATCCCTAAGCATATTAGACAATGTTCTATTGACTACTTTAGTTTGTCCATCAGTTTGGGGGTGACAAGTAGTACTAAAAAGCAGTTTAGTCCCCAACTTAGCTCATAAACATCTCCAAAAGTGGCTAAGAAATTTAGTATCACGATCTAAAACAATAGTATTTGGCACACCATGCAAGCGAATAATTTCATGAAAGAACAAATCAGCAACATTAACATCATCATCGCTTTTATGACATGGTATAAAGTGTGCCATTTTCGAGAATCTATCCACGACAACAAATATACTATGCCTCCCCTTCTTTGTTCGAGGTAAACGTAAAACAAAGTCCATAGATATATCCTCCCAAGGAACACTAGGTACAGGAAAAGGCATATATAAACCATAAGGATTGAGTCGTGACTTAGCCTTTTGACATGTAGTGCGGCGAGCAACAAAACGCTCAACATCCCGTCTCATCTTTGGCCAAAATAAATGTGTAGCAAGTATGTCCTCTGTACTCTTCACGCCAAAGTGTCCCATTAATCCTCCTCCATGTGCCTCCTGCAACAATAAAAGACGAACGGAGCTATCTGGAATGCATAGCTTGTTAGCATGGAACACAAATCCATCATTAACATCAAACTTGTTCCACGTTCTCCCTTCTTTACAATTCTGCATTACATCTTTAAAATCAGCATCATGCACATATTGATCTTTGATGGTCTCCAAACCAAATATTTTCAAGTCAAGTTGTGAAAGCATAGTATAGCGACGAGACAATGCATCCGCAATAAAATTTTCTTTAGCCTTCTTTGTTTAATGACATAAAGGAAAGTCTCAATGAATTCAACCCATTTAGCATGTCTACGATTTAGTTTAGCTTGACTTTTAATATGTTTCAACGATTCATGATCAGAATGTATAACAAATTCTTTGGGCCACAAATAATGTTGCCATGTTTCTAAAGTCCGAACAAGAGCATATAATTCTTTATCATAAGTAGAATAATTCAGACTAGGCCCACTCAATTTTTCAAAAAAGTATGCAACAGATTTGCCATCTTGTAATAACACACCTCCTAATCCAATTCCACCAGCATCACATTCAAGCTCAAAAGTCTTATTAAAATCAGGAAGTTGGAGTAAAGGAGCATGTGTCAACTTATCTTTCAATACCGTGAAGGCTTCTTCCTGTGCGGTACCCCAAACAAAAGGTACATCCTTCTTTGTAAGCTCATTGAGAGGTGCAGCAATGGTGCTGAAATCTCTCACAAAACGCCTATAGAATCCAGCGAGGCCAAGAAAACTCCTCATTTGTGTGACCGTTTTGGGTTGCGGCCAACTCTCTATAGCTTCAACCTTGGCTTTATCAACTTCAGTTCCATGTGGAGTAACAACATAGCCAAGAAAAGACACTCGGTCGGTGCAGAAGGTGCACTTCCCAAGGTTACCAAACAAACGTGCATCACATAGAGCAATTAAAACATCACGTAAATGTTCCAAATGTTCCTCCAAAGATCTGCTATAAATCAGTATACCATCAAAATAGACTACCACAAACCGTCCAATGAAAGCACATAAAACTTTGTTCATTAATCTCATGAAAGTACTAGGTGCATTAGTTAACCCAAAAGGCATGACTAACCACTCATATAATCCAAACTTAGTTTTAAATGTTGTTTTCCATTCATCTCCCAATTTCATACGAATTTGATGGCATCCATTACGCAAATCAACTTTGAAGAATATTGTAGAGCCACTCAATTCATCAAGCATGTCGTCTATCCTAGGAATAGGATGACGATAACGAATAGTAATATTATTAATGTCTCTACAATCAACACACATACGCGACGTACCATCCTTTTTGGGCACTAGTATAATAGGAACAACACAAGGACTAAGAGATTCGCGTATATAACCTTTGTCGAGCAGCTCCTGTACTTGGCGCATAATCTCCTTCGTCTCCTCTGGATTGGTACGGTATGGCGCATGGTTAGGCAGCGAAGCACCGGGAATTAAGTCAATCTGATGCTCAATCCCTCGAATAGGTGGTAATCCTGGTGGCACGTCTTGTGAAAAGACGTCAGCAAACTCATGCAAAATGTTAGTGACAACAGGAGGTAAAGAGGAAGGTACATCCTTGAAAGAAAATAACGCCTCTTTGCACACAAAAGCATAGCAAACAGATTTGCTAAAATCTAGATCATCAATATCAGATTTGGTGGCAAGTAAACATGTACTTTTCAATTTAATTTCAGAAGCAACACTAGATGGTTTATTATTAGGCTTCATTTGTTGCTCAAATTCTTTTTCCACAATCTGATTTTCACTCTTATGTTTCTCCTATTTTGCTTTATTAGCTCTATTAATATCATCTTTCAAAATGGAATCAGGAGTCATAGGAAGCAAAGTAATATTTTTATCCTTATGAACAAGAGTATACTGATTGTTTCTACCACGGTGTACATATTTTTTTATCAAATTGCCATGGTCTACCAAGTAATAAGGAACATGCTTGCATAGGTACCACATCACAATCAACATAATCAGCATATGTAGAGATACTAAAATGCACACGAACAGTACGTGTTACCTTAACCTTGCCGTTGTTGTTGAACCATTGGATGTAGTAAGGATGTTGATGCGGTCTTGTGGTGAGAGATAGCTTCTCCACCATCTCCATGCCAGCCAAGTTGTTGTAGCTCCCTCCATCTATAATGACGCAAACAGAACGTTCCTTCACAATTCCCTTTGTATGGAACAAATTATGCATCTGATTTTTCTCAGCTTGTGTAACCTGCACACTCAAAATACGTTGAGTAACTAAACATTCATACATGTCAGCATCTTCAGCAGCCATGTATTGCGTCTCATTATCAGAATCATCTCCACCGTGTTCTTCATGTGTAATAAGAGCCAAAGTCTCCTCATCATAGTCACTAGCAGACTCATACCCACCATCCTTAGTAGCAATGTGTAACGCCCTCGATGTGGCTATATCTCCCACGTGTCGGAGCACGACTTAGAGGCATAACCGCATTGAAAGCAATGTCGCAAGTGAGGTAATCTTCACACAACCCATGTAATACATAAGGGAAAGAGATACATAGTTGGCTTACACTCGCCACTTCACGCAAATACATGAATAAAGCATTACAACATCCAAATACAAACAAGGTCCGACTACGGAACCCAAAATAAAAGAAGAACCCCAAATGTGACACGGTCCCTGATCGACCCCAACTGGGCTCCACTAGTGATCAACTAGAACGAAACAACACAAAGGACAAGATCTTCAATGAGCTCCTCCTGAGCTAGGTTGCGTCATCTGCACGGACTTATCGGCACCTGCAAGCTGGTTTTGGAAGTATCTGTGAGTCACGGGGACTCAGCAATCTCGCACCCTCACGATCAAGACTATTTAAGCTTATGGGTAAGGTAAAAGGTATAAGGTGGAGCTGCAGCAAGCGACTAGCATATATGGTGGCTAACATACGCAAATGAGAGCGAGAAGAGAAGGCAAAGCACGGTCGATGAAAGTATGATCAAGAAGTGATCCTAAAACAACCTACGTCAAGCATTACTCCAACACCGTGTTCACTTCCCGGACTCCGCCGGAAAGAGACCATCACGGTTACACACGCAGTTGATTCATTTTAATTAAGGTCAACTTCAGGTTTTCTACAACTGGACATTAACAAATTCCCATCTGCCCATAACCGCGGGCACGGCTTTCAAAAGTTCAAATCCCTGCAGGGGTGTCCCAACTTAGCCCATTACAAGCTCTCATGGTCAACGAAGGAATAGACCTCCTCCCGAGACATTCCGATCAGATTCGGTATCCCGGTTCTACAAGACATCCTCGACAATGGTAAAACAAGTCCAGCAAGACCGCCCGATGCGCCGACATCCTGATAGGAGCTGCACATATCTCGTTCTCAGGGCAACACCGGATGAGCGCTTCGTACAACTAAAACCAGCCCTCAAGTTTCCCCGAGGTGGCACTGCAAAGGACTCTAGTTCGGACCAACACTTAGACAAGCACTGGCCCGGGGGGGTTAAAATAAGATGACCCTCGGGATGCGCGACTCCCAAGGGAAAAAGGCTAGGTGGCAAATGGTAAAACCAAGGTTGGGCCTTGCTGGAGGAGTTTTATTCAAGGCGAACTGTCAAGGGGTTCCCATTATAACCCAACCGTGTAAGGAACTCAAAATCCGGGAACATAACACCGATATGACGGAAACTAGGGCGGCAAGAGTGGAACAAAACACCAGGCATAAGGCCGAGCCTTCCACCCTTTACCAAGTATATAGATGCATTAATTAAATAAGATATATTGTGCCAACAAAATATCCATATTCCAACATGGAACAAACTCCAATCTTCACCTGCAACTAACAACGCTATAAGAGGGGCTGAGCAAAGTGGTAACATAGCCAAACAACGGTTTGCTAGGACAAGGTGATTAGAGGCTTGGCTTCACAATATGGGAGGCATGATAAGCAAGTGGTAGGTATCGCAACATAGGCATAGCAAAAGAGCGAGCAACTAGCAAGCAAAGATAGAAGTGATCTCGAGGGTATGGTCATCTTGCCTGAGATCCCGCAAGGAAGAAGAACGAGTCCATGAAGAATACAAACGGACATAGACGAATGGGTCCTCACAAACGCGACGTTATTGGAACCAACCCGAAGAAGCAACACCGGAAAGAAGCACACAACATAGTAAACAACCAATACATGAACATGGGATGATGCACAACCAAGTATGATGCATGTCCTGTTTAATGAAGCATGGCATGGCCAAGTGCACAAAGAAAACTACAAGTTAAATGGAGCCCAATATGCATCGGGATGCATATTGGTGGAACACCACATCAATTATTTAGTTCTCTCTTGGTTATGTACCCAACAAGATTAAATGTTGTTAGCATGGCAAGAGAGTGAAGCAAAGCAAAACTACCTATCTAGTCAAGTTTAAATGAGGCCGGAAACAACGAACAGCAATTCCGGTAAAACCCCATATGCATATTTTAAGGTTTGGTACTGTTCTGCCCTAAACACAATTTTAGAGTTGTTAAACATGCAAAGTAAAACCACCATGTTAAACTAGGCATTTTTCTACCCCATTTACATATAAAGTTTGTTAAATTCCGAGTTACGGTTATTTAGTTATGAAATAAAGCATTTTAACATGACATAGGAGCAAATTTAACCAAACGGCATTTTAAACATAGATGAAAGTTGGATATTATTAATATACACAAAATTCTAAGCAACTTCCATATATAAATTATTTTAAACCGGTGCGCGGATGATGAGTTATTAAATGCATGAAACTAGGAGGGTTTTCTATAAAATCTGCCGTCTCAGGATTAATAGAAAAAAACGTTCTGCGAGAAAAAAAATATGTCCTGGGCCGAATCTGGCCGGCCCAAAAGTGCACAGAGACAGGGGCTGCTCACTAGGCCTCATGGGCTGGTCGGTGGAGGAGGTTGGGCAGGCCAAATCTGGCTTGGGCCTTGGGAGGCTGCGGTGGCCCAGGCGGGCAGGTCAGCGCAGGCGTTGACTCGATCTTGAGTAGCATTTTGATGCAGGGGGCTGGGACGATGCGTAGCTCTCCTTGCGAAGCAGAAGCCGGGGATGTCGGGGAATGGGTGGATCCAGGAGATGTGTGGGAGGTTGGACCCAACGGTGAGGAGGACTTGGGCGACGTCAGAGATGTCCGGTGGCGGTGGCCGCGACTCCATGGGGATGGTGCAATGGGTTCTTGCAAGAAGAAGAGATGGAGAGGTGAGGGGCATCCAGAGGGAGCAGAGAAAAGAGAAAGGAGGGGCATGGCAAGGAGCGGGACGACCTGGCGTGAGGCTGCTCTGGCGAGCTCCAGCGGCAGCGCGGTCGACGCCAGAGGGAGGCGTGCTTGCAGAGAGGCGGTGAGGTGACGAGCGGGATGCGGCGTGCGAGGGAGGGGGCTCAGCTGCAGAAGAGGTCCGGCGGGGTAGTTCGTGGAGGAGGGCACATGCACGGCTAAAGCCCCGATGGAGTCCCGGCATGGAGATCAAGAGGAGGTGGCCTCGGGCATGAGCAAGGGATCGAGGGGAAGGCTCGGATGGAATCTTGTTGGTCTGGGACTGAGGAGAAGGGGATCGGGGAGGATCCTGATGTTATTTGAGTGTGGCGGCGGCAAGGGGGGAGGATGGGACATTGTCCCTAGATTTTAGGGTTGCTGCCTAGGGGATTGGTCTATATGTAGTAAGTGGATTTTTGGATAGGGGCATTAGGTCCCTCCGATCTTAATCGAACGGACGGGAAAAATAGGTTAGGTAGCCCAAAGAGAAAAACGGAGACGTTTTGTAGATGTTTGGGGATGATCTGAGTCCAACGGTGACAACTGCCCGATCCAGGTTCGGGTAAGTTTCGGACACGCGCGAGGGGTCGATGCACTACGCAGAGAGGGTCTCAGGGTCTGGCGGTTGACAGCGGGCCATGCAGAAAGCTTTGGGCTGGGAAGAGAGAGAGACCCGGCGACTGTTTCCGGAGACCCAAAACGTCCGATGTTAGACCGGCTATACTGCCGCTATAGTTATCCGTTGGGGCATCAAACGATCTCCGAACGCGATGAAACTTGGCAGGCGGTCTACTGACAACAAAACAACACCGCCTGCCAACTTTCAACCCATTCCGAGAACATTTTCCGGACACTTATAAAATAATATTTCGGACATGTCGCGGGCGCGTGCAAGTGTGTCTGGGCTCAGAACGGACAACGGAAGGAAGTGGGGAAACCCGAACGGATGCAAGTTTTGAAAACATGATGATGCAATGCACATGATGACATGAAGAAATGCAACACGCAAGCAAAGACAAGGCAACAACAGCGAATAACTGGAGGACACCTGGCACATCGGTCTCAGGGTGTTACAACACTCCACCACTACGAGAGGATCTCGTCCCGAGATCTAGAATGGCACCGGAGGAACAAACGGAATAGAAAAGAGGAGAGGTAAAACTAAGTTGCTTCATTGACAAACGAGTGAAACCAAAGAACCTTGAAAGGTTGAATAACTTGAAAGAAAGAAAAACAACAGAGATGAACAAAGTTGAGAACACTCCGTTAGAAAATAGGAACAAGGAAGAACAAATTCGGACAGCACTCCGGTAGAAAAGAGAAGCAAAACTTGATAAGATGAGAGAACTTGACAAGAGGGCACGATACTCCGGTTAAATGGACAATCATAAAAAGAACATGATCTTGACAAAACAAGAAGATGGGTTGAAGAGAACAACAACACAATGCCTCCGGAACGAAAGAATAGAAGTTGTATCGACGGAACAAAAGAACGGAGAAGAAAACAACATCTTCTACCTCCAATGAGCTTGAAAAGCATCTTAAAGAGAAGGGTCACACGGAGTTGTTGGAACAATCCACAACGAAAAGAATAAACTTGATATGGTCTTATGGAAAACATCTCAAAACTGAGGTGAAACTCTGCCACTAATGGGAAAAATAATTGGGTTGATAAGAACGAGGGGACGAGAAAGTATATCGCACCGGAAAGGATAAATGAAGAACTTGGATCATTTATAAGCACCATAATAACAACCATCCTTAGGGAAGGCTTAAGGTGAAATATAACCCAAGATAACTCCAATGGCGAGATTGATGGATTTGAAATATCTCATTCATGACAACATGTGAATCAAGAAACATGAATTCAAATTATCAAGAATGACATAATACCACCTCCAATGATACAGAAGAAAGAATTGCACTCCGGATTGCAAGATGAAGAAAAAACTTGAGCTCCTTAGAAAAGAATCTCAATGAACACTTGGAGAAGGAATTATTTCTTTGATGAACCCTCATGTATAACCTTCCTGAAGAACTCCGGTAAACAAAAGAATGGTTAAACAAAAGGAAAGAGAAGTTGAAAAAAACGCAAGGTGAATCCTTGTAACGATTTAGATGAATCTCCGTGGTGATATAATTGAAAGAGGTTGGAACTCCGGGAAAAAGAGAAGATGAAACAAATGAAACCGAGAATTTTTTGATGAACCTCCGGAATGAGGAATTAAACAGTTGAATGAAGCAAGAATAAGAATTACTTATGCGTATCCTTCACCAATTTAAATTGATGACAAGCAACGGATTGCAAACAACTTATTCCCGTTGGAAGGATTAAGAGAGATATAGCGCAAACTTGAGAAGGTATTGAATGAACCACAGGAAGGGTTGAAACAACGAATGAATTGATATGATAAACAAAGGAAGAGGAACTCTTGAATGAACCACCATAAGAATTGAAAGTGAACGAAGAGAAGATAAAGAAACATCGGGAAGAATTATAAAATGAACGAAGATGCTTGAGAGGATTTAGATACATGAGAACGAAGAGATCAGGAGCCGATTAGAGATCACTTGAACGAAACACCGGTAAGATTTAAAGAACGAGAACTGAAAACCAGAAAGAATAGTTCTGAGATGATGGGCTGCGGAGAATCAAACTGAAAAGACTCCTAAATTGCTCCGGATGGGTGAAAAGAATTCTCGCAATCGAAAACAATTATGAGAGGATGGCCTTGAACTAGAACCACGAATCTCTGAGAGAACGGATAAGATATAGAGGTAAAACTCTTCTTCGGTCTTCAAATCTCCGAGAATGACGATGAGAAACACCACCATGAATTATTTAGAAACTCCGGAAGAATCAAAACGAAGAGGTTGAGCCAACGATGAAAAAATTTGACAGATCTTGGAGAAATACATATGACTGATGATAACTCATTCTTACGTCAAACTTCAAAAGAATTTAGGATAGCTCCGGGAAAATTAGAAGAGTCGGGTAAGATCCTGGAAAAAGACCTGTGGGTTAGGGCCCACTGAAAAGAAGCACCGTTGAAATGATTGCTTGAAAGGAGAGATTACACCGGTTGACTTAAATGGCTTGAAAGAGAGAACATCCTCGAAAGATCTTGAACGAATGCAGAGTGGAAACACAAGTCTTCAAGATATCTTGAGCACTCCGGAACAATTGAATAGCGAGAAATGACTGAATATAAGGTGCACCGGCATGAGAAGGCATTTGAAACAAGGAAAAGAATATGATCAACACAGAAAACTTGAATTTAATCCACCATAGATGAAAGGAATGAAGAATGACAAACTTGAGGCTCCGTTATACTCTTCATGAGAATCATCGGATAACAATATTGACAGGAAAGGATGGAGAGACTTCACAAGAATGAAAGATACTTGATTAAGACATCTGAGTCCTTGAAGAAAAGGGTGGGAGGGAGGGAAAACAAGGGCAACTTGGAGACGGATGAAACAAACACCATTGAGAAGAAGTGATAATTGACCTTACGGATGATGAAATGATCGGATCCACTTGAAGAGAGACACACCGGTTGAAAAGGATTGACATGACAGACTCGATGATCGAGAAGGATTAGTATTCACATCGGAGTATGAGAGCAACATTTGGGGAAGGTATGGAATCACCATTTGACTTCGAAGCAACTCGAATACCACAACTGAAAACAAAACAAAGGATTGGCTTGCAGAATAAGCCGGAACAAACATACGATAGAGATTTCGTCCGAAGTTTTCATGGTGGGGCCTACACGGGCTCGATCGTACAGCACAATCATGTACAAGGCAGTGCACATGACATACGAAGCGTCCCCGAGTCGGCATAGCCAAGGACTCTTTAAGACACAACGAGACCACTATAAAACCGACCGTGAATAGGCGGACCACTAAACGTCGAACCCCAATTTCATATCATACATCTCTTGGAAAGATATCCTAAGAGCTACTTGAATTCCCACTTATAAACTCCCGAAAATTTCCGGTTATGCAATCAGGTGTTGGGGATACAGGGGAAGCATAATATCTCACCCAAAACTAACAAATCCTACATCCAGCTGTATCCATCCTTCAACACATAACCAAGAAACCTTCGGAAATTGTCTACCTCAACCTTCGAAAAGCATCCGTTATACAAGTTATGGCAATACTCCCGAACTCCCGCCCCAGTACTGGGTGGCGTCGAGGTTATCTCACCAACGAACTGCATAAAAGAGATTTTCGATGTCGGCGTACTAAACTCAGGTATTCCAGAATTGCAACGATAAAATTGTGACGACAACACCTCGGAGCTCAACTCCCCAGGACACTTCCACAAAACCCCTGACAGGAGGCACTAAGACAATGTTCTCGTCACAAAACCATCGGAACGATTCCAAGATACCCGCGTGATCCTAAAAAAATTTAGTGAAATTTGAGAAGAGAAGAGTCAAAACTCTACGTTAGGATGCCTTACCAGAGCGATGAAGGGACTGGGGAGTAAAAAGAATTCCTAAACTCTCCGATATATAATTCCTAAATTACTCAAAACATTTTTCTAGACTCAACAACGGCTGCTAAAAACGATCAAGCAGTGGGGGATCCTAAGGTCGGGGAAGGCTCTGATACCAACTTGTAATACCCTCGATGCGGCTATATCTCCCACGTGTCAAAGCACGACTTAGAGGCATAACCGCATTGAAAGCAATGTCGCAAGTGAGGTAATCTACACACAACCCATGTAATACATAAGGGAAAGAGATACATAGTTGGCTTACACTCACCACTTCATGCAAATACATGAATAAAGCATTACAACATCCAAATACAAACAAGGTCCGGCTACGGAACCCAAAATAAAAGAAGAACCCCAAAGGCGACACGGTCCCCGATCGACCCCAACTGGGCTCCACTACTGATCAACTAGAACGAAACAACACAAAGGACAAGATCTTCAACGAGCTCCTCCTGAGCTGGGTTGCGTCATCTGCACGGACTTATCGGCACCTGCAAGCTGGTTTTGGAAGTATCTGTGAGTCACGGGGACTCAGCAATCTCGCACCCTCGCGATCAAGACTATTTAAGCTTATGGGTAAGGTAGAAGGTATAAGGTGGAGCTGCAGCAAGCGACTAGCATATATGGTGGCTAACATACGCAAATGAGAGTGAGAATAGAAGGCAAAGCACGGTCGATGAAAGTATGATCAAGAAGTGATCCTAAAACAACCTACGTCAAGCATTACTCCAACACCGTGTTCACTTCCCGGACTCCGCCGGAAAGAGACCATCACGGTTACACACACGGTTGATTCATTTTAATTAAGGTCAACTTCAGGTTTTCTACAACCGGACATTAACAAATTCCCATCTGCCCATAACCGCGGGCATGGCTTTCGAAAGTTCAAATCCCTGCAGGGGTGTCCCAACTTAGCCCATTACAAGCTCTCACGGTCAACGAAGGAATAGACCTCCTCCCGAGACATTCCGATCAGACTCGGTATCCCGGTTCTACAAGACATCCTCGACAATGGTAAAACAAGTCCAACAAGACCGCCCGATGCGCCGACATCCTGATAGGAGCTGCACATATCTCGTTCTCAGGGAACACCAGATGAGCGCTCCGTACAACTAAAACCAGCCCTCATGTTTCCCCGAGGTGGCGCTGCAAAGGACTCTAGTTCGGACCAACACTTAGACAAGCACTGGCCCGGGGGGTTAAAATAAGATGACCCTCGGGATGCGCGACTCCCAAGGGAAAAAGGCTAGGTGGCGAATGGTAAAACCAAGGTTGGGCCTTGCTGGAGGAGTTTTATTCAAGGTGAACTGTCAAGGGGTTCCCATTATAACCCAAACGCGTAAGGAACGCAAAATCCGGGAACATAACACCGATATGACGGAAACTAGGGCGGCAAGAGTGGAACAAAACACCAGGCATAAGGCCGAGCCTTCCACCCTTTACCAAGTATATAGATGCATTAATTAAATAAGATATATTGTGCCAACAAAATATCCATATTCCAACATGGAACAAACTCCAATCTTCACCTGCAACTAACAACGCTATAAGAGGGGCTGAGCAAAGCGGTAACATAGCCAAACAACGGTTTGCTAGGACAAGGTGATTAGAGGCTTGGCTTCACAATATGGGAGGCATGATAAGCAAGTGGTAGGTATCGCAACATAGGCATAGCAAAAGAGCGAGCAACTAGCAAGCAAAGATAGAAGTGATTTCGAGGGTATGGTCATCTTGCCTGAGATCCTGCAAGGAAGAATACGAGTCCATGAAGAAGACAAATGGATGTAGACGAATGGGTCCTCACAAATGCGACGTTATCCGAACCAACCCGAAGAAGCAACACCGGAAAGAAGCACACAACATAGTAAACAACCAATACATGAAAATAGGTTAGGTAGCCCAAAGAGAAAAACGGAGACGTTTTGTAGATGTTTGGGGATGATCTGAGTCCAACGGTGATGACTGCCCGATCCGGGTTCGGGTAAGTTTCGGACACGCGCGAGGGGTCGATGCACTATGCAGAGAGGGTCTCAGGGTCTGGCGGTTGACAGCGGGCCATGCAGAAAGCTTTGGGCTGGGAAGAGAGAGAGAGACCCGGTGACTGTTTCCGGAGACCCAAAATATCCAACGTTAGACCAGCTATACTGCCGCTACAGTTATCCGTTGGGGCATCAAACAATCTCCGAACGCGATGAAACTTGGCAGGCGGTCTATGACAACAAAACCACACCGCCTGCCAACTTTCAACCCATTCCGAGAACATTTTCTGGCCACTTATAAAATAATATTTCGGACATGTCGCGGGCGTGTGCAAGTGTGTCTGGGCTCAGAACGGACAACGGAAGGAAGTGGGGAAACCCGAACGGATGCAAGTTTTGAAAACATGATGATGCAATGCACATGATGACATGAAGAAATGCAACACGCAAGCAAAGACAAGGCAACAACAGCGAATAACTGGAGGACACCTGGCACATCGGTCTCAGGGTGTTACACAATGATCACAAGCTAAGATTTGCATTCTATCGCAAAATGTCCTCTTCCCTTACAACGACGACAAATAGTATCACTTGTGTGCCCTATTGGTGCCATGGAAGAAGAAGAGCTCTGTGAAGGCCCGACAGGTGTGCTCTTGGCAGATAGTGGTGGTTGTGCATGCTTTCTTGTATCACGGCTGGAGGTGGCACCTGATGGAGGTGCTGGTGCAGTGGAAGTAGAGGATGCATGTGGTGTCCATGATGAAGGTCGACCTGTAGAAAAGTTAGTTCGCACCAATGCTCGTCGATCCTGCACTTCACGTTCAGCTTTACAAGCAAGATGGAATAAACGAGTGATATTATTATACTCCTTATACTCTAGAATGGTCTGAATCTCTCTATTAATCCACCCATAAAACATGCAGGCATAGCTTCATTCTCCTCAACAATACCATATCTAATCATGCAAGTTTGTAATTCCTGATAATATTCTTCTACATATTTTTTTCTTTGTCCTAAACGCTGTAATTTTTGAAGTAATTCACGTTGATAATATGGTGGAACCCAATGAGTACGCATAGCAGTTTTCAAAGCAGCCCAAGTAGCTGGAATAGGATATAATCTATAATGTTCAGACCACCAAACACATGCGAAGCTAGTGAAAGCACAAACAGCAGCAGGAACACATCTCTCCTCAGGATATTGTATACATGTAAAATGTTGTTCAATTTCTAACTCCCAAGTAAGATATATATCAAGAACATATCTACCCTCAAATGGTGGAATATTCAATTTTAGTTTAGGAAGATGGTCATGATCTTGTACCTCATGTGGTGGTGTAGCCCTACCGTTGCGATGATATGCATGAGGACAACCTGGTGGTGGTGGTGCTGGTGGTTGCACGTAGTTCTGATTTTGATCAACCTCATCCTTGTAATGGTCCTCCATCTCTGCAGTAGCAGCGGGAGCTACAGAAGCATCAACAGTAGGTACAACAGCACCAGAAGTTTGACCAGGCTCAAGGGGAACACGTTGTGCTCGTCCCACTTGATTTGGAAGGCAAATTTATTGTTGTTGTTGTTGTTGTTGTAGAGGTGCGACAGGTGCAATGGGCGGTGATTGTGGAAGGCGCGTGAGCAATTCATTAAACTTGTTATTGAGCTTTGTTTTGAACGTCTTCTCAATGCCATCTATCTTTTCCATGGCCTCTTCAAATCTGTTTAGCACATCTTCCACCTGTCCACTCATCATTTGCTGAAACTTATCATGTAACTCTTTGTTCGTCATGTTCTCCCAGTCAGTCTCGTCGGCTTGTGATCCTGTCATGGTTAGCAGCAATAGAAACACACAAGAATATGATCCTATAGACTACTAGGAAGTGATGCTGGTGTGTCACAAATCCATCAAGCGAATCTCAAAATCTTACCCGTTCTTACCAAGCAGCAGGTGGTGATCGACAACCATTGTAGTCAAAACTCTCAAAAGCTTGGATAGATCGATTGCCAGGGAGAGTCAAACGCACGGCGTAGATGTATGTGGAGCTAGGAAGGCTTATAATATGGTAGCAAAAAAGGTCAGCAATAGTCAATTCAGATGCAAAGTTGAATAAACGCTCAACGACGGTATTGTGCCGGTCCCAGGCTAGACCGTGCTAGAGACGGGAGCCTAGAACACTAACAAAATCACGGCGCTGCACGTAAACAAGGCAGGAGCATACTCTGGATTTTTTTTCTCTTCTTTCACTTTTTTTTGCACATTTTTCCTTTTTTTTGCTCCGCAACAATTTTTTTTCAAAAAAGTCTACAAATGGTCTAAAAACTACCTAGCCAGAATTTTCCAGACTTAGTTTTTTTTTGAGTTTGGAACTATTTTTCTACTGTGGGTAGAACAGAAGTTGGGGAGTCTGACTTGGTCATGACTCGAAGTATCGCGTGATCTGGAACTCGAAAACAAAGCAACAAATACTGGACTCGGACTGGTGGCGGAGATGAATCTGGTGGAAACTCGGACTGGTGGCGAATATATGTAGGGCGGTGGATCACGGACTAGTGTCGAATCTGTGATGGAGGTGGACTCGGATTATCATGATGGCGGTGGATATGTGGTATATGGCAGCGGCGATGATGATGGTGGTATATGGCAGCGGTGATGATGATGGTGGTATATGGCAGCGGTGATGACGATGGTGGTATATGGCAGCGGTGACGATGATGGTGGTATATGGCAGCAGTGATGATGATGATGCGGCGGCGGCGGCGGCGTGACTACTTGTGAACAGAACTTGAATCTCTAAAGGACTAGACACTAAGACCAGCAACTAGACACGACGATGCAACCGCAAATTCAAAAATGCAAAACCCTAAAAAGATTATGCAAAGGCTTAGATTGGTTCGGATATGATGAACTAACCCTAATTTTTGTGTGGCTTTTTCGTGGACTGTAGGTATGAAGAACAGACTCGATCTAAACTACGAAAAACTGTAAAATCTCACCGAGCAACCTGGAAATCTGATACGACTTGATAGAGGCAAAGGTGTCCCATCTTTCGATGAGATGGTGATTATCGTTTCAGAGGAGTAGACTTTGATGATCTGACTTCAAACGTGTGAAGACGTCGTGCCTTAGCAATCGCTAAACCAACTCCGAGAGGTTATTAACCACGCCGGAGCACGATCAACCTGACCATGAAGGTCTATTTCCTGCAAGCAAACGAAGAACAAGCAAGAAACTAAGATTGCAATCTGGATATCGTGAATATAAGAGGAAAGCTTTATTGATCAAGGTGGGATTCTATGACGCCTTTGTCTGGTCGTTGAACACAAACGAAGTACGCGAAGTTGCAGCTATGGCGAAATTTTAATCTAAACAAAACCCAAAGTCTAAACGATGCCCTAAGGGTTGTATATATGGAGGAGAGAGGGGGAATTTTGTGGCCCTTGGAGGAGGGGTCTGAAACCAACCCTAACTCGTGTTTCCCCACACATACAGACTCTAAAAATAGCCTATAATCAAGTATTTCGAAATTACATGGGCCTGGCCCAAAAATAAGGTGACGCATCACCTAGAATAGCCTCTAGACGAAATTTATGAAATGGCATCTTGTATATTTCGTCCAAGGTTTCATGCACTCATTATGGTGGCTTCAAAGTCCTGTAATCATCACTTGTAACTCCGTTCTTGTTCCCCTTGCGCACACCATCATCACCATGCTTGAACTTTCTCCAAGGTTAATCTTTCTTGTCCAAGCTAGGCCCTTCATTTGTAAGCAAAACATATGTATCCAATTTAGGCAGCATCATATTCTCATGAACATTAGAATCAATACCAATAAACGAAAGTACCTGGTAATTTAATTGGCATGCGCGAGCTCTAGTAATTGGTCCAATATGTATAGCAGCAAGGGCTGTGGGTGTAACAATGGTATTGATGTCCTCATTAATCATCTTTCAACTTATATTTCTCTAGGAACATATCAAAAAATAAACGGGGAGCTACATTGCAAGCAATTGATCTACAACATAGATATGCAAATACTATCAGGTACTAAGTTCATGATAGATTAAAGTTCAATTAATCATATTACTTAAGAACTCCCACTTAGATAGACATCCCTCTTGTCATCTAGATGATGACGTGATCCATATCAACTAAACCATGTCCGATCATCACGTGAGATGAAGTAGTTTTCAATGGTGAACATCACTATGTTGATCATATCTACTATATGATTCACGCTTGACCTTTCGGTCTCAGTGTTCCGAGGTCATATCTGCATATGCTAGGCTCGTCAAGTTTAACCCGAGTATTCCGCATGTGCAAAACTGGCTTGCACCCGTTGTTTGTGAGCGTAGAGCTTATCACACCCGATCATCACGTGGTGTCTCAGCACGAAGAACTATCGCAACGGTGCATACTCAGGGAGAACACTTATACCTTGAAATTTTAGTAAGGGATCAACTCATAATGCTACCATCGTACTAAGCAAAATAGGATGCATAAAAGATAAACATCACATGCAATCAAAATATGTGACATGATATGGCCATCATCATCTTGTGGCTTTGATCTCCATCTCCAAAGTACTGTCATGATCTCCATCGTCACCGGCATGACACCATGATCTCCATCATCTTGACCTTTATCAACGTGTCGTCACATGGTCGTCTCGCCAACTATTGCTTTTGCAACTATTGCTATCGCATAGAGATAAAGTAAAGCAATTATATGGCGCTTGCATCTTATGCAATAAAGAGACAACCATAAGGCTCCTGCCAGTTGCCGATAACTTTAACAAAACATGATCATCTTATACAACAATTTATATCTCATCACGTCTTGACCATATCACATCACAACATGCCCTGAAAAACAAGTTAGATGTCCTCTACTTTGTTGTTGCAAGTTTAACGTGGCTGCTACGGGCTTAGCAAGAACCATTCTTACCTATGGCATACAAACCACAATGTGGTATAGTGATTGTTTTTTGATCTTCAGAAAGAACCCTGTTCATTGAATCTGATTCAACTAAAGTTGGAGAAACAGACACCCACCAGCCACATGTGTGCAAAGCACGTCGGTAGAACCAGTCTCATGAACGCGGTCATGTAATGTCTGTCCGGGCCGCTTCATCCAACAATACCACCGAATCAAGAAACAACTAGTGACGACAAGCAATGTGTATATACCCACGCCCACAACTCCTTTGTGTTCTACTCGTGCATATAACATATACACATAGACCTGGCTCGGATGCCACTGTTGGGAACACAGTATTTCAAAAAATTTACTTACGATCATGCAAGATCTATCTAGGAGATGCATAGCAACGAGAGGGGAGAGTGTGTCTACGTACCCTCGTAGACTGAAAGTGGAAGCATTTAGTAACGCGGTTGATGTAGTTGAACATCTTCAAGATCCAACCGATCCAAGTACCGAACATACGGCACCTTTGTGTTCAGCACACGTTCAGCTCGATGACGTCCCTCGTGCTCTTGATCCAGTTGAGGCTGAAGGAGAGTTCCGTCAGCACGACGGCGTGGCGACGGTGATGATGAAGTTACCGACGCAGGGCTTTGCCTAACCACTACGACGATATGATCGAGGTGTGTAACTATGAAGGAGGGCACCGCACACGGCTAAGACAAATCTTGTGTGCCTTTGGGGTGCCCCCTGCCCACGTATATAAAGGAGGGAGGAGGAAGAGGCCGGCCTAGGAGGGGCGCGCCTATAGGGGGAGTCCAACTAGGATTCCCAATTCTAGTTGGAGTCCCCTTCCTTTTCCAAGAGGGGAGAGAGGGAAGGAGTAGGAGAGGGAGAAGGAAAGAGAGGGGGGCACCGCCCCCTCCCTAGTCCAATTCGGACTTGCCATGGGGGCGCGCGACCAACCCTTGAGGCCCTTCTCTCCTTTCCCGTATGGCCCATTAAGGCCCACTACTTCCCCCGGAGAATTCCCGTAACTCTCCCGTACTCCGAAAAATACCCGAATCACTCAGAACCTTTCCAATGTCCGAATATAGCCTTCCAATATATCGATCTTTACGTCTCAACCATTTCGAGACTCCTCGTCATGTCCGTGATCTCAGCCAGGACTCCGAACAACCTTCGGTACATCAAATCACATAACTCATAATACAAATCGTCATTGAACGTTAAGAGTGCGGACCCCATGGGTTCAAGAACTATGTAGACATGAACGAGACACATCTCTAGTCAATAACCAATAGCGGAATCTAGATGCTCATATTGGCTCTTACAGATTCTACGAAGATCTTTATCGGTCAAACCGCATAACAACATACGTTGTTCCCTTTGTCATTGGTATGTTACTTCCCCGAGATTCGATCGTCGTATCATCATACCTAGTTCAATCTCGTTACCGGCAAGTCTCTTTACTCGTTCTGTAATGCAACATCCCGCAACTAACTCATTAGTCACATTGCTTGCAAGGCTTATAGTGATGTGCATTACCGAGAGGGCCCAGAGATACCTCTCCGACAATCGGAATGACAAATCCTAATCTCGATCTATGCCAACTCAACAAACACCATCGGAGACACCTGTAGAGCATCTTTATAATCACCCGGTTACGTTGTGACGTTTGATAGCACACAAGGTGTTCCTCCGGTATCCGGGAGTTGCATAATCTCATAGTCCGAGGAACATGTATAAGTCATGAAGAAAGCAACAACAATAAACTAAACGATCATAGTGCTAAGCTAACAGATGGGTCTTGTCCATCACATCATTCTCTAGTGATGTGATCCCGTTCATCAAATGACAACACATGTCTATGGCTAGGAAACTTAACCATCTTTGATTAACGAGCTAGTTAAGAAGAGGCATACTAGGAACACTTTGTTTGTCTATGTGTTCACACATGTATTAAGTTTCCGGTTAATACAATTCTAGCATGAATAATAAACATTTATCATGATATAAGGAAATATAAATAACAACTTTATTATTGCCTCTAGGGCATATTTCCTTCATCATCAAGATGACCTGAAGCAGAGAAATGAAGACATCAACATAATGGATCGACCTCTTCGAGAAGAGCAACCAAGACTGAGAAGATTCGTTAGAATTTTGTAACCACCTTACTCCACCTCTTAAAATCTCGGGATGAGATTTCTTATAGTGGAGGAGAATTGTGATGCCCAGATAATTAAGCTACAGTAATCCCCTGCTAATGATGCCATGTCACCACTATTACTGTTGCTAATCTCACGTTGGTCCAAATCTGGTTCAATTCAAATTCAAAATCAAGTCAGACAATTAAAGTTTTCAAATGTCAAAACTAAAAAAAATACAAACTGTGGCAAGTAAATCATAAGTAATAATGGTGGAGAAACCACATTGTTGGTGTCAAAACCGGCGGATCTCGGGTAGGGGGTCCCGAACTGTGCGTCTAAGGCGGATGGTAACAGGAGGCAGGGGACACGATGTTTACCCAGGTTCGGGCCCTCTCGATGGAGGTAATACCCTACGTCCTGCTTGATTGATCTTGATGATATGAGTATTACAAGAGTTGATCTACCACGAGATCGTAGAGGCTAAACCCTAGAAGCTAGCCTATGGTATGATTGTTGTTGTCCTACGGACTAAACCCTCTGGTTTATATAGACACCGGAGGGGGCTAGGGTTACACAGAGTCACTTACAAGGGAGGAGATCTACATATCAGTATTGCCAAGCTTGCCTTCCATGCCAAGGAGAGTCCCATCCGGACACGGGACGAAGTCCTCAATCTTGTATCTTCATAGTCCAACAGTCCGGCCAAAGGATATAGTCCGGCTGTCCGGAGACCCCCTAATCCAGGACTCCCTCAGTAGCCCCTGAACCAGGATTCAATGACGATGAGTCTGGCGTGCAGATTTGTCTTCGGCATTGCAAGGCGGGTTCCTCCTCCGAATACACCATAGAAGATCTTGAACACGAGGATAGTGTCCGTCTCTGCAAAACAAGTTCCATATACCACTGTAGGGAGAATAATATTTCCACAAATCTAATCTGCTGACACGTTTGACAGCATGACATCATACCACGACCCGGTCATTATTCGAACCGTTTTTCTCAACCAGCACTGCACATATCGCGAGGCGGTTTTCTTGACACGTCTTGTCAAAGCAGAGATCGTGTCCCCTTATCACGGTATTCTCATCAATACGGGTATGGGTAACCCAACCGCGCCATCAATTACGGCGTTCGGGAATAAGAGATTTAACCAGGTAAGTGAGGAGGCGCATCGCCTCCTCCGCCCTTATAAAGGGACAAAGATTCACCCTTTTTACCCACGCCTTCTTCCTTCTTGCTTATCGATTCTCGCACACTCGAGCTCCAGCGCCCAAGTTCGCGTCTTTCTCCTCAAACCACTCCAAGCATGTCCGGAGCGGGAGACAAGTGGATGGTCTCCTCTATCACAGAGGAGAATATCACAAAGCTATGGGAAGCCGGATATCTGGCCGCGAAGATCGCGCATCGGCTGCCAGATGTGGGGCAGATCATCCCTATGCCCGAACCCCATGAGAGGGTTGTTTTCCTTACCCACTTTGTCCGCGGACTGGGATTTCCCCTTCACCCGTTTGTCTGTGGGCTCATGTTCTACTACAGGCTGGATTTTCATGATCTGGTGATACGTCTCCAACGTATCTATACTTTTGGATTGCTCCATGCTATATTATCTACTGTTTTGGACTATATTGGGCTTTATTTTCCACTTTTATATTATTTTTGGGACTAACCTATTAACCAGAGGCCCCCAGCCCAGAATTGCGGTTTTGTGCCTATTTCAGTATTTCAGAGAAATAGAATATCAAATGGAGTCCAAACGGAATAAACCCTTCGGGAACGTGATTTTCTCACCGGACGTGATGCCTATATACATGATCATGCCTAGATATTCTCATAACTATGCTCAATTCTGTCAATTGCTCAATAGTAATTTGTTCACCCACCATAGAATACTTATGCTCTTGAGAGAAGCCACTAGTGAAACCTATGGCCCCCGGGTCTATTCTCATCATATCAATCTCCATCACTTTAATCTTGCTTTGCTTTTTACTTTGCCTTTACTTTTTACTTTGCATCTCTATACCAAAAATACCAAAAATATTATATCTATCAGATCTCACTCTCGTAAGTGACCGTGAAGGGATTGACAACCCCTAATCGCGTTGGTTGCGAGTAGCTATCGTTTTGTGCAGGTACGAGGGACTTGAGCGTGGCCTCCTACTGGATTGATACCTTGGTTCTCAAAAACTGAGGGAAATACTTATGCTACTCTACTGCATCATCCCTTCCTCTTCGGGGAAATCCAACGCAAGCTCAAGAGGTAGCAAGAAGGATTTCTGGCGCCGTTGCCGGGGAGTCTACGCAAAAAAGTCAACATACCAAGTACCCATCACAATCCCTATCTCTCGCATTACATTATTTGCCATTTGCCTCTCGTTTTCCTCTCCCCCACTTCTCCCTTGCCGTTTTATTCGCCCTCTCCTTCTCCTTCTCCTCTTCCCTCTCTATTTGCCTCTTTTTGCCCGCTTGCTTTTTGTTTGCTCGTATGGTTGGAATAGTCATTTATTTATTACTAAACAGAGAACCTAAGATCTATGGATCCTCATCCACTTGCTAATATTTTTAAGAGATCCAATTATGAACCAATTGCTAGTGAGTTTTGTGCACTAGATTATCTTTATGAAGTTTTGCTTGAAATTCGTGAATCTGAAAAGTGTGATGAATTACTTTATGAAGCGATTCACGCTAGATCTTTGAATAAAAAGCATGATTGCAATGATTTTACTATAAATTCTCTTTATGTCAATTGTGCTAATAATATGCAAAACCCTAAGCTTGGGGATGCTAGTTTTGCTATATCTACTACTTGTTGTAATGATCATGATTGGGGTGATTCTTCTTATGATATTGAAAATTTATTTAAGCCCCATAATGAATATGAGATTAATTATAATGTTTGCAATAATATTGAAAGTGGGTTTGGAAGAATGTCAACTTTAGATCCCACGTATTTGGAGAATGTTCAATCTTATGAAGTTTTTGATAAAAGCCCGTTTGGAAAGGTCGTGACTTTAGTTAATGTTAATCCCACTATTTCGGAAAAGTGCCAATTTTGCATGCATGTGGATCATGTTGAGAATATTTTATGTGATAGCTATATTGTTGAATTTGCTTATGATACTACATGTAATTACTATGAGAGAGGAAAATATGGTTGTAGAAATTTTCATGTTACTAAATTACCTCTCGTTATGTTGAGATTGCTATTGTTTCTTTCCGCTTCCTTGCATATGCTAGTTTTTGCTTGCCTTGATAATTTGTTTGCCTATAATATGCCTATGCATAGGAAGTATGTTAGACTTAGATGTGATTGTCACATGCTTTATGATTCTCCTTTTGTACTTCAATTCTTGTCTTTCATGTGAGCATCATTAAAATTATCAATGCCTAGCTATAAGGCTTTAAAGAAAAGCGCTTGTTGGGAGACAACCCAATATTATTACTTGCTGTTATTTAGTAAATAATTTATTTAGCCTCTGTTTTGGTTGTGTTTTTTGTGTTTAATTAGTGTTTGTGCCAAGTAGAACCGTTGGGAAGACTTGGGGAAAGTCTTGTTGAACTTGCTGTAAAAAACAGAAACTTTAGCGCTCACGAGAACTGCTGTCATTTTTATTTAAAGAGTGCTATTTAGTTAATTATTTTTGAAGATGATTAATAGATAAATTCCTCACGTCCATAAATTTATTTTAGAATTTTTGGGGTTCCAGATCTTGCGCTAGCTACAGATTACTACAGACTGTTCTGTTTTTGACAGATTCTGTTTTGTGTGTGTTGTTTGCTTATTTTGACGAATCTATGGCTAGTAAATAGTTTATAATCCATAGAGAAGTTGGAATACAGTAGTTTTAACACCAATATAAATAAATAATGATTTTATTACAGTACCTTGAAGTGGTCTTTTGTTTTCTTTCGCTAACGGAGTTCACGAGTTTTCTACTTTTAGTTTTGTATTGTGAAGTTTTCAAGTTTTGGGTGAATTCTTTTGATGGATTATGGAACAAGGAGTGGAAAGAGCCTAAGCTTGGGTATTCCCATGGCACCCCCAAGATAATCCAAGGAGACCAAAAATTCATAGCTTGGGGATGCCCCGGAAGGCATCCCCTCTTTCGTCCACTTCCATCGGTAATTTACTTGGAGCTATATTTTTATTCACCAACATGATATGTGTTTTGCTTGGAGCGTCTTGTATTATTTGTGTCTTTGTGTTTTAGTATGCCACAACCATCCTTGCTGTACACACCTTTTGAGAGAGCCATACATGAATTAAAATTTGATAGAATACTCTATGTGCTTCACTTATATCTTTTGAGCTATGTAGTTTTACTCTATGTGCTTCACTTATATCTTCTTGAGCTAAGTAATTTTGCTCTATGTGCTTCACTTAGATTTTTTTGAGCACAGTGGTGGATTTGTTTTAAAGAAACTATTGATCTCTCATGCTTCACTTAAATTGTTTTGAGAGTCTTAATAGCATGGTAATTTGCTTAATAATAACATGCTTGGTATTCAAGATTTGTGAAACTTTCTTTTGAGTGTGTTGAATACTAAGAAAAGTTGGATGCTTGATAATTGTTTTGAGATATGGAGGTTGTAATATCAAAGTCATGCTAGTAGAGTAACTGTGAATTTGAGAAGTGCTTGAGTTAAAGTTTGCAAGTCCCGTAGCATGCACGTATGGTAAACGTTATGCAACAAATTTGAAACATGAGGTGTTATTTGATTGTCCTCCTTATGAGTGGCGGTCGGGGATGAGCGATGGTCTTTTCCTACCAATCTATCCCCCTAGGAGCATGCGCGTAATACTTTGGTTTTTGATGGCTTGTAGATTTTTACAATAAGTATATGAGTTCTTTATGACTAATGTTGAGTCCATGGATTATACGCACTCTCACCCTTCCATCATTGCTAGCCTCTACGGTACCGTGCATTTGTAAGTGCATCTAGTGCCCCTTAGTGATTTTGGTGTATTGAAGACTTATAGGTTAAGGGACTAATGCGTTTGTGAGTGTACACAGGTCTATAAGCCTATGAGGAGTTTGATATTTACAGAGAAAGTCAACCCCTAAAAATGAAGTTCTTCGACTAAAGACTTTGAATCATTGAAGACTTTCTGAAGACTTTGAAAGTGAAGAAATTGGTGTGACCTTGAAGACTTGGTATTCGTTCGAGGAACATGAAGCGTGAAGACTTTTTGTTTTCGTAGTTTCATTTTCTCTTTCTTGAGTCATAGCAAACACCGTACTGTTAAAGGGGGTCAAGGAAATACTAAAGAAAAATTTCCATGTGATGCTCAACTCAAAATCCTACACCTACCAATCCCTTCGAGTGAAGCCATTGGAAATCTCATACAGTTCAGTCAATTTCTTCAGTGACAGAGACAAAGTTCTTCTGGTCTCTGAGGAATTTGTCCTGGCTGAGGAGTTAGGAATTTGCCAGTGCAGATTTCCTACATAGTGAGGAACATGATAGCCCTAAGGATTTTGCTACTCAAAATTCCGACCGTTGCTGTGCTATGCGCCAGCTGTCCCAAAATATCTATCCACCTAACGGTCATATCATTGAAGGGCATTTATGTCTTATCATGTCGGGCTGCTCCCTAGGCTATAAATAGCCGCCCCCTACAACCACTAGCTGGTTGGCTGCTCCGAGAGAAACTGCCACTTGTCATTTGAGAGCAACCCATCCTCCGAGGACTTTGAGCGAAAATCATCAAGTGAGGAAAAACCCCAAACCCAAACACCTACAAACCCCAAGTGATTGAGCATCACTGAAGAGATTGATCCTGCGTGGATCCGACGCTTGTTACCTTTGAAGACTGTGCTTCTTCCAGACGGTTAGGCGTCATGGTCTAGAGCATCCAAGAGGAATTGTGGATCGCCGAGTGACCAAGTTTGTGAAGGTTCGGAAGTCACCTGAAGACTTACCACGAGTGATTGGGTGAGGTCTGTGTGACCTTAGTTCAAGGAGAAGATGGTGAGGACTGGGTGTCCTGAGCTGCGTGTTCAGGACTGGATGTCCGGGACTGTGTGTCCTCGAGTTTAAATACTCAGCTGCTCCAACCAGACATACAACTGAGACAATATTTGGAACTGGTCTACCAAATCATTGTCTTCACCAAGCTCACTAGTTCCATTTCCTCAACTCTTTCATTTCCTCATAATTGAGTTGTGTACTTGTTCATATCTATGTTTGAAGACTTTGACTGAAGACTTTCTCAATTTCCCCAGTTCAATTTCTTCAGTCTGTTTGTCTTCATCCTGTGTTATCATGTGCTTACGTTTCCCGTACTCTGTACCTGTCTTCATTTCATCATGATGACTATGCTTGTATTCTGTTATGTTTACTGTTGAGTACTTATTCCGCTGTTAGTAGTTCTTCGCTAAGGAATTTCCTCACCGGCAAATTCCTCAGTGAAGAATTTCATAAAAATCGCCTATTCACCCCCCCTCTAGTCGATATAACGCACTTTCAATTGGTATCAGAGCAAGGTACTCCCTTGTTCTATGTGATTTTGGTTTAACCGCCTGGAGTTTTAGTTATGTCGACCGCAGGTATGATCAAGGTCTCTGCTGGGTGTCCTACCTTCGATGGGACGGACTACCCCTACTGGAAGAATAAGATGCGAATGCATCTTGAAGCAATTGATAACGATCTCTGGTATGTTGTGGAAAATGGTGTTCCCTCAGTCATACCTTCTTTGAATGCTGCTGATGTGAAGAGATTCAAGCAACTCGACTCTCAAGCGAAGAATATCATATGTGGCCATCTGAGCAAAGGACAGTATGGCAGAGTGAGTGCTTTGGAGACATCGAAGCTTATCTGGGACAGGTTATCCAAAGTGAATGAAGGAGTCTCAACTCAGCGTGACTCTCGATTTGATGTTCTTCGCAATCTCTTCAACTGCTTCAAAAGACTCGACAATGAAAATGTTCAACAAACCTTCGATTGCCTCACTGACATCTCAAGTGAGCGTCAAGCACTTGGTGCCACTGACATCACCGACCATGAGGTGGTGAAGAAATTGCTGAGATCGCTTGATTCCTCATTTGACACTCTAGCACTGATGATACAAGAACATACTGATTACAAGTCACTTGATCCCGCTGATTTTCTCGAAAGGCTAAATACTCACGAGTTCCAACTTGCTGAAAAGAGAGATCTCTGTGGTTCAAGCTATGGCAGAACACGTGCACTGAAGGCCAAGGCAGTATCTGAATCCGAAGATGAAGACTCTGGTAGCAGCCTTGGTGATCCTAAAGAACTAACCCATGATCTAGCACTACTCGTGAAGAAGTTCCAAAAGTTCTCAAGACGTGGTCGCCTTGGAAGATCCTCAAGGAGCAATGATTCCTCATCCAGTGACTACAAGAAGAGGCTCTGTCACAAATGCAAGAAACCTGGACATTTCATTCAAGAGTGTCCTCAGTGGGAAAAGGAATCAAAGAAGAAGAAATACAAGGATTACAGTTCTGATGATGCAAAGAAAAAGAAGAAATCCACAAAATCTTCATCATCAAAATCCTCAAAGTCTTCATACCACAAGAAGAGCAGCTCCAAGAAGGCTAGGGCATTCATTGGCAAGGAAATGGACTCTGAGGCTGAATCTGAAGAGAATGAGGAAGAGGAGACATCTGAGGAGTCCGAATTCGGAGTGGCGAGCCTAGCTCTCGCTACTGCATTCGTCAGCAAGTCTATCTTCAACACCAAAGAAAATGACCTCACCAACAATGCTGATGAAAGCGATGATGACTATGCTCCCACCTATTGCTTCATGGCAAAGGGTGCCAAGGTACTCAAATATACCTCCTCTGAATCTAGTGATGATGAATCTGATGAAAACCTTAAGTCCAGCTATTCTAAACTTGCTAAGATTGCTATAAAACAACAAAGGGCTTTAGAAAAGGTTCAAAACATGCTAGACAAAAGTGATGATATGTTGGGTGAAGAAATGGATCGCACTGAAACTTTGACTGAAAATCTTCAGAGACTTCAGTCCAAGCTTGACAATCTTGAAAGTCATCATAACACTCTCTTATCGGATCATGAGAAGTTTTCTTATGAATTTCTTCAAAGAAAGCAAGACCTTGAGAAGTTAAGAGTGAGTTATGAAGATCTTCAGAAGGAGCACAATTCATTACTTGCTCAACAAATCAGCGCTTCTTAGGAAGAATTTGTTCCTCCATGTTTAAAATGCATTGAACGTGAATCTGCTAATTCTTCACTTGAATGTTCAAATGCTGCTAATGTTTCAAATTCTTCACATGCCTCTGCTATTACTAATTTCTCATGTGAGGACATTGCTAGTATCACTGATGATGCAGGGTTGAAGGAATTGTACATGACAGGCATGTACAAAAGCCTCAAAGGGCATCAACTCTTTGTGATGTGCTTAAAAAGCAGATCCTCAACAGGAACCCTAGGAAAGAGGGTATTGCCTTTGAGAGGAAACTCAATGCTGATGGTACATATTGGAAGCCTGAGCAGTACCCCAAAACTACATGGGTTGCTGCAAAGGGACCTCCAGTTGATCCATCTAACCTATCTGGATATGCATGTGAATCTCCTCATTCTGATGATGAGTCATTTGACTCCAACTACAAACTATTCAAAAATCAGAATGGCGAAGTATTTGCTAGATATGTTGGCACTAACTGTAGAAACGGTCCCCCTATGAAGAAAATCTGGGTTCCCAAAAGATGCCTTGAAAATCTTCACGTGAATGTCATCATGACGCCACCTGTGAAGAATAGGAACCCCAGATCAAATTCTTCATATGGACCAAATTCTTCATATGGATCCAAGTCCTCATACGGACCAAACTCCTCACATGAATCATATTCCTCATATGGATCAAAGTCCTCATATGAACATCATCGTGCTAACCCGTCTGTTTCGCAGGGAAGATCTAAGGATTATGGATATGTGCATTATTCTTCAAATCATTATGTCCATAAGTCCTCGAAGAATTTCTCTGCATACTCTTATGCTTACTCTAACCCCTCTTATGTGAAACGAAATGGACTGGCTTCTATGCCATCCTTCTCGTATGGAGCTCGCAGAGTGATGAACTCTTTGCCACCCCTTCAGATGTGGGTGGTGAATAAAAAGAACTAATCTCTTCTGCAGGGTCAGGTCTCTAGACGTACGTAATCGTCTGAAGAATTTGCTGGAGACCTGAGTATGCCTGATAGGACGCAGGCTAATCATGAAGAAATGAACTTTCATTTCTCACGTCCTCATATTGCTTTATCTGTTCTTTTGCTTGATGAATTGATGTCATATTCTTCACTGATGAAGTATATGATTTTATAAGCTGCACTAATTCATCTGCAGGATGATCAACCCAAAGCCACTGAGTGGGTCCTCGATAGTGGATGTACAAACCACATGACTGGTGACAAGAATCTATTGATGGATGCTCCACTATCTCCGTCGCATCTGAAGCATATCATTTTTGCTGACAAAGGCAAAAGTCAGGTATTGGGTCTAGGTAAGGTTGCGATCACAAAGGATCGACACATGGACAAAGTCATGCTTGTTGAGTCCTTGGGATACAACCTTATGTCTGTCTCAATGCTTTGTGATCTTGATATGGTTGTTGTCTTTGGCAAGTACCGTTGTGTTGTAGTTATGGAAGCTGACAATTCCAAAGTCTTCGAAGGCTTTAGGAGAGGAGACCTGTATATTGTTGATTTATCTACAGGACCACAACCAGCCATGTGTCTACTTGCAAAAGCTTCAGAAGGCTGGCTCTGGCATCGACGACTTGGTCATGCAGGCATGAGGAATTTGCACACGCTTGCGAAGAAGAAGCATGTCATTGGCATCGAGAATGTCAAATTCCTCAAGGATCACTTATGCAGAGCCTGTGAAGCTGGAAAGATGACCAAGGCCAAGCATCCAGCGAAGACTATCATGACCACTACTCGCCCATTTGAATTGCTTCACATGGATCTCTTCGGTCCTAATCATTATTCTGCTATTTCAAATGAATCATCTCAATATGGCTTTGTTATTGTTGATGATTATTCTCGCTACACATGGGTACACCTTGTTACTTACAAACATGAAGTGCAGGAAGTCCTCAAACGATTTTCCTCGAGGGCTTCAACCAACTTTGGTGTGAAGATCAAGCACATCAGAAGTGACAATGGCACTGAGTTCAAGAATTCTGGTCTCGATGACTATCTTGATGAACTTGGTATTACTCATGAGTTATCTGCTCCTTATACTCCTCAGCAGAATGGCATCATGGAGCGTAAGAACAGGACTCTTGCTAAGATGGCTCGCACTATGCTTGATGAATACAAAATGCCTCGTCGGTTCTGGACTGAGGCAATTGATACTGCGTGCCACATCATCAACAGAGTATATCTTCACAAATTCTTCAAGAAAACTGCCTATGAACTCCTCACTGATAAGAAACCCAATGTAAGTTATTTCAAAGTCTTCGGTGCTAAATGTTGGATTGGAGATCCTCATCACAACTCAAAATTTGCACCGAAAGCACATGAAGGTTTTATGCTTGGTTACGGAAAGGACTAGCGCACCTACAGAGTCTTCAACAACGTTCTTCACAAGGTTGTTGAAACTGTAGATGTGCGGTTCGATGAAACTAATGGGTCGCAAAGAGAGCACCTACCTACTGTGATAGATGAACCAGCACCTGAGGAAACTATCAAGTTCAAGGCTACTGAGGATGTCATTCTCACTGAAGAATCTGCCGAAGAATTCATTCCAGAACATGAAGAACGTTGAGCTAATGCACCTGAAGAAAATGCTGAAGAAAATGGTGCTGAAAAAACGCTGATCAAATTCTTCAACGGCAACCAGCTCATCCTCGCATTGCAAAAGAAGTGCAAGTTGAAAAGATCATCAATGACATCAAAGCACCAGGTCCTCTCACACGCTCAAAAACTTCACATTTGTCTAACTTTTGTGGGCACTATGCTTTTGTATCTATTACAGAGCCCACTAAGGTAGATGAAGCATTTCTGGAGCCTGAGTGGATTTAGGCCATGCAAGAAGAATTACATCAGTTCAAGCTCAGCAATGTCTGGGAACTGGTCAAACGTCCAGATCCTTGCAAGCACAATATCATCATCACAAAGTGGATCTACCGCAACAAGCAAGATGAAAATGGCCTTGTGGTGAGGAATAAGGCACGGCTTGTAGCTCAAGGCTACACACAGGTTGAAGGAATTGATTTCGATGAAACTTTTGCACCTGTTGCTAGACTTGAGGCTATTCGCATATTACTTCCTTATGCTAACCATCATGATATCACTTTATATCAAATGGATGTGAAAAGTGCATTCCTCAATGGTAAACTTGAGGAAGAAGTATATGTTGCTCAACCCCCAGGTTTTGAAGATCCAAAGAATCCTGACAAAGTCTTCAGACTCAACAAGGCCCTCTATGGCCTCAAGCAGGCCCCACGGGCGTGGTGTGATACTTTGAAGGTATTCCTCATGACGAAAGGCTTCAAACCCGTGATGAATTTGCCTATATGATGAGTGAAGAATACCAAATGTCTATGATGGGAGAGTTGAAATTCTTCTTAGGTCTTCAAATTCGTCAACAACGCAATTGCATATTCATATCTCAGGAGAAATACCTCAAGGATGTACTGAGGAAATTCGGCATGCAAGATTGCAAAGGCGTCAAAATTCCTATGCGCACAAATGGCCATCTGTGCACTGATGAAAATGGTATTGACTTCGATCATAAGGTATACCGGTCCATGATTGGTTCTTTATTGTACTTATGTGCATCTAGGCCAGATATAATGCTCAGTGTTTGCATGTGTGCCCGATTTCAAGCTACACCGAAGGAATCACACCATAAGGTTGTGAAGCATATTCTTCGATATCTAGCTCACACACCAACACTTGGATTATGGTACCCCAAGGGCTCGGCTTTTGATCTCATTGGATATTCTGACTCTGACTATGTTGGTGATCATGTGGACCGCAAGTCAACATCTGGTACATGTCATTTCCTCGGATGATCTTTGGTCTGTTGGTCCTCAAAGAAACAGAACTGTGTATCACTATCTACTGCTGAAGCTGAGTACATTGCCACTGGTTCTTGCTGTGCTCAACTGGTATGGATGAAGCAAACTCTCAATGACTACGGCGTCAACATGAAGAATGTGCCTCTCTTCTGTGACAATGAGAGTGCCATCAAGATTGCTCACAACCCAATTCAGCACTCGAAGACAAAGCACATTCAGATTCGTCATCATTTTCTTCGTGATCATGTGTTGAAGGGCGACATTTCTATTGAGCATGTGAAGACTCAAGAATAGCTAGCCGATATCTTCACAAAGCCCTTGGATGAGAAGAGATTTAGAAAGTTGTGGTGTGAGCTAAATATCCTAGAATCTTCGAATGTTGTTTGAAAAGGACACTCATCCTAACACTTATGCAAAATTGATGACTTAGATGTGCAACACATGAAGAAACGTTTTCCTTCAATTCAATGAAGAACAACACTCTTAGTGTGAAGAAATTAACAAAGAATTTGATTCTTAGAACCCTACGATAATTGTACGCGGTGTCTGAAATCATCATTCTTATACGGTGGGTCACGCCACCACCAAAAGTTGAAATTCCTCAATTATTCATATTCTTCAACTTTGCATTGTCTTCACTGCTTCCGTCGTTTTTATTCATTGGCTATATATATATAAGTTTATGTCCTCTACCACATTCACTTATTGCTAATTCTTCAAGTTGGTTTTTCTGCTAAGTGAATGTGATCGGACCCTTCCCCCTCTATGCTATACTCAACCCAATCTATTCACAAATTCTTCATGTGCGTTCTATTTGAAACTCGTTCAAAATCTTCACTGTGTCCTTGTCAGCTGAAGAAATTGCGAACAGAACTTTAAAACCTATCTTATCAAAATTTTCGGCTTTGCCGCTCAAACCGTTCCGCATCCCACGTTATACTTATCCACTCACCCACGATCGCACACGATGTCCACCTCTCAGTACATGGGTGACACATGTCAACCGAATGAGAAGGGTTAGGGGCACGTTCGTCCAATTTCTTCGGGCGAGCAGTTTTTCACCGTGGCTATAAATACCCCTCCTTCCCTTCCTCACTTTTTTACTCCGCTCGATCTCTCTCTCCAGCTCGAGCTTCTCAAACCCTAGCGTCGTCGCTACTTCATCACCGCCGGTGAGGAAGAGCTTCACTGCCTCGACCTCGTCGCCGACGTACTCGCGCCGACCGTGGAAATCTTCACTCCGCCGCCGCCGTAGCCATCTTCCTCCACCAAGTTAGGGCATGGAAGATCTGCACAGACGAACTTCACATCTCCTCACACCAGTTCGTCATGTTCTTCGTCCATGGTAATTAAAAGTTACTTTTACTGCCCTCGTTGATTCAAATGATTATCTTCAAAATCTTCAAAGGTGTTTTTCTTCATAGCTTCACACACTAAACACCTCACAAGTCATCTGTTCTTGATTCGTTTCTCTAAGCATCATTTTTCTTCAAGATTCCTCAATTGTGTGGATCTTCGATCTATACAACTTTTTAACCTAAGACAAAGAACGCTTAGTGAAATTCTTCAAGACTCATCTGGTCAAATTCCTCAAACTTGTTCTTTTTGAAAAACCCTCTGAGAACGCATATGACCTCTCCAAATTCCTCGCAACTATACTCTGTTCACAGGTACACATGTTAGCTGCTGAATCACTAGGTTCTCATCAACTTAACTCATTTGCAGCGTTCCTAGAAGAAAAGTTGCATACTTCTTCAGAGAATTCAATTGTTCAAATTCCTCAACTGAAGAAAATGACTGATGGTAAAAGGCCACAGAAAGGAGGAAAGAAGCCTGAGGTTATGACTGCCTTT
Organism: Triticum aestivum; assembly: GCF_018294505.1. Classification (NCBI taxonomy): domain Eukaryota; kingdom Viridiplantae; phylum Streptophyta; class Magnoliopsida; order Poales; family Poaceae; genus Triticum; species Triticum aestivum. The sequence goes on from NC_057797.1 coordinate 149,470,668, forward strand.
GAAATCCCTGAGGACATATACAAAGATTACTGCACTCCTGATGAGGCCAAGTTTGGCAAAGAGGACAAAAATCAGCGCGAGGTGCGCATACAGAGGATAGAAAGGAGATGGGCAAGAGAATGGAGGGAGTACAGGTATGTAACTCCAAAGTACATGAAGAAATTCGCACTCAATCCTCCATGCCCAAGAGCTCCATTGGCACCTGGCCAAATTGCTGATCCCACTAGCCTCAAGCTCGGTGAGGACTATCCTGATGAATGGGCCAAGCGCCAAGCCAAGTTGGCTAAGCAAGTCAAAGAAGCAGTGAGGAAATTCAATGAAGACTCTACTGCTGCTGCTGCCTCTGCTGAGGCCTCTTCTGTCAAGCCAAAGAAGGTTATGTCAAAGAAGCCTGCGCGCAAGCCAAGTGCTTTACCAACAATGCCCTCAAGGCCAAGTTCCTCAGTAATGCCCTCACGGCCAGAATCCTCAAAGCCCTCACGGCCAATTCCTCATGTTGCTCCTGTTCCTCCAAAGTCCTCAGCTCCTTCGCCAAAGCCCTCAGCTGTTCCGACTAAATCCTCAGCACCTGTGCATCTCGCCTCGTGCCAAAGGACTGCAGGCATCTCCATTGCCTCAGGTGTCTCAGCTAGTTCCTCAGCTGCACCAAGTTCCTCAGCTGGCCCCTCACCGCTGAAGACAAAGGCCACTGCTGGACGAGGTCCTCGCCCAAGTCCTCAGAAGAAGCAAGTCACCTTCCAAGTGTCGTCTGATGAAGACGAAGTTGATGATGATGAACTTGCAGAAATCATCAAAGACAGGCAAGTCAGGGCCGCTAGAGCCAAAGGAACAGAGGTGCCACTGCTTTTGGATCCCAAGTTGATCCTCGACTACATTGATGTTTGGCACAAGGACCCCAACACTCCCATGCCTGACTTCAAGCTGACTCCTGGCCAAAGTCACATGCTGACCCACTTCATTCAAGAAGAAAAGTGGAAATTTGAGATGGCCAGGCAGATCAAGAAAGCGCAGTACAAGAAAGAGCGCTATCTGAAGAAAAACGTTGTCTCTATGACAACTGAAGAACTTATCACTATTCAGACTGAGATCAAGAAACTCAGTGATGACTTTGATGCATATCGCGCTGATTGGCTTGGAGCCAAGGTTCGTTTTGTGAAACCTGCGGATAACTTCACTTCCAATGTTGCAGCCCCAATGCAACAGGAAATTCCTCAGGCTGAAGCATCTGCTCAGCCTACTGAAGAAAATGCCAGCACCACTGATGACAATCAGGCTGCTGAAGAAAATGTGAGTTCTAGGGCTGATGACTGCATTCCAGCCGCTGAAGAAATTGCCAGGGCACCCACTAGTGGTGCGCCTAAAGAAAATGAAGAACTCAGGGCAACTGCATCAGTTGTACCAGAAGAAAATCAACCAGATTCCTCAGCTGCTCATGCACCAACTTCAACTCCAATCCTTCCATCTGCATCAGATGTGAAGAAGACCAAGGCTGCAGAGCGTACTGCAGTGAAGAAAAGGAAAGCATTAGTTGCTTTAGATTTTTCAGCTCCGAAGAAAATGAAGCCTATGACAGGTTCATTTGCAAATCCGATTGATGCTATTCCATCTCAACCAGGCCATCAAAGGACCTTGTTCCTTTTGATGAAGAATATGTGATCCTTAGTGGATCTGATAAAGAAACTCCTTCTGCTGCTTCGTCTGAACCATTGGATGAAGAAATTGAAGTGGATGCAATCCCTTCAACACCTATCATCTCCTCTCCCATGCCTCAGTTCATAGCTAAAGAGGCTGGCGTTGAATAAATGGAAGATGAAGATGTGGACGTTGGCTGCTCCACACCCGTAATCAGTGATGAATTCTGGGAAAGTCAGCATCCAAACTCTCCATTGTTCACCCCTCTACAGCAAATTCCTCAGTCCCCCACACAAACTGTACAAATGGGCTCTGAAGAAACTCATCCCACTACATCTGTCCACGAGGAAATTCCAGCGACTAGCACTGAAGAAACTGTTGCTGCTGAACAACCAACGACACAGACTGTCACTGAGGAGGAACCAGAAATTCCTCAGCCTGAAGAACCTGCGATTGAGATTCCTGAGGTCGTGATGCAACTCACTGACACTCCTCTGCCGAAGCCAAAGGATCCATTCTCATGCAAGCAAAAGTTCAAGGCTGATGATTTCTTCGGCGAGCACGTATTCTTCGAAGATTGCAACCCATATAACTCTGCTCGCATTAAGAAGAGGCGTTTCTGGACTGCTAGTCAAGCCAATTTCTATTCCTCAGTGTTGTTCAGCAAGGAGAAAATCTTCTACCATGAGCATATTCCTCACGTGGATATGGAATCTCTGCCGTGCTTCGCACCAGTCCTCAGTGTTCTTCATGATGCTGGACTGCTAAACTTTTGCTCTGACATCTGCGATTGGAATGAAGAACTGATTCTTCAATTCTATGCAACGTTGCACATCACCGGAGATGCTGAAGATGTGAATTCATGGGTGCTGGACTGGATGTCTGAAAACACTCACTACACTGCACCAGCATCTGAATTGCTTCGTGCTCTACCACTCAGTCCTCCCCTTGAAGAAGCTCGCTGCATCTACAGTGAACCTGAGCTCACACATCATTACATGCAGGTGCTGATGAAACCTTTGAAGCCAGGTCAAGCACCAAGAACCAAATTCCTCGTGAAGGAATTGTTGTACGTGCCCAGAACTGTCTATCGTATTCTTACGAGGATAATCAGTCCTATCAAAGGCCACGACTCGTCTGATGAGGAAATTGTTGGCATCATGAAGAATCTGGTATTCAACCTCGTTCATGGCATTCCTGTCAATTATCACGATTTCTTCATGAGGACTATGGAAAATGTTGCACTGTCTCCGTTTGAGCTGAAGCCTTATGCACCTTGGATTATGAGATTCCTCAGGACAAGGTCTTCACTCAATTACAAAGCTGATTTCCAGAATCACCTCAGCTACTTGCCCCTAATTGAAGTCCTCAAGCACACATATTCCTCAATTGATGGAAAGGGCAAGGCACCAGCTGTAATAGATGAAGGCATTCGTCCATTGGATGGTCAGTTTCGCAAAGCTCCATCTTATTCCACCAATGATGAATCTGCCACACATGACTCTGCCAATGCACCCAAGTCCACTCCTCAAGCCACTGCTCCGCGCGTGATGACTGACCATGAACTTCTGCTTAGTCTTCACCAGAAGGTGGATCGAAATCACAAATGGGTTAAGCGTCAGTTTGGTTCACTTCTTCACAACATGACTGCCACACACAATGCAGTGAAGAAAAACCATTACTACCTCCATCAAGTCTTCGGTCGCACCTGGGCAATCCTGTCACATCTGTATGGTGAAGAAGATCTGAAGAAAATGGGTCTCAATGAAGATTTTGACTGGTCTGCACCTCCACCGAAGAAATTCAAGAAGGTCAAGGTTCCTTCTCTGGTGGCTAGCTCATATTCTTCATCGCACGACACTGATGAAAATGAAGACTTGGATGACACTGTGGCAGGCCCTACTACGACAAACGACCCCAACAATGTTGGCGCTCCTTCATCAACTTGATATTCTTCAGGGGCGTTAATCCTCATATTCGATCCTTTTGGTCATTTGATGACAAAGGGGGAGAATTTTGAGTTAGTCTTCAAGCGGGTCTTTCTATATGGGCGTTTTTTTGTTAAGTTACAACTCTCGTTCTTCTGAGACTTTATTGGATCGAGTTGTAAACTTAAACCCGATGGTGCTCTGATACTTTTGATATGTTTTGCTGCATGCTTATTCCTCATATATGCTAATGCACGCATGCTGAATTACATCAGTCACCATATTTCATCATGCATTTCATATTCTTCACTATTATATGTCAAATGCGTGTATGAATTACAAGATATAGGGGGAGATCTCCATGATTCAACTCTTCAAGTGTGCATTGCTTCAACAGCAAATTCCTCACTATGCACATCTTCAGGGGGAGTTCTTCTATATCTTGCAATCAAATTCCTCAATATCAGTAGTTACACTTCATATGTTTATCCCCGTTGAAAACTTAACCTATATTGTCATCAATCACCAAAAAGGGGGGAGATTGTAAGTGCATCTAGTGCCCCTTAGCGATTTTGGTGTATTGAAGACTTATAGGTTAAGGGACTAATGCGTTTGTGAGTGTACACAGGTCTATAAGCCTATGAGGAGTTAGATATTTACAAAGAAAGTCGACCCCTAAAAATGAAGTTCTTCGACTAAAGACTTTGAATCACTCAAGACTTTCTGAAGACTTTGAAAGTGAAGAAATTGGTGTGACCTTGAAGACTTGGTATTCGTTCGAGGAACATGAAGCATGAAGACTTTTTGTTTTTGTAGTTTCATTTTCTCCTTCTTGAGTCATAGGAAACACCGTACTAGAAAAGGGGGTCGAGGAAATACTAAGGAAAATTTTCCATGTGATGCTCAACTCAAAATCCTACACCTACCAATCCCTTCGAGTGAAGCCATTGGAAATCTCATACAGTTCAGTCAATTTCTTCAGTGACAAAGACGAAGTTCTTCTGGTCTCTGAGGAATTTGTCCTGACTGAGGAGTTAGGAATTTGCCAGTGCGGATTTCCTATACAGTGAGGAACATGATAGCCCTAAGGATTTTGCTACTCAAAATTCTGACCGTTGCTGTGCTATGCGCCAGCTGTCCCAAAATATCTATCCACCTAACGGTCATATCACTGAAGGGCATTTATATCTTATCATGTCGGGCTGCTCCCTAGGCTATAAATAGCCGCCCCCTACAACCACTAGCTGGTTGGCTGCTCCGAGAGAAACTGCCACTTGTCATTTGAGAGCAACCCATCCTCCGAGGACTTTGAGCGAAAATCATCAAGTGAGGAAAAACCCAAAACCCAAACACCTACAAACCCCAAGTGATTGAGCATCACTGAAGAGATTGATCCTGCGTGGATCCGACGCTTGTTACCTTTGAAGAGTGTGCTTCTTCCAGACGGTTAGGCGTCATGGTCTAGAGCATCCAAGAGGAATTGTGGATCGCCGAGTGACCAAGTTTGTGAAGGTTCGGAAGTCACCTGAAGACTTACCACGAGTGATTGGGCGAGGTCTATGTGACCTTAGTTCAAGGAGAATATGGTGAGGACTGGGTGTCTTGAGCTGCGTGTTTAGGACTGGGTGTCCGGGACTGTGTGTCCTCGAGTTTAAATACTCAGCCGCTCCAACCAGACGTACAACTGAGACAACAGTTGGAACTGGTCTACCAAATCATTGTGTTCACCAAGCTCACTGGTTCCATTTCCTCAACTCTTTCATTTCCTCATAATTGAGTTGTGTACTTGTTCATATCTGTGTTTGAAGACTTTGACTGAAGACTTTCTCAATTTCCTCAGTTCAATTTCTTCAGTCTGTTTCTCTTCATCCTGTGTTATCCTGTGCTTACGTTTCCTGTACTCTATGCCTGTCTTCATTTCATCATGATGACTATGCTTGTATTCTGTTATGTTTACTGTTGAGTACTTATTCCGCTGCTAGTAGTTCTTCGCTAAGGAATTTCCTCGCTGGCAAATTCCTCAGTGAAGAATTTCATAAAAATCGCCTATTCACCCCCCTCTAGTCGATATAACGCACTTTTAGCATTGCCCTTTCTCACCTCAAGAGTTGGTGCAAACTTCGCCGGTGCATCCAAACCCCGTGATATGATACGCTCTTTCACACATAAACCTCCTTATATCTTCCTCAAAACAGCCACCATACCTACCTATTATGGCATTTCCATAGCCATTCCGAGATATATTGCCATGCAACTTTCCACCATCCAGTTTATCATGACACATCCATCATTGTCATATTGCTTAGCATGATCATGTACTTGACATAGTATTTGTGGCAAAGCCACCGTTCATAATTTTTTCATACTTGTCACTCTTGATTTATTGCATATCCTGGTACACCGCCGGAGGCATCCATATAGAGTCATACTTTGTTCTAGTATCGAGTTGTAATCATTGAGTTGTAAATAAATAAAAGTGTGATGATCATCATTTAATAGAGCATTGTCCCAAAAAAAGGCCAAAGAAAAAAAAGAAGGCCCAAAAAAGAGAAAATAAATAAAAAGGGGCAATGCTAATATTCCTTTTTCCACACTTGTGCTTCAAAATGGCACCATGTTCTTCATATAGAGAGTCTCTTGAGTTATCACTTTCATATACTAGTGGGAATTTTCATTATAGAACTTGGCTTGTATATTCCAACAATGGGCCTCCTCAAGTGCCCTAGGTCTTCGTGAGCAAGCAAGTTGGATGCACACCCACTTAGTTTCTTTTGTTGAGCTTTCATACATTTATAGCTCTAGCGCATCCGTTGCATGGCAATCCCTACTCCTTGCATTAACATCAATTGATGGGCATCTCCATAGCCCATTGATTAGCCTCGTTGATGTGAGACTTTCTCCTTTTTTATCTTCTCCACATAACACCCACCATTATATTCTATTCCACCCATAGTGCTATATCCATGGCTCACGCTCATGTATTGCGTGAAAGTTTATGAGTTTGAAATTATTAAGGTATGAAACAATTGCTTGGCTTGTCATCGGGGTTGTGCATGATGAGAGCATTTTTGTGTGATGAAAATGGAGTATGACTAAACTATATGATTTTGTAAGGATGAACTTTATTTGGCCATGTTACTTTAAGAAAACATAATTGCTTTGTTGGTTTGCTTGAAGTATTATTATTCTTTATGTCAATATGAACTTCTGTCTTGAATCTTCCTAATCTGAACATTCATACCACAATTAAGAAGATTTGCATTGAAATTATGCCAAGTAGCACTCCACATCAAAAATTCTCTTTTTATCATTTACCTACTCGAGGACGAGCAGGAATTAAGCTTGGGGATGCCTGATACGTCTCCAATGTATCTATAATTTTTGATTGCTCCATGTTATATTATCTACTGTTTTGGACTATATTGGGCTTTATTTTCCACTTTTATATTATTTTTGGGACTAGCCTATTAACTGGAGGCCCAACCTAGAATTGTTGTTTTTTGCCTATTTCAGTATTTCGGAGAAACAGAATATCAAACGGAGTCCAAACGGAATAAAACATTCGAGAACGTGATTTTCTCACCGGACGTGATGCCTATATACATGATCATGCCTAGATATTCTCATAACTATGCTCAATTCTGTCAATTGCTCACCAGTAATTTGTTCACCCACCGTAGAATACTTATGCTCTTGAGAGAAGCCACTAGTGAAACCTATGGCCCCCGGGTCTATTCTCATCATATCAATCTCCATCACTTTAATCTTGCTTTGCTTTTTACTTTGCCTTTACTTTTTACTTTGCATCTCTATACCAAAAATAGCAAAAACATTATATCTATCATATCTCACTCTCGTAAGTGACCATGAAGGGATTGACAACCCCTAATCACGTTGGTTGCGAGTAGCTATTGTTTTGTGCAGGTAGGAGGGACTTGAGCGTGGCCTCCTACTGGATTGATACCTTGGTTCTCAAAAACTTAGGGAAATACTTACGCTACTCTGCTGCATCATCCCTTCCTCTTCGAGGAAATCCAACGCAAGCTCAAGAGGTAGCATCTGGCCCCCAATTTCATCCTCAACATCTCGGCGTTTATCGTCGTGTGCGAGGCCTTCCTCCGCATCAGGCCCCACTTCGGCCTGTGGCTGAAGACCTTCAATGTTAAACCGAAGGTGGTGGTCGACCAGCAAGCAGAGTGCGGAGGCGCCTTGGTGGGCAAAATGCCTAACGTCACCTGGCTCGAAGGCTCCTATGTGGAGACCATAAAGGGGTGGCAATCGGGGTGGTTATACATCACCGAGCCGCGCGACACCAACTGGGTGGCGACCCCCAAATTTTGATCCGGAATCCCCACGCGGCTCACTTCCTGGAAAGAGAAGGGCATGTCCTAGGGTTCCTCGGTAGAGCTGACGGGACTCCAGACCTGCATCAAGAACATTATGAGCAAGAAAATCAAGCTCGTCAACATGGTCCAGGTCATGCTCTTCCGCCGGATCCTCCCGTGTCAACAACGGGTATTCAATTTGTGGGAGTTCGACCCGGCCAAGCACCAGACGCTGTGAGAGCTCTTCGACACGACGCACAAGGATGTCTGGAAGGTGCTGTTCAAGGGCACCGAGGTACCTCCTCCCCTTACCGAGGACTGCGGACTCAGCGCAAGGGGCCATGCCAATCTGGTAAGTTTTTATATCTCATAGGATATTTATTTGCCCCAATTTAATCATGTGCGGGATCTAAGCTTCCATGCCCTTAACAGGACTGGGTAGAGACAGCGGAGCAGATCGATTACCCAACCCCCCTGCCGGAAGATCCTGCAGATGCTCTCCTAGCGGAGATGCTGGTTTCGGCGCCTTACGAGGTGCCGGTGAAGAAGGCCACGGGGACCCGAAAGGGTCTCCGGCGCAAGGTTATATCGGACTCATTGTCCGATAACTCTGAGGCGCACTCCTCCCATGAAAACAAGGAGGAGGAAGAGGAAAGTTCTCCCCCCAGCCCTGGGAGACAAGAAAAGGAAGGCCGCCCCAACCGGGGAGGCCGAAGGGTCCAAGAAGGGAAGGACCCTCCTTCCCGACTGCTCCACGACGGCTGCCTACAGCGGCGACGAGTGGTTACCTAGGGACAAGCCCCTGGCGAAGTCGTAAGTATCTGGATACCATAGTAATTCATGGTATGTTTTATTGCACTACTTCTCCTTATGCCGAATATGATTATGCAGTCCGTCCTGAGCCCGTCTCGACGTATCTTCGTCGGACGGTTCTTTGGACTCGTCGGATATGAATAGTGATTCACTTCCGACCGCCTCCACCCCTTGCCCTACGGACAACGTCGAGGTGTTGTCTCAAAAGGCACCTAGCCGAGGGGAGGTAGTCCTGGGGGCGCCTCGAGGCGACCTTCCGGACCCTGGGTGCAAAGGGAGCAAGACTCCCATGCGCTCCAACTTCGGCCCCCAGCCAAACACTGCGTCGGAACCTTCGGTGGTTCCGGACTCCGGTAGGCGATCCCTCGTTAAGAGGGGCAAGCTACCCATGCCGGTAGCCTCTGTCCATCTAGAGGAACCGGACAACTTGCTGGAAGCACTTCACGGCACTTCCATCGACGAAGAGCACCACACTATCATGAGTGCGGTGATCGAGAAAGTTCAGTCCGCCAAAAACGGACTAACCGAAGCTTGTGCTAGCCTCCTAACAGGCTTTGAGGTAAGCAATCAAAATATAGGAACATATTACCGCATAGACAGTAGCCCCTGATGCTCTGTTTGGCATTCGCGAAGAAAGGCCGAATAGAGGATCAAATAATGACTTAGGAGTTTAATCAGAATATGTCTATGTGCATATGCACGCTTCACTGCTGGCTGCTGCCGCACGTACTGCGGAGGTCGCTGGACTGAAGCAGGACCTTGAGCGGTCCGAGGAAGAGCTCGACCTTACCAAGAGGCAGCTCGAGGAGAGCAAAGGTAAGCGATACCTTGTCTATATATTAAAAAGAAATTCGGTTGTAAAGTAATAGGATCATCATGGATTTGCAAGGGGCCACGACCAAGGTGGCGACCGTGAAGAAGGCGTTGTCCGAGGCCGAAGACAAAGCGGCCAAGGAGCGCATTGAGCGGGAAAAGCAAGACGCCCGGGTAGGGGAGGTGCAGCAAGAGCTCGAGGCTCTTGCCAAAAAACACGAGTCCTTGGAGCTTCACTCTAAGACGCGAGAGTCCGAGCTTGCGAAGGCGCTCGAAAGCGCACGGAGCGCCAAGGCTGAAGCCCACAAGGCCCTCCAGGAGATTGATGCAGTGAAGAAGATAGCAGCGGGTAAGGCATTCATTATGCAAAGCAAGCATGTGAAGGAAACTTTCCTTTTACTTACCCGAGTTCGGAGCTCTCCAGGAGCGTTCGCAGATCTTCCCCGCAGTGTACTGGATGCCACGGAGTTTTACCGAGCTAAGGAGGGGAGCTCGACGAAAAAGTTGTTCTGGTCTCAATATACTGGGACCGAACACCCAATGCCCTTGAGCGACCAGCTGAAGCAACTGTCGAGCTTGACAAGGCGGCCGAACAGGCCATGAAGGGTCTTATAGTCCGGATGTGGCCTGGCGATCCCCTGCCTAGCAGCTACTTCGATCTAGTGAGGCGGCTTGTGGATGCCTGCCCATGGCTTGAAGCCATAAAGCGCCCCGTCTGCATCGAGGGTGCGTGTAGGGCTTTTGCCCGGGCGAAGGTGCACTGGGCGAAGCTGTACGCCGTAAAGCTGGTGAAGGAGGGGCCGCCGAAGGGCAAGGAGCATCGCTGCCCCGAAATGTATTATGACAGTGTCCTGAAGGGTTCCCGCCTTGTGGCGGAGGAATGTGCTAGAGATGTAATTTTTGAGTGAACATGCTCATGTGATCCTATAATGTGAAACGAGTTCATTTGCGCTATGCAACGCTTTTTGAATTTAAAATATTACCTTCTGTGCGGCCGTTTATAAAATCTGAGAGTTGGCCAGGCGTCGGCTTCTGCCCCCATGTAACTAGTGCTGGGGTGTTCGGGATAAACCTGAGCACTCTTTATCCCAATTTTGGGTCCTTCGAGGGAGGTGTTCAGGACAACGAACCAGGCAATCAGACTATAAGGCTTTATCACTCTCACTTAGCCATAGAAATCTACAATTTTAAATTTTGGAGAAGCCCCTAGTATTCGGAAGGCCGAATTTGGGGCACTATATACGCCTAAGTCGGGCAAGGCCGACTCCTCGCCCGAAGCGGAAAAAGTCTTTAAGGACTTGAGACCTCTCGAATAGCGACCAGCTCTCGCCTTATCATGACAGTCAATTTTCGGCTTTCTCTACTGAGGTGCTCGTCCGAAAGAACCGGGACACAATCGTAGTAGTTCTCACTGTGCTACCTTAGCCGATATGGCGGAACGTAAGGTACCAAAACATGGGAGCCGGGCAAACCCAACTATTGACCCAAGACATGATTCAGAGCTGATGCATATAATGCTATAAATTCGGGGTGCCGCACTGTCGAAAGTGTTCGGACTTCTCACGTCGTATTATGGGGTAAACGAAAGCCCCTGGCGTACTGACCATACCAGAATGTACGGGTGCAAGTTGTCGTAAAGGAACATATAAGAGAAAAAAAGGATAGATGATGCAATAATAGGCTAATGCTATGCATTGTTATTTAAATAATATGTCGAAGCATACTGATACAAGTAGTGCAATAAGCAAGAAATAGGACTATTTGACATGTCCTATCCAAGGGCAAGCTGCGTATGGGTAGTAAAAAGCGGGTATATCGATTGTTATTAGAGACCACCTGGGGGTTCCCTTGTATGTCTTAGCTTCTTGCCTCCTTGGTTGTTCCTTCCCGTAATGTGTCCGGCAGTCATACTGCCGAAAAGGGCTTTCAGAGAGTAAGGTCCTGAAAGAGAAAAAATGATAAAGGTATGCAGCCCCTAGGGCGGTTAAGCCGCATTGCGGGACGTGCCCTAATCGTGCCCCCGCCTATGCCCATGGTATTTTCAGTGCGTAATTATGTGTGCGCGGCATGAATTTCGTCTCTTGACTGGGACTAGGACGGGGGCCGAATTGCTAGGCAAGCTCTGAACGTGCCAGGCGATCCTGTTGCAGGTTACTCCAGACTCGCTTAACGGTGTCCGGGGGCTGTATCGCCGAATTGGCGGTTTGCCTTAAAAGGCTGCTTTGTGCTTCTGCTGTGAGGGTCGCAGTGTGCTCTTCCGTGCAGAGCGAGCATTCTGTGTTTCCATTGACTGTTATGACCCCCCTAGGTCCTGGCATCTTGAGCTTGAGGTATGCGTAATGCGGTACCGCATTAAATTTTGCAAATGCGGTTCGCCCGAGCAGTGCGTGATAGCCACTGCGGAACGGGACGATATCGAAGATTAACTCCTCACTTCGGAAGTTGTCCGGAGATCCGAAGACCACTTCCAGTGTAATTGAGCCCGTGCAATGGGCCTCTACACCTAGGATGACGCCCTTAAAGGTGGTTTTGGTGGGTTTGATCCTCGAGGGATCTATACCCATTTTGCGCACTGTATCCTGATAGAGCAGGTTCAGGCTGCTGCCGCCATCCATAAGGACTCGAGTGAGGTGAAATCCGTCGATGATGGGGTCTAGGACCAATGCGGCGGATCCTCCATGACAGATACTAGTGGGGTGGTCCCTGCGATCGAAGGTGATCGGACAAGAGGACCATGGGTTGAACTTTGGGGCGACGGGCTCTATCGCATAGACGTCCCTTAGTGCACGCTTCCATTCCCTCTTGGGAATGTGGGTTGCCTATATCATGTTCACCATCTTCACTTGTGGGGGGAACCTCTTCTGTCCTCCCGTGTTCGGCGGCCGGGGCTCCTCCTCGTCATCACTATGCAGCCCCTTGTCCTTGTTTTCGGCATTCAACTTGCCGGCATGCTTGAACACCCAGCATTCTCTGTTGGTGTGATGGTTGGCTTATCGGGGGTGCCGTGGATTTGACACGAGCGATAGAGTATGCGATCCAAACTAGACGGGACCAGAGTACTTCTTTTGAATGGCTTTTTCCGCTGACCGGATCTAGAGCCTCTGAATCCGCATTGACTGCCGTATCATCGGCGTTATCGCCGTTGTTGTGGCGCTTGTGTCTGTTACGACGTGGTCTGCCGTCGGCATCTTTAGTATCCGAAGTGCTTAGATTCCTTGATGTGTTGTTGCTGCGAGCCAGCCAGCTATCCTCGCCAGCGCAAAAGCGGGTCATGAGTATCGTGAGGGCTGCCATAGACTTCGGCTTCTCCTGGCCGAGGTGCCGGGCGAGCCACTCGTCACTGATGTTATGCTTGAATGCCGCTAAGGCCTCTGCGTCCGGACAGTCGACAATTTGGTTTTTCTTAGTTGGGAACCGTGTCCAAAATTGCATGGCCGATTCCCCTGGCTACTGAGTTATATGGCTCAAGTCATCCGATCCGGTGGTCGCACATAAGTGCCCTGGAAGTTGTCAAGGAATGTGTCTTCCAAATCCTCCCAACTGCCGACGGAGTCTGCTGGCAAGCTATTCAGCCAATGTCGAGCTGGTCCTTTAAGTTTTAGTGGGAGGTACTTGATGGCATGCAGATCATCACCGCGAGCCATGTGGATGTGGAGGAGGAAATCCTCAATCCATACAGCGGGATCTGTTGTACCATCATGCGAATCGATATTTACGGGTTTAAAACCCTCCGGGAATTCGTGATCCATAACTTCATCAGTGAAGCATAGGGGGTGTGTGGCGCCTCCGTGCCGGGCTATATCACGACACAGTTCATATGAGTCTTGTCTGCTGTATTCAGCCCGAGCGGATTTACTTTTAGTGTATCTGGCGTGACGGTCATCGTCGCGTGTTGGTGCGCGCCCTTGTGATCCGTAGATCGATCTTGCATGTTTTGCCTTGTTTTCCAATACGTCTCGTAGGTCCCGCGTGTTGCCCCGGGCCTTGGTATTTTTGTTTGATTGGCAGCGGGGTGCGGGCTGGACTTCGGGCTGAAATGCCTCTCTGTCTTGGCCACGAGGTGGCCCATCAGCCGCATCATACGCTGGTGATGTGGGTTTCAATGCTTCCTCCTCGAGGTGAGGTAGCGACCTGCGCTTTGGATAACTCTTGGTTGGGCGCTCGAGTTCGTATTCCTTGGCCGCAAGGACTTTGGTCCATCTGTCTGCTAGCAAATCTTGATCAGCTCGAAGCTGTTGTTGCTTTTTCTTCAAGCTATTTGATGTGGCTATAAGCCGGCGCTTGAAGCGCTCCTGTTCGACGGGATCCTCAGGCACGATAAATTCTTTGTCGCCGAGGCTCACCTCGTCTTCGGAGAGAGGCATGTAATTGTCCTCCTCTGATTCTCCATCTGTTGCCCGCTCTGGAGGGCTAGCTTGTTCACCCCCCCCCCGCTCTAAATCGTGCTAGAGGGGATTGTTGTCGTCTTCGGCACTATCCGGAGTGTTATTCTCTCTTGTGCCGGTATCACTACTTTTGCTATGGCAGGACTTAGAGCGGCGCCGCTGACATCGGCGCTTGGGTTGCTTCTTGGAGGGGTCATCCTCCGTTGTTTCGTCGCCATTGCCTTCTTTGGGCGTGTCCACCATGTATATATCATATGATGAGGTGGTGGTCCAGCGCCCTGTGGGCGGTGGTTCCTACTCGTCTCCTGCATCGTCGTCCATACCATCGATGTCTTTGGAGTCGAAGTCGAGCATGTCGGTTAAATCATCAACATTGGCTACTAAGTGGGTGGTGGGTGGGGAGCGAATTTCTTCGTCGTCCGCATCCCATTCTAGCCGGACATAGTTCGGCCAAGGTTCTCCTGACAAGGAGAGAGACCTTAATGAATTTAGCACGTCGCCGAAAGGTGAGTGCTGAAAGATATCCACGGAGGTGAACTCCATGATCGGTGCCCAATCAGATTCGATAGGCACGAACGCAGGCGGCTCGGAGTCCGTGGCCGGGGACGAATCCAGTGGTTCGGCAACACGACTCTCGTAAGGGGTGAAGTCAGTATCCAGCTCCGTCGCCACTGAGAGTGCGGCCTCCATGGCGGGGTCTATCCCTCCGTCCTCGGATGGTGCAATTTGCTCCAGATTGAGGGCCGGAGTAGTTGCAGGTGTGATCTCCTGAACACTGTCCGATGGCAGAGTTACGTCATGCTCGTCGTGATTGTGCGGCGCACCTGACATGGGCTTGAATCCGTCGAAGATCAAGTCTCTGTGGATGTTGGTAGCGTAGTTTAAGTTTCCGAACCTGACCTGATGGCCAGGGGCATAGCTTTCGATCTGCTCCAGATGGACAAGCGAGTTGGCCCGCGGTGCGAAGCCGCCGAATACGAAGATCTGTCCGGGGAGGAAAACCTCACCCTGGACCACATTGTTGCCGATGATCGAAGGAGCCATCAAGCCTTACGGTGACGGCACAGTGGAACTCTCAATGAAAGCACCAATGTCGGTGTCAAAACCGGCGGATCTCGGGTAGGGGGTCCCGAACTGTGCGTCTAAGGCGGATGGTAACAGGAGGCAGGGGACACGATGTTTACCCAGGTTCGGGCCCTCTCGATGGAAGTAATACCCTATGTCCTGCTTGATTGATCTTGATGATATGAGTATTACAAGAGTTGATCTACCACGAGATCGTAGAGGCTAAACCCTAGAAGCTAGCCTATGGTATGATTGTTGTTGTCCTACGGACTAAACTCTCCAGTTTATATAGACACCGGAGGGGGCTAGGGTTACACAGAGTCGGTTACAAGGGAGGAGATCTACATATCTATATTGCCAAGCTTGCCTTTCACGCTAAGGAGAGTCCCATCTGGACACGGGATGAAGTCCTCAATCTTGTATCTTCATAGTCCAACAGTCCGGCCAAAGGATATAGTCCGCCTGTTTGGAGACCCCCTAATACAGGACTCCCTCACACATTTTTATAAAATGTTTAAATACACTAAGCTAATTAAAACAATAGCTAAAACCATTAGTTAAATGCCTTTTGTATTTTATAAAATACTAAACTATTTTATTTTGGGACCAAACTTTTTGTGGCATTGTCTAATTTTGCAATATGAATTATGGGGACAAGTTTCCTATTTTACTAAACCTACTTGCTATTTAAGATAAGCACAAAACATAACAAATAAAAAGAAAAGGAAAAAGAAAAAGGAAAACTAAAAAAAGAGAAAATTGTAACTAACCTAACCTACTGGGCACCTGGTCCACCTAGCAAAGCTCACGGCCCAGCCCACCTCCATATCCCTCCACCTCCCGCTAGAGGAGGCGGGGGGAAGCGTGGCGGCCATCGTGGCCTCCTTGGCCGGCGATGCCGCCATGGCACCCATCCCATGGTCCCCTCTGAGGTTAAGAGCAACCCGCGGCCTCTCCCCCGAACCCTAGCTCTCTTCATTTTCTTCCTCGCCCCTCCCTCGTTCGATCCCATCCCTGCCCGAGCTCGACCGTCGCCAAGTCGTCATCGTCCCCGCGACCACCATCGTCCCCGCACCCCGCCAAGGAGTCTAGGAGCTCCACAATGTTCTTCTACGTCATCCATGGCCACCCGTTCGAGCTCGACGACTCTGCATCGTGCGGATCGAGCTCTTCTTCCACCTCCGGCCGCCGCGGCCTCATCGTCGATCCGCGCCACCTTGTCAACCCCGGCCCCGCACGAGCTCACCATCGTCTTCCTCTCGATGAGTTGCACCGGTTCCCCTTCCCCCCCCCCTTCGATTTCGTCGCCGTAGACTGTCCCACCACCGCGCCCCAGCTCTTGGTTGCCGCCCCCCCCCCCCCCCCCCCCCCCCGTGACCGTGCTCCCCTCGGCCCCTGGCTGCATCCGGGCCGCGCCCTGGCCTTGCCCAGGCGCGCTCACCGCACCGCGGCCGCGCCCCCACTACACTCGGGCCGCCTTGCTTCTACTGCCGCATGCTGCTGCCTTCCCCGCCGCCACTTGCTGTACCTGCTGCCTGCTGCCGCGCCGTCTGTATCCGCTACAGCATGCTGCTGCTGCCTTGTCACCGCGGCCGCCGTCCCCCTGTATCCTGCTCCGCCCGGACGCCCCCTCGCCCGCACACTCGGAGCGCCGTCGCGCGCTCGCCATGGCCGTGCGAGGAGTCGCGCCTGCACGCACTTGCCCCCAATCCCCTGCTTCTCCAGGGCTCGCCCCAACTTCCTGGCCGCGTGCCCACACGCTGGCCTCACCGGCCTTGCGGGACTAGTTCGCCCCTGCGTTGCGCCTCCTCGCCAAGGTCGTCGCCGCCGGCGTCGCGCTGGGAGCGCCCGTGTGCGTTCCCAGTCATCGAACTGTGGCCTTAGCCACTGCACATGGGGCCGGTCTATAAAGAAAAAAAGAGAGGAAAGGGATTAAGGAATTAAGTTAAAAATAAATAAAAATAAATAGGTACTGGCTGAGACACTAACATACGGGTCCCGTGGGACCCATTGACTAGTCAACTGTGGGCCAGTCAACTGCTGGCCCCGCTGTCAGCCCCTTAGTGCACTCTGGGTGCACTGCACCGGGTGTACTTAGCTTTTTGCTATTTAATTTTTTAATAATAAATCCAGTAATTTTAGTAAATGAATAAAACTTAGAAAATTAATAGAAAATAAACCGTAACTCGGATGGAAATACTTTGTACATGAAAGTTGCTCAGAACGACGAGACAAATCTGAATACGCAGCTCGTTCGTCCGCAACACATCCCTAGAATAGCGAACACGCAACTTTCCCCCTCCGGTTTGACTGTCCGAAAATGCCAAACACTGGGAATACTTTCCCGGATGTTTTCCCCCTTTGTCGATATCACCTATACATGCGTTAGATCACCCCTGACACCGTGTATTGCCTTGTTATAGTTTGTGATGCTTTATTTGCCCTGTATTTACTGTTTCTTCCCCCCTCTTCTTCTCCGACAGACCCCGAGACCGGTGCTGATGCCATCGAGTACGACTACGTCATCGATGACCCCTCCTTGCCAGAGCAACCAGGCAAGCCCCCCCCCTTGATCAACCCGATATCGCCTATGCCTTCTCTCTACTGCTTGCATTAGAGTAGTGTAACATATTATTGCTTTCGGTTAATCCTATTCTGCTGCATAGCCTGTCTTTGCTACTACTGTTGTTACCTTTACCTGCAATCATAAATGCTTAGTATAGGATGCTAGTACTTCATCAGTGGCCCTACATTCTTGTTCGTCTGCCATGCTATACTATTGGGCCGTGATCACTCGGGAGGTGATCACGGGTATATACATACATACTATATTTATACATGTGGTGACTAAAGTCGGGTCGGCTCGTAGAGTACCCGCAAGTGATTCTGATGTGGGGGCTGAAGGGGCAGGTGGTTTCATCCAGGTAGTGGTGGGCCTGGGTTCCCGACGGCCCCCGACTGTTACTTTGTGGCGGAGCGACAGGGCAGGTTGTGACCACCTAGGAGACAGGTGGGCTTGATCCCTGGTCGGCGTCCGCGGATACTTCAAATAACATGCTTAACGAGATCTGGATATTTGATCTGAGTCTGTCCACTAGCCTATACGCACTAACCAACTACGCGGAAACAGTTACGGGCACTCAACGTTGTGGTACCAGCCGAAGCCTTCTTGACGTCAGCGACTAATCGGCGCGCACCGGGTTGGACCGCGTAAATCAACTTCCTTTGTAATGGAGGTTGCTAGGTCTGCTCACCGGCCGTGTACGCAACATGCAGGTGTGCAACGGGCGATGGGCCCAGGGCCATGCGCGCTTAGGATTTAACCGGCATGCTGACCTCTTTGTTGTGCCTAGGTAGAGCTGCGACATATTTATCTTCCGAGGCCGGGCATGACCCAGGAAAGTGTGTCCGGCCAGAGGGATCGAGCATGTTGGGTAATGTGGTGCACTCCTGCAGGGAAGTTTATCTATTCGAATAGCCGTGTCCCTCGGTAAAAGGACGACCCGGAGTTGTACCTCGACCTTATGACAACTAGAACTGGATACTTAATAAAACACACCTTCTAAGTGCCAGATACAACCCGGTGACCGCTCTCTCACAGGGCGACGAGGAGAGGATCGCCGGGTAGGAATATGCTATACAATGATACTTGATGAACCTACCATCTACTCTCTTCTATATGCTTCAAGATGGAGGATGTCAGAAGCGTAGTCTTCGATAGGACTAGCTATCCCCCTCTTGTTTTGGCATTTTGCAGTTTAGTCAACAGATACTACCCATTTCATTGATACCAATGCACGTGTAGTGTAGATTCTTGCTTGCGAGTACTTTGGATGAGTACTCACGGTTGCTTTGCTACTTTTTTTCCCCTTTCCCGGTTATTGCGATCATATGATGGAGTCCAGGAGTCAGAGGACCCCGAGGATGATTCTATGTGGAGTTCGACTTCGAGGAGTAGTTAGGAGGGCCCTAGGCAGGAGGCCTTGCCTTTTCGATCGTTGCTACTTTTGTGCTAGCATTCTTAAGACAAACTTGTTTAACTTATGTCTGTAATCAGATATTGTTGCTTTCCGCTGGCTCTTATGTTTTCGAGCTTATGTATTCGAGCCCTCGAGGCCTCTGGCTTGTAATACAAAGTTTATATTGTTTTAATTTATGTCTAGAGTTGTGTTATGATATCTTCCAGTGAGTCCTTGATCTTGATCGTATGCATTTGCGTGTATGATTAATGTACGATTGAATCGAGGGCGTCACAACTACGACCCTGTTTGAAACACTGGAATAGAAAACAGAGGGGTTGAATAAAACGTACGAATATGGTCAAAATGTAGTGTGAAAGCATTGAAATGCAAAAACATAGAAAACATAAAACCTCATGTGTTCGGATGGCAGTAGTAGAAGTATAGGATAGATGGGTCCCACAAGGAAATAGAGTAATAACCATGCATGCAGGCGCAACACTCTTGTCAGCAACTTTGTCCACTGACATTGTCGCCTAGGAAGATGGTGGGTCCCAACTCCATTAAGCACCGCAATATTTTCTCTCCTTCCCACGCTTTGCCTGGGGCATCCACGAAAGGGTGAGAAAACCAGAGATCATAGTGGATTTTTATTTTCCTGTGAAATGAGCATCCTGTGAAAGTGTTGCAGGGGAAATGAATATGCTCTTTCCTCCATTCCGGACGCTGCTCCAGCTTCCTTTTCTCTGTTTTGCAATTCCAGCGCTTTTCCTTCGCAAAACCTACGAACCGAACATGGCCTACATGTGTTGTTGCCTCCTCACAGTCGGATGTTGTCTATTTTCTTCTTCTTATTTTAATTTTAATTTTCCCCTTTTATTTTATACCTTTCTTCATTTTAAAAATACATAAATATAGTTGCATGTAGTTACAGGATGTGCAACCATAGAGGTAGTCATAATAAATAACAATACCGGGCGCATTAGTGTCTGGTAGTGGACGTGCAACTGTAGTTACGTGGTTGGCGCCCGAATATAATTGAGAAGTAGTGCTCTTATTAATAAAGAGTTGAATGATTGATATTGAGAGTTTTGAGGTGGTTATTGCAAAAGTTATCTTATGTATGTAACTTTTTGTAGGAGGTTATCTTGAAATGTACATTGAGAACCTTCCACCTCAATCTGTACCAATGATGCTACATCCGATGGTTCTGCTTTGTTTTTCTATTTTTGCATTCTAGGCTCAGATTCTATGGTAGTTGCTCCCATTTGAGAATTAAATAAATCATTTTTAAAACAATTGATGCTCTTTATATTTAGCAAAATTAAAGTGAATTCAAGGAAGATTTGTCAGGGAAGCACAATTAACTGCCCCACTATTTTTCCTTTTGGGCAAAACTACCCACACTAATTAAATCATTAATTTGCAGTTTAAAAAGCATTATTTTTCAAAGCCAATCCGGGTCGTGTGGGCCTTTACGATGAAGGACGTGCACGGCCCAATTCGACCCACACACCAGTAACCCCGCCGTGTCGGACGCGTAGTCAGAGCGGCAGACAAAACAACTCCCGCGAAAGGCGAACCCAATACCGCCACAGCAACCATCGTGACCGTCCACTTCCACCCGCCGACGAGATCCAACGGCCACCGCGCGCGGACACGCTCCAGAGCCAACGCGTCAACCTCCGAAACGAACCCCCACCTTCTTTAACCCTTTCTTCCCCTGCAAACAAACGCAATCGCGAAGCATCGAATCGGATCAGAGTTTTGGGGAGAAAAGACAGACAGAGAGGAAATCGCCGTCGCCTTCCACCTCGCCGGCGATGCAGCACGGGAGCGGCGACTACGCCTCCCCCGCCCCCGCGGGCCACTACTACCCTCACCAGTACGCGCCGCCGGGGCCGCCCCCCCACCCCCCCGCCGCCGACCCCCCGATCCCGGGGGGCTACGCCTCCGCGCCGCCCTACTCCGTCGGCGGCTACCCCGAGCAGCCGCCATCCGCCCCGTCCTACACGCAGCCGCCCCAGTACGCCGGGTACCCGCCCTACAACCCCACGCCCTACCCGCCTGAACCCTCGCCGGCGCCGTACTACAGCTACTCGCAGCCGACCCAGCCGGTTCCCGCAGCGGAACCCAGCCCAGCGCCTCTTCCCTATGACGCCCCGTACTACGGCGGAGGCTACCAGCAGCCCGCCGCTGGGTATGGCGACGACGATTACCTGAACGAGGGCGCGTATGCCTATACCGGCGACGCAGGCCCCGAGCCGTACGGCGCGCGGGGCACGGCGCCGACCCGGTCAGGAGCCGCGATGTTTGATGACTACGGGCGGTCGATTGGACTCTCGTCCGGAGGGACGGAGCAGCCACACGGCGGCGGGGGCGGCAGTGTGGGTGGGAGCTTTGGGAAGATTGCAAGGGCTGTTCCAAAAGCAGAAACCCATGAGGATGCTAGTGGTGGTGCGCAGAAATTTCGGGTTAAGCTGCTGCCAGAGGGTGCTGGAAGCCCTACCGATGTGCTTTGCCAGGTACAACTTCAGTAACGGTATGATTATCAGTTTAGGCATGTTAGGTGTATTGTTTCACTCCGAAATTATGATATCGTTCTATGGTTTTGCAACATATATGTGCTTGTTCCAACTTCCATATTGAAGGACTGTTATGATACATAAAATCTGTACTTACTAATTATTATATGCTGTTGCAGGTTGGTCTGGATGGAATCCGCATGCTTGATCCCAGCACAAGCAGGATCCTAAGGATTTATCCCCTTGATACACTGACGAAATGGGAGGTGTGTTGGACAGCATTTTTGCAGAAGATTATGGTTATATTTTCTCATGATATGCAGTAGTGAGGGCATTCTAATGGTTGACACTGCTTATTTAGGTTTTGGATTCAACTGTATTTGCGATTTGGGCAAAGACTTCGGTGGATTTTGAAGCAAAGAGAATAAGGCTGAAGTCAAACAGCTATACTTCCAATACTTTGCTTGACACTGTAACAGCAGCAACAGTCCAGGTATTACAACACCACCATTATCTTTTCACCATCTGTGAGTAGCCTCCTAACTATATTGAAAACAGTGAAAACCCTTCTTCCAATGCTTTACGGGGCGTGTTGCTGCTTCACATTTCAACTATATCTGTAATAACTATCAGTACGAATGGTTTACTCTAGTTATCTATCCATGCTATGGTGTTGGTTTGGTACTTCTGGTTCAGTTTACATGTTATTCTAACTCCATACTTGTGGAAATAAGGAGCTAATGTCTTATTTTTTTGCATGGTTTACCCAATTATGCTGATCAGTCAATATTACTATCGATAAACTATCAATAGGGTTATTTGGTGAGAGCTGTTTAGTACTGAAATGGCATACATTTTGGACCGAAGATAGGTAGTAAAAAATGAAATATGTACTCCCGCTGTTCCTAAATATTTGTCTTCCTAGAGATTTTAACAAGTGACTACATACAGAGCAAAATGAGTGAATCTACACTCTAAAAAATGTCTATATGCATCTGTATGTGGTAGTCTATTTGAAATCTCTAAAAAGACAAATATTTAGGAACTGAGGGAGTATTTTTTTCATGAATATTTCGCCTTCTATAGTATGACCGGACGAGTAAATTCTCATGCCAATTTTTTGTTGTGTGCTAACATGTTTTTATCTGTTCTTTTACACTTGTTGTGTTTGAATTGCTCCTATCTTGCTGATTCTATTTTAGCCATATTTTTGTTTACATGGATTTTTATGTTAATATTCGATATTTTTGTTGCCCAGATTGGTTACTAGCTTGGAACTACATACGTGACACTGTTTGATTCTACATGTTGCATTAAGAATTTCTTCCTTAGATTAAGCCTTGTTTACTTTTGTGATTCTATAACATAGTTTAAGGAGATCGGTGAAGATGCAAGAGCCAAAGGACCGGTAGACGCTAGCAAATCCTCAATACAATCAAATGAGAAGAAAAAAGGTTTTGATTGGATGTTTGCGAAACCTGTTGATGAAGTGAAAGATCATTGGGTAAGATGAAGCTGCTCAATACCCATTTACTTGCATGGTAGTCACATGATTGTTTGAAACACATCACTTTATTACTTATTTCTGTAGAACTGTTTAGGAGCATTTCTTGTCATCCATGATCCCTTAAACTCTTAACCCTTTGAAGTAATTGATTCAGGTGGGACCTCCATTTAATAATCTTATGAATATTTTTCTTCTCGCATTCTTGCATCAAATGTTGCAATATACTTAATGTGTACTGTTACTGTGTCTCTACTTTCAGGTTCCAGATGAGGCTGCTAAGAAATGCCAGTCTTGTGCTGGTGATTTCAGTCATTTCAACCGCAGGGTAATTTATATAGTAGCTTTGTTCAGCTATTCATGTTATCATCAGAACAATGAAGTTATAATGTGTTGATATGAGTTTGTTATTCTTTGTTCCAGCATCATTGTAGGAACTGTGGCGAGATCTTCTGTGATAAATGCAGCCAAGGAAGAATTGCTCTGACAGCTGAAGATAATGCTCCACTTGTCCGAGTTTGCGATAGATGCATGGTATGTTCTGCTACTGTGTGGACTTAGTTCAAAGTTTGCTGTATTCACTTTCTAGTTCTCTGTTTCCTTCCAAATATTGTTGACAATAATTACCTTATTAAAAGAAA
Organism: Triticum aestivum; assembly: GCF_018294505.1. Classification (NCBI taxonomy): domain Eukaryota; kingdom Viridiplantae; phylum Streptophyta; class Magnoliopsida; order Poales; family Poaceae; genus Triticum; species Triticum aestivum. The sequence goes on from NC_057797.1 coordinate 149,494,258, forward strand.
GGTGTCAATTCATACTTTTTTTCCCGCTAGCCAACTGGAAAAAGAATTACGTCGCCAAGTTTGTTACAACTCTTCAGCCTTTGTTGGGTTGCTTAGCATGTCTCCCTAGGCATGTCTTTGACTTCGCTGTAGTTGTTTTTGCCATCATTCATTTTGTTAAATCTATTTATTGTGTTTCTTATTGTTGGTGTTTTTCCTACTCAGTGGCTCAGATCCTTTGCATTTATTTGTCTTTCATTATTATTACCAGTGTAGCGGCTGTATTATGGATAGCATTTCGCTGCACTACTATTCCAGCTTTTGATAGTCGCGTGTGAAAATATGCTTGACGTGTAAAGAGATGCTGCCAAGTTCTCATAATAATTCTTGTCTTCCACAGGCAGAGGTTTCTCAGAGGCTTAGTATGGCACAGGAAGCTGCAAACAGATCTACCACAGTGCAAAGTCATGGAGATCTTGCAAAAAAACTGAAGGTAATATACTAGATGACCCTTTCTCTATGTGATACACCCATATAAGTGGCAAAAAATGAACGCCAATGGAAAAGGAATATTGCCATAGTTTTGGCCACAAACCAGATACACAAGCCAATTCCGCCGAATAAAGACCAAATTTGAAAACTTACTTTGTGCTAAAAGGAGTCCCCTAGCCATACTTTGATTTCTTTCCTTTTTTGTTTTGATCTAAAAAGTGCGAAGGGTAAGGAAGATAGCTGAGCCTAGTAGGATCCGCTTAGGTAGCTGGAATGTAGGGTATACATCAGTGAGGAGAGGTGTTGATTCCTATGTGTCCAAGAAACAAAATGGAAGGCACATAAGGCGAAGGAGTTGGAGGATTCTGGCTTCAAGTTGTGGTACACCGGGACAACTACAAACAGAAATGGCGTAGGCATCTTGATCAACAAGAGCCTCAAGTATGGAGTGGTAGACGTCAAGAGGCAAGGAGACCGGATTCAAGCTGGTCGTAGGGCACTTAGTTCTCAATGTTATCAGTGCGCATGCCCCACAAGTAGGCCACAATGAGAGCACCGAGAGGGAGTTCCACGAACGCTTGGAGGACATGTTAGGAGTGTACCTATTGGCGAGAAGCTCTTCATAGGATGTCTGAAGCTTCGCTTTAGCCTACGACATGATCGTAGCTAACATCCTCTTCAGAAAGAGAGAATCCCATCTAATGACTTCCAGTAGTGGTCAACACTGTAGCCAAATTGATTTGGTCCTCTTGAGAAGAGAAGACAAGCATGCTTGCCTGGATTGTATGGTGATACATGGATAGAGTGTTGTCCCTCAACATAAGCTTGTGGTGGCTGACTTCTGCTTTCGAATTTATGTCCAGCTTATAAGCGATTCAAAGTCGCTAGAACGAAGTGATGGAAGCTCAAGGGGGAGGCATATTAGGCTTTCGAGGAGAGGGTTATTGAGGAGGGCTCTTGGGAGGAAGGAGGTGATGCAAACAATATGTGGATGAAGGTGGCAACTTGCGTTTGGAAGTTGTCTTCAGAGGAGTTCAGGGTGACCAAGCAAAGTAGAAGTGAAGCTAAAGATACTTGGTAGTGGAACAATGATGTCCAGAAGGCTAAGGCCTCCTTTGGTTTATAGGAATTTTTAAGGAATTCTAAAGGATAGGAATTTTGTAGGAAAAATTCCTTTGAAGCCCTTCCTCCTTTGGTTCATAGGATAGAAATGTTATAGGAATAGGAAGATCATAGGAAGTGAGATGACATGTATCTCAATTCCTATAGAGAAAGAGATGTCATTTGATGCATAGGATAGGAATTTTTCCATTGAGTCTTAGCTAATGTTTTTTTTCCTCCAAAATGTGAACGATTGATTCCTATCCTACATATGAATAGGAATCCATTCCTACAAACCAAAGGGCTTCAAAGGAAAATTTCCTATGCAAATCCTATCCTATAGGAATCCTATGAGATTCCTACAAACCAAAGGAGGCCTTTGTAGGAATTGATTCCTATTCCTATGAAAGATAAGAACCAATTTTTCACATTTCAAAGGAAAAAAAGTCAGCCTAGACCCAATGGAAAAATTCTTGTCCTGTGAATCAAATGACATTCCTTTCCCTATAGGAAATGAGATACATGTCTCTCTCTTCCTATGGATTTCTTATTCCATGGTATTCCTATCCTATCCTATGAACCAAAGGAGGCCTAAGGAGAAGAGACTGTTTCAGGCGCCTACACCCGAATAGGAGTGTTGACAACATAGTAGTGGCAAAGAAGACCGCAAAGCGAGCTGTGAGTGAAGCAAGGGGTCGGGTGTACTAGGACCTCTACTAGCGTTTAAACATGAAGACGAACATCTATAAGATGGCCAAGATCTAGGAGATGAAGACCAGGGATGTCAACCAAGTCAAATGCATTAAGGACGAAGCAGATCGGCTTTTGGTCAAGGACGAGAAGATCAGGCATAGATGACAAGAGTACTTCGACATGCTGTTCAATGGCGAGCATGAGAGCTCTACCATTGAGCTGGATGACTCATTTGACGATATCAACAGTCAACAGACGTTTTGTGTGACGAATCTAGGAGTTTGAGGTGAGGCAAGGCGATGGGTCCTGATTGTATCCCCATTGAGGCGTGGAGAGGCCTTGGAGACATAGTGATAAAATGGCTAACTGAGCTTTTCAGCCTTATTTTTTTGGTCAAACAAGATGCCAGAAGAATGGAGGCGGAGTATATTAGTACCAATCTTCAAGAACAGGGGGTGGGGGGTGAGAGGTGTTCAAGGTTGTACTAATTACCGTGGAATTAAGCTGATATCCATTCAATGAATCTATGGGAGAGAGTCATTGAGCACCACTCAAGAAGAATAACAAGCGTGACCAAAAAACAGTTTTGTTTCATGCCCGAGAAGTCGACCATGAAGCCATTTCTTGTACGAGAGCTTATAGGGAGCAAAAGAAGGACCTGCATATGGTGTTCATTGACTTGAAGAAGGCCTACGATAAGATATCATAGAATGTCATGTTTTAGGCCTTGGAGAAACACAAAGTCCCAACAAAATACGTTACCCTCACCTAGGACATATATGATAATGTTGTGACAAGTGTTCGAACAAGTGATAACGATATTGATGACTTCCCAATTAAAATATGACTGCACCAAGGGTCAACTTTGAGCCCTTCTCTTTTTGCTTTGATGATGGATGAGGTCACAAGGGATACAAGGAGATATCCCATGGTGTATGATGTGGTGCTTATTCGTCCTAGGACGACTGTAATCGACTCCCTATCTTTTCAATGAAATGAAACGCAAAGGTCTTTTGCGTTTTCTCGAAAAAAAATGATGTGGTGCTTGTCGACGATAGTCGGACGGGGGTTAATAAAGGAAGTTAGAGGTGTGGAGACAGACTTTGGAATCGAAAGGTTTTAGGCTTAGTAGAATTAAAACTGAGTATGTGAGGTGCGGTTTCAGTACTACTAGCCACAAGGAGGAGGTTATCCTTGATGGGCAGGTGATACCTCAGAAGGACAATTTTCGATATTAGGGGTCAATGCTGCAGAAGGATGGTGATATCGATGAAGATGTGAGCCATCGAATCAAAGCTTGATGGAAGAAGTGCCGCCAAGCTTCCTCTGTGACAATAGTGCCACAAAAGCTAACATGCAGGTTCTATAGGATAGCGATTCGACCTGCGATGTTGTATGAAGCAGAATGTTGGCCAAATAAAAGGCAACATGTCCAACAGTTAGGTGTAGTAGAGATGCGCATGTTGACATGAATGTGGCCACACAAGAAAGGATTGGTTAGGAATGATGATATACGTGATAGCTGGGTAACACCTGATATCTGAGATGGTTTGGGCATATACAACGCCAGGCCTCCAGAAGCGCCAGTGCATAGCGGATGGATAAATCGTGCTGAATTGCTGATAATGCCAAGATAGGTCGGGGTAGACCAAACTTGTCATGGGAGGAGTCTATAAAGAGAGAGATATGAAGAACTGGAATATCACCAAAGAACTAGCCATGGATAGGGGTGCGTGGAAATTAGCTATCCATGTGCCAGAATTATGGGTTTCAACTATAGCCTACCCCAACTTGTTTGGGACTGAAACGCTTTCTTGTTGTTGGTGTTGTTTGATCTAAAAAAATATAACCAAATGTGGAAGCACAGAGGAGCAGCATTATTATTTGAAGATCTTCCTGTTTTTGAACTTCTTGCAAATGAAGTATGGTTATTTTGGCAGCTTTGCATATTTTGTGCAGTGTCTATTGCTGTAGTGACTAAATTTGTAATCTAGTGTTTGGAAACCGTACTCTAGATCCTATTACTAATTAGATTTTGGAAAATTGTGTTACCATTATACTACCTCTTTTCCGAAATACTTGTACAAGTTGGACCAACTACAAGTATTTCGGTACAGAGGGAGTAGTTATTATTATGACTGCGAAGACTGAAGCTAATGTGATCTGTTCTGTGAAATCAATGATTTAACAAAAACTTCCTTTGATCAACAGGAGGAACTGGAGAGGAATCGCAAGTCTTCAGGTATTTTCATGTTCCCATGAAATGCATTTTTTAACATTAGTAATGCAACAAAATTTTAAAATTTCTTCTGTCAAAGGGACGGCGTCTGGAGGTGCATCTGGAGCAAGAATGCGGGAAGTTGCGTGCCCTACCTGCACAGTCCATCTTCAGGTCCGTCACAAATTATAGGGAGTGTATAGCTGAAATATAAAATGGTCTCGTAATAATTGTTGGTTGGTCACTAACATAACATATCAAATGAATGTTGAACTGCAGGTTGAAGTCCCAATCTCTGGCTCTGAAACAGTCGAGTGTGGAGTGTGCCAGCATGCTTTTCTCGTCAGCGCCAATTGATACACAGGGAGACGGAGCGTGACCTGTCAAATTATTCTGTTGATAACTCTATTTCTTTCCCCAGTTCTATACCAGAAATAAGCGTGTGTGTTCAACTTGTAGATGTTTGTGTGGCTGTGTTGGTAATCGACGTAGGTTGTATTTATTTTTCTTGTACATGAGTGTGTTCTAAACATGGGAAGTCGTTGCCAAAAATGCTGGTTCGTGAAGAATTCCAACAGAATACTCGTTGGTGAAGAGAGCGTGTCCTTCTAGTCTGACTTTTCTTTTTGGTCACGTACTGACCGCAGTTCTATCACCGCTCCCTTTTGGGCATAGCTTCTCTGCTCTTGCAGAAACCGAATGTTGGATTGCTTTTGAAGCAATTTATACAACTACATAAGATGAAGAACTGCATGCTCGTGACTACACATGAATATGACGTGGACTTGATCTTGTTTGGCTTCCTGTCTCAGAAAATATATCGTTTTGTGAGCGGGATGCAAACATATTGAGTTAACGAATGCTTACGAGCCAAAATGCATGATGTTTGATGAACAGATTGAAAGTTTTTTCAAAAATAAAATAAAATGCATGTGACCGAAATTACCTGTTGACAAGGAAACTGAACCAGAAGTAAAATCAGACCAAACCGCGTCTACTGACGAGGGCGGACCCAGGTGAAAGAACATGTTAGGCTAGCGACAGTCAAGTCAACCGATCATAGGAAATATCTCTCCTTTGCTTCTTTGCTTTTGCTTTACACATAGTAGTGGGCAGTGGCACCGGGAGCAAGCAGTCTATTCATCCCAGATCTGAAGTTCATTCCCTCTCCCGGTGTTCTCTTCCCACAGCTTGGATCCATCATCGAGGACGAGAAGCGTTCCCCTCCAAGGTCAGTGCACTTGACGAACTGCTCAATTATTTCCAGATACAGCTTCCTTGTGCGTACTTAATTAGTGATGTTGTTCAGCAACTTCCTTGCTTTCGTAAATTGCACGCTGTAATTGATCGCATCGGCAGCTTCTTATATCATCAGCAATTAATGGCCACCGGAGGTATGACCCTGAAGAGCCTACCGAACGAGCTACCATTAGACTTCTTGAACAAAATCACAAAGAACTTCTCCGATGAGCTACTGCTCGGTCAGGGCGCGTTCGGGTCAGTTTATAAGGTAGTACCGTATGATTTTGCCACAATTTTTTCTGTCAATTCAGATGTTGATACGGGAAGGTGCTAAGTTAGATTAGTTTTTTGTGACATTGAACAGGGGATCCTGGACGATGGTGGAGTGGTTGCTGTGAAGAAGCTCGCGGAAAATTCGCCTGTACCACGTGACACAATATTCGCGAATGAGGTTCAGAATATTATGGTGCTCGAGCATGAAAATATCGTCAAGTTGGTTGCCTACTGCCGGGAAGCACAAAACAAATTGGTGCAGAGCAACGGACGATATATTATCGCAGAGATCACTGACACTGTACTCTGCTATGAATACTTGCCTAAGGGGAGCCTTCACAAGAATCTTTTTGGTATGTCATATATCATTTGCTATTATTTTTCATGCACCTTGTTTGGAGTTCTAGCATGACTTTGCATAAGGTCCTCTATTCTTCACACCGGTAATATTGCTAGCAAGCAAGATTCTTCTACTGATAACGTGTGATGTTATCCTTTGGAGTAGACAAGGATAACATCACACATTATCAATAGAAGAATTTTGCTGTTGTTTTGGTGGAGATTTTTCACTTCAGAAGATCTTTGCTGTCGTTTTTTATTCTGAGTTATTATTATCATTTTTATCCACCATCGTAGATAAACTATAAAATTCCATGACATGTTACTTCAGGTGAATCCAGTAGCATTGATTGGGATATGCGCTTTAAAATAATAAAGGGGATATGTGAGGGTATACATTTTCTACATACCTTGCCTAGTCCCGTTCTCCATTTGGGTCTGAAGCCTCAAAATATACTATTGGGTGACAACATGACACCGAAAATTGCGGATTTTGGTTTCTCCAGAATATTCGGCCAAGATCAAACCCGAAAGAACACACGAAGTGTCGTGGGATCGATGTAAGTTAGTGCATGTTTATTATAGTGATATATCAGCTATCTTGTTCCTATACTGTATTGCAAAACTCATTTTCACATCTCCAATTAATAATGCTGATTAATACCTTGATGCTAATGCTGTTAGTGGGTACATGGCCCCGGAGTATCTGTACAATGGCGAAATCTCGGCTCGGTCAAACATATATAGTTTAGGCCTAATCATAATGGAGATATCCACGAGAGAGATGAATAGTTCTAGCACTGACCAGAAGCATGCAAGGAAATATATTGATGGAGTAAGAATTAATATACTTTATCATTTGAAGACTAAAAATTGAGAATATTCTCTTAGTTGATTTCCTTGCATTATGATGGTTTCACATTTTTATGTAGGTAAAAGAAAATTGGACACTGGAGAAAATAATGTCTGAGTACATTGAGTTAGAAGAACATGGTTTCGATCAAGTAGAAGCATGTATCAATATTGGTCTACAGTGTGTAGAGATTGATCAGAAGAAGAGACCTTCCATAGAGAACATTGTCAATATGCTCAATAAGCTTCCAGTGAGCGAGGAGGTATGAAATTCCCTTTGGACACATTGTCTCCCTGTTGAGAATAGTTAATTTCTCTAAATTGCGAAGGAATAATCCTTAATAGTTTTTGTAGGCTGAGCATTTAAGATAAAAACTTACATAATTGAATAGATTAACAGTGGTGCCTAGGTACAACTAGATCGATAGGAAATGCCCCACTTGCATTCATGTTTGTATTTTTTTTTAACACCACCTCATATATTAATTAACCAAAAGACGTGTTACAATCGTTCATTACAGAATTCACCACATAAGGCGGTACATCATTAACAAGAATCCCATCCGCTCTATTATCAAAACTAAACTTAGCTATTAGATGGGCCATCTTATTAGCGGAACGCCTAATCTTTGAAACTCTGAAGCTATCCATTAGCTTAGAGATACCCCATGCTTCCTTCTTTAGATCGTGCAGAGCTGATCTATCATCAAATTCATTTGCAAAAATCGCAGCAACAAAAGTCAGTCTCTAAAATTATAGGAGAATGTAGTGTTATATCTATATAGAGACCAGCAATGCAAGCTCAGAGTTCCGCTTCCTCCATGCTATTACACCTCCCAATGTAGTCCCATGAAGAGATCATAACTTTGCCAGCATAACCCCTAGCCACCACACCCACACTTGCCGCACTAATACTTTTCACAAAGCTAGCGTCGACATTAATTCTGATATAACCTGAAGGTGGGGGCTTCCAACCCATCCGAGCTTCTGAAATATTTGTATTTAATATTTCAAGAATGATTCACATTTTAAGATATTATACATTCACCTTTTATTATTTAAATTCATCAGATAGTATAGTAAAGTTGTTACTTCTCATTTTCATATTTGACATTTTAGTAAATCTGGTACTTCTCATTTTCATATTTCACACTTTCTTATGTACACTATATTAACGTAGAATCTTTATATTTCGACCGATGCTAACATGTGTCATCAAATTTCAGGTCACCCATTCCATGTGAGCACAAAACTTCCCACTTTACTGTGAGAGATGTCGAGAAATGTCGAACGTCAAGTAAAACAAGATCAATGCTACAAAAGTGGATGATGAAACCAATATTTGCATTCAATAAAGCAAGCCATGGCGCCCTTTTCTAAAAAAAGGTATTAATGAAAAGTGTGTTGTGGGAACATGACCCATTGATATCACACAATTGCAAATATATTTAGTTTTACTTCCTTTGGAGATTTCTGTACCAAAAAGTTTTTTCACAACCATGGCATGGATTTGAATTTGTATTAACCAAATTTGTAATGTGATAGACCAAAAACATAATTTAGATGCACTACATGAGATCAATTTCCTTGACAACATGAATGCAAACACTTTCAGGTTCTAAATTCTTTTATGATTAAAAAGTCAATAATGACGTCTAATGTGCATGAGGAACCTAAGAGCATATACAGCCGGGTGCTCCAAACCCTCCTCAAACGCCCAGGCAGTCTACCCAATCACGATTTTTCGACCCAGACGGATGTCTTAAACGGGCCTCAAACGTCCGGGCTGACCGGCACCTTTCATATTCAGCCCAAATATGAGGCGGATACGCGGGCCCCCGGATGCGTTTGTCACGTCGGACCCGGCCCACGCGGGCCCACCCGACCCATATATATTCGTCCCCATCCGCTCGCCGGACCAAACCCTAGAAACTTCACACTCCTCTCCCCTTCACTCCCTCCGCCACCTGAGCTCACCTCTGGCGATTTTCGGCCATCTCCGACATGGCGGGGCAGCGGATCTGACTCCGACCAGTCCGAATCCGTCGACTGGGATGTCATCCCGTGCGGGTTGGAGGAGGCAATGTCAGTCCGCATTGCACTCCACCGCTTCCGTGAGGACAGCGCTCGGCCGATGGACGGATCTGTCCGGTGTGACTCCATTGCGTCGGCTCAATGGGCGCTCGGGTCCTCTGGGGCTGGATCATCGCGGTCCCGGCAGCCGAAAAATCTCTCCTCCCCCATCACCGCCCGGGTAGACTATGAGTCCCACTGGGAACGGGCAGTCCGCCGTGGGAAGAAATTGGCGGAGGCAGAAGTAGCTGATACGACGGCGCGGGCGACTGCAGAGGAGGAAGCCATCCGCGCCCGCATTGTGAAGAAACGGCAGCGGGGGAACACGCGCACCCTTGTACGAGAGCAGAATCGGGCGGTCTGTGTCATGGCCGGACTGCCACCGAACAGGGCCGTCTCCAGGATTTCGGGCCCCGGTGCGAAATAGAAGAAAATTGCCCTATGGCTGACTAATTCATGTCATCGAAGATGATATCACTCTATGATCTGCTCTTGCATGCACTGCTAAGCAACCAATTACATGAATCACATCATACTGAAGTACTTAAGTCTGCACATTTGTGTGATACGAACAACGAATATAAAATAGGGCCCATTTTCTTTAAATCATACTACCTTTATTTTATTTTTTAGGTGCATTAACCTTTTTATGAAATTTCAAAATACTAAGTATATATTTTGGTAGGGTAAAATAGTGAATGTATTTGGTTTATTCGTTGATTTCCTAAGTTGCTAGTGGATTGTTTCCACTTGAAGTCTACAGTAAAAAAATCCCCACGGATGAAGGGATCTCCTTTCCTTACTGATAATTTTCTTTCCTACCTAATCTTCATGCATGCAATTACATGCCAATCAACAGATCCGGAAAAAATGGCGTGTTGCGCCCGAAAAGACTGCTGGTTTGAGATGAAAAAGGAATCCCGCGCAAGCACAGAAGATAATCAAGCAAACTGCGGGATCGTGCGCAGAGTAGGAAAGAAATCGCTGGCCACTAAGATCACGCGGGGCATACCGGATAATTAGATGTAGATTTTTTTCAGAATTAATTAGCATTAGATTAGTGCGATATGGGGCCCCATATTTTTGGTGGCCCTGTGCGGTCGCCCACCTTGGCCACCCTTGTAGACGGCCCTGCCACCGAAGGAGAAGAAGGACATCGACGACGAGGACAGCTCCGGCGACGAGCAGATCCAGCTCGATCCCTACTGCGTCTTCGACCGGTACTTCCGCGAGAAGGACGGTATGGGCGCCGAGAAGGGCAAGGGCAGCCGTGGATGATTTCCATCATAGCCAAATATATCAATGGAGTAGCCAGACGATGTGTGTGCATCGTTATAGTTGCATGAGTTTGTATAGATTTGAGATGTGATAATTACAATGTCCGGATGTGAATTGCATTACTTGATGCGTGACCGTCAGTGTCCGTGGACGTGCTCGGGCGCGTCCGCGGGACTGGATTTACAAAGTCCGTGGCTCAAAAGAGTATGTTAGACATGACTGTGTTGAACTACTAGAATTTACATGCATCCGTTCCAAGCGCACGGACAATTAGCTAGTCAAAAATGAAAATCTGACACAAAGACGATGGTGTATTACCTAGATTTCATATAGCAGCTTGTTGTCTGTCCATTCAATAATTGAAAGCAGCTTGAGGAGTGAAGTACAGTAGTATGTGGTCTTGAACATAGACTGTAAGCTTGGTCGGTAGGTAGGCGGCGGAGCCATGGCGGACCTTGTGGTGGGCATGGCCAAGTCGGTGGTGGATGGGGCGCTGACCAAGGCCCAGGCGGCGATCGAGGAGGAGTCCAAGCTGCTGCAGAGCGCGCAGCGCAACCTGGTGTTCATCACCGGCGAGTTCCAGATGATGCAGGCCTTCCTCAACAACGCCGACAGCGACCGCCTGGAGAACCCGGTGGTGCGGACCTGGGTGCGGCAGATCCGCGACCTGGCCTACGACGTGGAGGACTGCATCGAGTTCGTCGTCCACCTCGACAAGAACAGCAGCTGGTGGCTCCGCCTCCTCAACCCCGTGAGCTGGCTCCTCGCGCCCTGCCTGGATCTCGCCCCGCTGCCGCTCGACGAGGCGGTCGACGAGCTGGACCGGCTCAAGGCCAGGGTGGAGGACGTGAGCAGCAGGAACACGCGCTACAGCCTCATCAGCGACTCCGGCTCCAAGCCCGCCTCTGCCGACAAGCACGACCCGGCTTCCTCCCGCGATGCCGTCGGTGGCGCCACGGCGTTCAACGGGCTCTTCGAGGCGGCGTTTAGAACCACCCAGAAAGGGGATCTCACCCAGCTGCTCCCCAAGAAAGACCATGACCTCGGAGTCATCTCTATCTGGGGCACCGGCGCCGGAGGCGGGGAAGATCTTGGGATGGCATCCATCGCCTGGAACGCCTACATCGACAGAGGGACCTGCCAAAACTTCGTCTGTCGTGCCTGGATGAAGCTGATGCATCCCTTCGATCCCCACCAGTTCCTCCGGTCTTTGACGGCTCAGTTCTACGCAGCCCCCTCCTCTCCCGGCGAGGAACATGCGACCTCCGTAGGTGGTGTACGAGTCCTGATGAAGATGGAGGCCGCGGGAGGAGCAGAACCCCTCAAGGATTTCGAGCAGCTTGTCATGAACAACAGGTACCTCGTTGTGCTGGAGGACGTGTCCTCCATGGCAGACTGGGATGCTATCAGGAGGTTCTTTCCAAACATGAAGAATGGCAGCTGCATCATCTTGCCCACCCACCAGTTCGAGGTAGCAAGCTTGTCCGTTGGACATCCATACCAAGTGCTGCATCTCAACCAGCTTTCAGCAGAGCACTCTGTTTACGCCTTCTTTACAAAGGTAATTAAGCCTAGCCAGAACCTCATCAGTTTTTTTTCCCACTGGTTAAGGCTAGTCATAGTGGGGAGTAAGGACCTGTTTGGTTCATAAGTCCCTAAAAAGTCCCTACCTATTTGGTTCCTGGGACTTAACATGGATAAAAAGACCATATTACAACTATAAGTCCCCATAAGTCCCTCCTTAAGAGTCTTATTTCATAAGTCCCAAATGCCCACTTTAAGTCCCTATAAGTCCCTCCTGTTTGGTTTAGATGGGACTTATAGGGACTTTTTTAAGTCCCTAAACCAATAAGTCCCTGGAAACAAACACCCTCTAACTTATACGGCTGGTTATAGTGGGAGTATCATAAGTAGTATCATGCATGCCAACTAGACGTTTTGGATGATGTGGCACACAATTAAATGAGGAAAGAGAGGATGTAGTATCATACTCCCTCCTTTCCGGTTTATAAGGCTCAATTAAAAAATCTCATCAACCAAGGTAGATGGTGAGTGGTGGAATACTTTTTGTAGTTTGCAAAAGCACCCAATTAATGCTCTTGTTTTCCTCAAAAAAGTATGTTTACTAATGCATTAATTACAATGCATGCATGCATAAATTACATGCATTGGTCAATTTTCTCTTAATACTTGCATGCAATGATTTAATGCACCTTGAAATCTGAACATGTGATGAGAAACAACTAAATTGAGCCTTATAAAATGGAAAAACTAAAATTTTGAGATAAGCCGTATAAACCGGAAAGGAGGGAGTATCATGATACCGTATCATATTAAATGGTCCGCTAGTTTGTGTCATGCATGGCAATTAATAAGGCAATCTAAGATACTAACTTATGATACTATGCATTACGGGGGTAGTATCACACACTAGTATCATATGCATGATACTAGTATATGATACTCCCCATTACAACCAGCCTACTAGTGTCATGCATATGACACTAGTCTAAGTTACTACCTTCATAGTGTAAAATAACATAATAGTAGTGTCATAAAGACTTCATTTATTAAGTTGTAGGCTCATCTTGTCTTGGAAAGCGCTATGTTACAGTAACCTATTATGTTACCACTTTTCATTAACTACATGCCACATAAGCAAAATTTTCTTGGAGTACACCATGTTACTAGCTAAGTTACTCCCACTAATAGACTATTTACACATTTAGTGAAGTCCTCAATTTTTTATTAACTAATATATGTAACTACATATGTTTAGGGATCTCGATATGATGTGGATCAAGGCAGGGAAATCAATAATGCACCCGCCAGCAAGAATGCATCAGTCGGCAACTGTAAGGAGGAAGCAGCCAAGAAGTGGATAAACAGGCATCCTCTTGTTGGACGCGAGTCGGAAATGAATGATCTTGGTCTAAATGTAATTATTGCACGGTCCAAGAGCTACCAAGTTATGTCCGTGTGGGGAATAGCTGGCGTTGGAAAATCAGCTCTTGTCAAGAACATGTTCTGCGACAGAATTTGTAAAGGCAAACTATTCCAGAAGTATGGTTGGGTTGATGTATCGCATCCTTTCAATTTATGGAACTTCTCTCGGATCTTACTTTCCAATCTTGGTTCTGAATATCTTCAAGCCGGTGAGACTGAGGATTTGTGTACGATGGGAAGCAGAAATCCCATTGCCGAGTGTCGTGAGATTCTGAAAAAGCATAGATGCCTGGTTGTCATTGATGGACTGCAGTCCACGGAAGAATGGGATCTCATAAAAGCTAACTTGGTATCAGGGTCTCATCGTCAGAATGTTATCATCGCCGTTACAATTGAACAAGAAATGGCCTCTCATTGCCGTGGAGTTAAGGGAGAGCTCGTGTTTAATGTCAAAGGTTTGGAAGCTGACACAGCCTTTGAACTCTTCAAGAAGGTGCATTTTCACAAAATAAACTTAATTCTATTCATTTTACTTCCTTCTGTCCAGTTCCTTGTATGTATGTTTGTACGAAGTAACTTGACTCCTCTCCTCGTGTTTTACTCCCTCTGTACCACAATACTTGTAGCTGGGCGAACCAGTTTTACGCATGTGCTATTATTTTGTTCAGTACACTACGTGTGCTAAATTGTTTTCATCTTTCCTAGTTGTTGATTTGTGTCATAGTATTTGTATTGTACTAATGTGGAATGCACTCCTTTTAAAAATACAAAATGGTAATCTATAAATCTATTTTGAATACTAAATTTCTGTCATGTTAGGTATCTGACATATTAGAAACCTTAAAGCTCTCTTGTAATAGTAATTACTCCCTGAATTCACTGCAATGTGTTATCCATGTGGTGTCGATGTTGTTCTGGTCCCAAGCTAAGGGAGCAGAGCACAGTAAAAAAAAGTATTTTCATTAAAGAACAATGGATCATGTTGACGTTCCAGATACATATAACATGCCACATAATTCATATGTAGTTTATATCTGCACTTGAGAAACAGTCATAATATATAAATCCTGCATAGTTCTTGAAAGTACTGTGTGTACCAAGATTCACAGTATCATTCCCTATTTTATTTTCCCATATGTCATTGATTTTCAAGGAAAAAGTGTGCAACACTTTCTTTTAGTATCTGGTCACAAACCTTGTAATTTCTTTTAATTAGACTAATTTGAACTCTTTGTACATATCTATATACCTAAATAGTTGATCCCCGCTACTTCTATTTCTTTCAACATGCACACATCCCACTCATCTCATCAAAGGCCCACCTCAACAAGCATGGAAAAAGTTTTTCCATTATATTATACTATTTATATTTAATAAATATTTTTTCAACTATACAATAATCAAATAATCAAGCGGGAGCTACGTGCACCGGGCTGCCCTTTATAGAATTATCAAATGCAATAGATAATATGTATTTTCAGTTTTAGTTTGTATGTTATTAACCCAAATATTAATGTTCCATACTACAAAATCTCATTGAAATATAATGCAACTGATTCCCGCAGCAACACGTGGGGTATCATCTAGCATATTAATGATGTAGTAAATGTTGTTACTGTTTCTGTAAACAATTGATTTTGGATACTATATTTGGTAAAATGCTCGATATCTTCCATTTCTATGATCCCCATTTTTCTATGATTTTCCCACCGCTCCTCGGATCTGCCACCATGTGTTTGTTTCAGGGAAGCCCGTGTAATACATGGGGTCACACCTGATATCCTCGGTATCTCCAAACTGTCTTGTAGATAAGTTGAAGTATTTCTTTTTTCTAGTTTGGTTACAGTAGGATGCTTGTGCTACCTAAATAGTGGCATCATTCTCCTTTGTCTTTTTTACTTCATGGCATCATAGCATTCAAAATTAAGGTATACCGAGTACAATGCATTATATCTAGAAATCAATATGAAAGTTCAGTGTATTTTACTTTGGCGCTCTGACTGATGTGAATATAAATTTGTTTGAATAACAGGTATCCAACAAGAGTGAAGTTGCAGAGCTACAAGAACTTACTTCACTATGTGGTGGACTTCCGAAAGTTATAGTTGAGATAGCCGGCTCATTCGCCAAAAATACAGATCGATGGAAACATACACTTTGTACCAAAAATAAGTTTATGCTAGAGCTCGAGAACAACGGAGAGTTTGACAGTCTAAAGGGTCTGTTTGGTTGGATGAATTCATACTTCCGCAAATGCCCAGATTCTCTCAAGCCATGTATCTTATATCTACCAATTTTCCCTCGAAACCACCACATTCGGCGGAGGCGACTAGTAAGGCGGTGGATTGCTGAGGGTTACTCCAGGGACAGCCATGAAGAATCTGCAGAGATGACTGGGGAGAAACAATTCTGTGACCTCATTAATCTGAGTATAATCCAGCAGGCATCTGCGTTGGGTTTGGGTGGCACAAGGATGGTCTTTTGCCAAGTCAATGGCTTCTTTCGTGAGTATATTGTCTCGCGCCAAATGGAAGAGAACCTTGTGTTTGAACTTAGGGGCAGTTGTGCCTTAACCACCCAACGCACAGGGCGTCACCTTGTGATATTAGAGAGCTGGGTCAGAGATAGAATTGTGTTCGAGAGCATTGACTTCTCACGCCTCCGTTCACTCACGGTGTTTGGAAACTGGAAATCATTCTTCGTTTCTGAAAGTATGCGGCTTCTTCGGGTGCTTGATCTAGAGGGTGCATCGGAATTAGAGTATAGCGACCTCAAGAAGATTGTGAAGTTGATGTGTCGCCTCAAGTTCCTCTCACTGCGAGGATGCCATGAAATCTGCCATCTGCCGAGTTCAATAGGAGGTCTGAGGCAGCTCCAGACTCTTGATGTTAGACACACCTCCATAGTCACCCTGCCGGTGAACATCACCAAGTTAGAGAAGCTGCAGTACATCCGTGCGGGAACCACTGCTCCAGCAAATGAAGCACCAACACCACATCATTTAGTGCCCCAGCTGTCCAATTGCTGTGGTGGTCATCACCTGGTTGGTGTTGTGATGCCTCCAGGGATTGGGAAACTGACGGCATTGCACACACTTGGTGTTGTCAATGTCAGTGCTTCAGGGACAAAGGCCGTCCTAGAAGATCTCAAGAAGCTCACCCATTTGCACAAACTCGGAGTGTCTGGCATTAACAAGAATAACAGTAATGAGTTTTTCCGCGCAATCTCAGCTCTTGTCCATCTGGAATCACTATCGATGCGGCTCGAGGACAACAATCAAGGTTGTTTGAATGGTATACCGCTGCCTTTGGAGGGCTTGAGGAGCCTTAAAATGCATGGGCTTGGAGACCAGTTGCCAAACTGGAGTGGGCAGCTCACTATGCTTGCAAAGATGGATTTGGAAATAGCCAAGTTGATGGAAGATAATGTCTCCCGGCACTCAGACGGTGCGACTCCAGAAGGAAGAAGGAAACCAACTAGGGGTGTCATCAAGTTCCTAAGCGAGCTACCAGGATTATGTATTCTACGTCTTCGTGTCGATCACCTTCAAGATAATCAGCTCGACGTGTCTGTCATTACTAATGACCTAGAGGAAGACTCTTTCAAGAAAATAAAGATCTTCGAGATTGCTTGCAGCTCCAGCTCAAAAGTTAGTTTCGGAGAAAAAACAATGAAGAAACTTGAGCAGCTCAAGGTCGATTGCTGTAGTGGGTCGTCGTTGTTAGGCCTGAAGCATTTACCTGAACTCAAGGAAGTCTTGCTCAAGGGTTCCAGTGATGAAGCACTCAAGGCTGATCTCATCGCCGTGCTTGAGAACCACCCAAAGCAAAAGAAACCTGTTGTGAAGTTGGAGGAACTTCGTCCTGATAGTTTGGGAGGTCAAGGTGGTCATTAATCTGGTAGCACTGCATCTTAGTTGCTCTGCTTTCACACATCAAACCTGGGGCTATATACTTCCACAGCGTAACAAAATGAGGAGGTATCTGTAACACTAGGATCTCTTGTAAGTTCAGCAAGTGTTAGACTAGGCAATTCCTTCTTGATTGAGACATTAGTTGTACAAGGTATCATGCTAAGTGGATCAAAGCATAGTCCGTTATGTCGACTGGATGGTCTTGGTCTATAGGCATGCTTGAGTGCACACCACATGCAGAGAGGTTTCTTTTAACGTATCTTAGCCCCTTGTCCAATATCCAACACCAAAATCAAAACTGAACATTAAGGTTCATTCTCAACACATCCATGAGTGTATTTGTTGCAACAAGTGTGCCTGGCACATTGTGTAACACCTTGGCAAAGTCATCTACTAATTGTACTAGCCGTGGATGTTCTGGGGGTCTACACTCCCAAATGCCAGTGTCTTGAAAAGGCACAGCTCATCACAAGACAGATCACTTAGAAAAATAGGTTTCACCGATCCAAAGCAGGCTAGTGTTTGAAGTCTACTTAAGATGATGATCTTGATAACAAGAATAGTCCAATCCTACAGTCAAGAGTGTAAATAATGAGTATACTCTTGCTTAAATTCCCTTTTGTCCTCTCAGATTGACCGTGGTTGAATAGCAAGGCAACTTTTCGAAAATGGAAAGCAACTGTAGTAATGCCATCGATAGTTGTAGCTTTGAAGAACTTAAATTTCTCAATGAAGCATCCAGTGATTGTGCAACTTACTCGGCTTGATGATGGCTGGCGGTGGTGAGGACCATGACAGGGCTCCTGCGGCCATGGGTGCCGGTGAGGAGTATGGGCCATGAATGTTCATCTTGATTTCATTATGTGGTTTGTTCTGTGAGGTTTCGATTTTTTTTGTAGGTTTTATGATTGCCATCAGAAGAGGGAGTTAGTTCGGTCTCATTCTCTGGAGAGTTGGTAGAGAGCTGTTCCTGGTTTGATTATGTCGATTGCTTTGCTTATTTATTTTTAATTAGGTCATAGGCGATGTTCTAAACCTCTGATCCATGTAGGCATCATAGAAACCAACAACTGAATTCCCATTTTCTTTGTGAATGTATGATTCTTTCCTGCCGTGGTGCCAAATTTTGGCAGGTAAGTTGTATCAACTAGATGGATTACATCATTTCGTAGTGTTCCCTTCGTTACAGCTCGTCGACATGTTTGATTTTCTTTATGAAATACTCCCTCCGTCCCAAAATATGTCTAAACTTTAGTACAACTTTGGGAATAGATGGATTGATCTTTGATGGGTGCCAATACTGGAGTGATACATCCTTATCCTTCACAGTTCTACTAGCTATCTGGTTGGAGGAGTGTTTTGCTGTTGGTAGTCTGATCCAGTTTGACCAATCTTTGCAACGTTCTTCCGAACCATCTTTGACATTTTGAAGGGATAACTTCTGATTTCTTTTGTTAGTTCTTGGTAAACAAGATCCAATCAGGTTCCACTTTTTTGCAAAAAATAGTTTCCAAGACAAGAAGATATATTTATCTACCTAAAGGGAAAATTGTAATTTCACTTGGGAATACTAACTGTTTCCATTAGCAAATTTGGTTGTATTTTCATATGCTTTTCTTCCGCGATATATCTGTAATGTGATTACCGAGTTAGGCACATCTTTCTGACATTTTCAAACCTTTATGTACATCACAATGCTCTGGCAAGTGGCAAGATTGTCAATTTATTTTGATCACAGATCATTGCAGTAAAACCTGCACAAATTTATAGTACAACTTGGTCACTGAATCATTGCTAATAGCTAGCATCTGAATGGGAATTTTGTGTGAGTTAGAACAAATGGTTGTTGGACTGAAGACAGCAGCAAACAATTGATCTATTATTATTGAACAAAATAAATTGTACAGAAACCCTCATAAGTGTTTTCTTTTTGGAGCAAAAACCCTCGTCAGTATTCCCTGTGCAGGCCGCATGTGTCCCCGTCGGACGAAGTGGCAAGTGTAGCACAAAGGCCCATATTTTGCTGGGCTCAAACAAGCTCTTTTTTCAGTGAGGAAAGTATCATTTCCCCCCTCAAATCCTTTATGATGGATCAAATCCCCCCTCAAGTCTAAAACCGGATTAATCACCCCCTCAAATCTGTAATACCGGATCAATCAGGCCCCGAGCGGTTTTGAACAAGATTTTAGGTGGTTTTGATAGGAACTGCAAGATTTCTAACTTGTCGGCGTCGCCGACGATGTGGAAATTTTCTAGGATCTCGGCACCGGCGACGTGCTCCCCCGGCCGACCCCTTATTCTAGGGGAATCTGGCTCAGAAGGATCGCTGACGCGGACTTTGGCTCGACGCACATGTTCGGGAGGCGAGCTCCCCGAGGAGGAAGACAGCCATATGCAAAACCTGCGCGCTGACAGAGTTGAAGAGGACCTCCACGAAGCCATTGATCAGGGCGGCCGCCTCGCGCCAGAGTCGCCCGATCCTGCAGGCGCATGTTTTATGCATGCTTGATGACCAGGCAATCTGAACCAGTTACATATGCAGTGCAGACATGATCAATCAGTCTAATTTCCTGATTATGCAACTCACATCGGGCAGCACAGCACGGGATAGGATTCCCAACATTCTTCACGTGACCAAATTTTCCTGCTCCTCAGACTTTCTCTACTATGCCTTTTTTAACCTGACAGTCTTAACATGTGTACATACTTTAGTCCAATCCACAAGCGATTGCAGCACACCCACCAATTCAGGTCCTATTAAAAAAAAATCAGTTCAACTAGATTCCCAACACAAGTGATTTCTTCAGATTAACACACATGCTCGTGCACCAGTTGTTTGGACAGGGCTGCCATTGTCACGGACGAGGACTTGGAAGACGCAACCTGAACCGGCTATGGAGGTTGTGCACGGCGATCCAATTGGAGGAGCATGATATGGCTCACACTGGCCGACGACTATGCTGCGGCTGACCCCGATATGGCTCACACCGGCCGTCTACTTCCTCACCAACACGCAAGCGCAGACCATGTTCGTGCAGCAGGGCACGAAGACGGACTCCCACATCACAGGCAGCGCCGCCGACGTCCATCGAGACGGTGCTCGTCGCCACCTGCGTCACGATCATAACAGGGCCGTCGCATCATCCGTGGCGTTCGCGCCGCTGCGGCTCATGGGGATCGGGCACGCGACGGCGACTGGCACAGTGGCCACCATGGCCGCGTGCGCCGAGACGCGCAGGCTGCAGATGGCGGCACAAATGGGCATAGCGTGGCTACTGCTGCAGTACGTCATGATGGACACGTGGAGAATGAGCTGGTAGCAAAGTCCTCGACGGGCTCGCTCGCCGCCACCCGACAAGTTCGAAATCGTGCGATTCTTCTCCAAAACCACCTAAAATCCTGCTCAAAACCACTCGGGGCCTGATTGATCCGGTATTACAGATTTGAGGGGGTGATTAATCCGGTTTTAGACTTGAGGGGGGATTTGATCCATCATGAAGGATTTGAGGGGGAAAACGATACTTTCCTCTTTTTCAGTGCTGTAACGGGTTTTGGACTGAACCTAACAACAGCCCACATGCGAGTTTTTTTTTCCACTCTTTTTTTCCGTGTGAGTTTCCACGCAAAATTTGTGGCCCAAAATCTTGCAAACAAGCTGTTGGCCAGGTGTGAGGAGGAGGTGTTGCGATTTGGGTTACCTAGAAGTTGTGCTAGTATTGTATGGATTTATCACATGAAGCTATCTTTTAGACCCCTCATGCGACCTACGGATTTATCACAAGGTTCATGGCTGAGCTCGGCATTGTAAAGGAGAAGATGCAGCAGGCTACTGTGAGAGGCGTGACAACAAATCAGGTATGCACACATCTACGGAAGCGACCACCAGGTTATTTCAAGATACACACTAGTAGAAAAAGGGGCTTTTGTTCGGGTCTGGCGAGCCCATTAGTCCCGGTTCTACCATGAACCGGGACCAATGGAGGCATCTGTTCCGGTTCGTGAGCCCAGGGGGCCGGCCGGGGCCTCGTGGGCATTGGTCTCGGTTTGTCCGGGCCCATTTGTCTCGTTTCTTGGCAAGAACCGCGACCAATGGGCCTCGCTTTTAGCCCACAACCATTGGTCCCGGCCTTCTGTCCCGGTTCCTGCCATGAACCGGGACCAATGAGTTGCCTATATTAACCCAATTGCCGGCGAGCAGAGCACTCCACAGTGCTCTGTTTTTTGCTGGCCGGCGAGGGGGAGGGCACTGGATGCTCTAGCTCACCTCCTATGCACATGAGGTGTTCGATAAAATGTCCGAGCCACATTAGTTAAGCTTTCTCCTCTCGAAGCTCGACCTCCGAACTCCATTTTTTCTGAGATTTGTCTAGGTTTAGCGGTCCGTCACGCCCCGTCCTCGTCTTCACCGCCGTCGATCGCCCGCGCCGATCTCGTCGCCGGCACCACCGTGGTGAGCCTCTTGTTCTTATCTTCTTTCTGAAAGAAAAAATAATCTTACTTTAGATACATACTCGTCTAATTTTCTTACCTTTGACACACATAATTATATATAATGCACGCAGATGAACCGGCAATGGATGTACGGTGACAGACACACCTCTGATTACATTAAGGGCGTGCATAATTTTCTCGAAGTGGCTGAGGCAAACAAGCAGAATGGTTTTATGTGTTGTCCATCCCTAATTGTGGGACTACGAGGTCTTATTCTGACAAGAAAATCCTTCACACCCACCTGCTTTATAAGGGTTTCATGCCACACTATAATGTTTGGACGAAGCACGGAGAAATAGGGGTTATGATGAAAGACATCGAAGAAGAGGAGGACGATGACAACCATGTGCCCCATGAATACGGTGATGCTGCAACGGGGGAAGCTGAAGATCAAGAGGAAGCTGAAGATCCAGAAGAACCAAACGATGTGCCCGATGATGATCTCCGCCGGGTCATTGTTGATGCAAGGGAAAAGTGCGAAAGTGAAAAGGAGGAGCTGAAGTTTGATCGCATGTTAGAGGATCACAAAAAATGGTTGTACCCCAATTGTGAAGATGGCAACACAAATCTCGGTACCGTACTGGAATTGCTGTAGTGGAAGGCAGAGAATGTTGTGCCTGACAAAGGATTTGAGAAGCTACTGAAAATATTGAAGAAGAAGCTTCCAAAGGATAACGAATTGCCCGAGAGTACGTACGCAACAAAGAAGGTCGTATGCCCTCTAGGATTGGAGGTGGAGAAGATACATGCATGCCCTAATGACTGCATCCTCTACCGCGGTGCATACAAGGATTTGAACGAATGCCCGGTATGCGGTGCATTGCGGTATAAGATCAGACGAGATGACCCTGGTGATGTTGAGGGCGAGCCCCGCAGGAAGAGGGTTCCTGCGAAGGTGATGTGGTATGCTCCTATAATACCATGGTTGAAACAACTGTTCAGAAACAAAGAGCATGCCAAGTTGATGTGATGGCACAGTGAGGACCGTAAGAAAGATGGGAAGTTGAGAGCACCCGCTGACGGTTCGCAGTGGAGAAAAATCGAGAGAAAGTTCTAGGCTGAGTTTGCAAGTTACCCAAGGAACGTATGGTTAGCTTTAAGTGCAGATGTCATTAATCCTTTCGGGGAGCAGAACAGCAATCACAACACCTGGCCCGTGACTCTATGTATGTATAACCTTCCTCCTTGGATGTGCATAAAGCGAAAGTTCATTATGATGCCAATTCTCATCCAAGGCCCTAAGCAACTTGGCAACGACATTGATGTGTACCTAAGGCCATTAGTTGAAGAACTCTTACAGCTGTGGAATGGAACATGTGTACGTGCGTGGGATGAGCACATGGAGGAATAATTTGACCTAAAGGCGTTGTTGTTCGTGACCATCAATGATTGGCCCGCTCTCAGTAACCTTTCAGGACAGACAAACAAGGGATGCCACACATGCATGCACTGTTTAGCTGACACCGAAAGTATATACCTGGACAGATGCAGGAAGAATGTGTACCTGGGCCATCATCGATTTCTCCCAACCAACCATCAATGTCGAAAGAAAGGCAAGCATTTCAAAGGCGAGGCAGATCATCGGAAGAAGCCTGCCATGCGTTCCGGTGATCATGTACTTGCTATGGTCTCTCATTTACACGTAATATTTGGAAAGGGTACCAGCGGACTAGCTGTTCCGAATGACGCTGAGGGACGCGCACCCATGTGGAAGAAGAAATCTATATTTTGGGACCTACCCTACTGGAAAGAGCTAGAGGTACGCTCTTCAATCGACGTGATGCATGTGACAAAGAACCTTTGCGTGAACCTATTAGGCTTCTTGGGCGTGTATGAGAAGACAAAAGATACACCTGAGGCACGGGAGGACATGCAACGTTTGCACGAAAATGATGGCATGCCTCCAAAGTAGTATGAAGGTCCTGCCAGCTACGCTCTTACCAAAGAAGAGAAAGAAATCTTTTTTGAATGCATGCTTAGTATGAAGGTCCCGACTGGCTTCTCGTCGAATATAAAGGGAATAATAAATATTCCAGAGAAAAAGTTCCAGAATCTAAAGTCTCATGACTGCCACGTGATTATGACACAACTGCTTCCGGTTGCATTGAGGGGGCTTCTACCGGAAAACGTCTGATTAGCCATTATGAAGCTATGTGCATTCCTCAATGCAATCTTTCAGAAGGTGATCAATCCAGAAATCATACCAAGGCTAAGGAGTGATGTGGCGCAATGTCTTGTCAGTTTCGAGCTGGTGTTCCCACCATCCTTCTTCAATATCATGACGCACCTCCCAGTTCATCTAGTCGACGAGATTGTCATTCTGGGCCTCGTATTTCTACATAATATGTTCCCATTTGAGAGGTTCATGGGAGTCCTATAGAAATATGTCCATGACCGTGCTAGGCCAGAAGGAAGCATCTCCATGAGCCATCAAACAGAGGATGTCATTGGGTTTTGTGTTGACTTCATTCCTGGCTTTAAGAAGATAGGTCTCCCTAAATCGCGGTATGATGGGAGACTGACTGGAAAAGGCACGCTAGGAGCGATCTCAATAATATGCAGGGACGGGCATTCTTGGTCTCAAGAACACTACATAGTTCTACAGAACTCTACCTTGGTGACCCCGTATGTCGATGAACACAAGAACAGTCTACGCTCCAAACACCCGGAGCAGTGTGACGACTGGATTACATGTGAACACATCATGACTTTCAGCAGTTGGTTGGAAACACGTCTCAGAGGTGACAATACTGTTTGTGATGAGTTGTACTCGTTGTCCAGGGGACCATCTTCGACTATATTGACTTACAAAGGATACGAGATAAATGGGAGTACATTTTAGACGATCGCCCAAGATCAAAAGAGCACCAACCAAAACAGTGGTGTCCGCTTTGATGCAACAAGCGAGAGGGGAAAGGACACATATTATGGTTACATAGTGGACATATGGAAACTTGACTATGGACATGATTTTAAGGTCCCTTTGTTTAAGTGCAAATGGGTCAATCTGTCAGGAGGCGGGGTACAGGTAGACCCACAGTACGGAATGACAACAATGGATCTGAACAATCTTGGGTACACTGACGAACCGTTCGTCCTAGCCAATGATGTGGCACAGGTTATCTATGTGAAGGACATGTATACCAAACCGAGAAAAAGAAAAGATAAGGAAGCTAATACATCATACGATGAGCCAAAGCGCCACATAGTTCTTTCAGGAAAAAGGGACATCGTGGTAGTGGAGGGCAAGACAGACATGTCCGAAGATTATGAAAAGTTTCATGAAATTCCTCCCTTCAAAGTCAAGGCTGACCCAAGCATCCTGATAAACGATGAAGATTATCCATGGTTACGACGCAATAAGCAAAGCACACAAGCGAAGAAAAAGTGAAGACTTTCTGTCCACAACTATTATGATGATACCATGCCAACTTTAAACATTTTCCTAGTTCATTTGAAATGCATGTTGTAACAGACGAGTTTCCGCCGTTTTGTACACGAAGTGCATTCAGTTTTTGTCGTAACCCTCTCAACTTTTTAGCACATGCTATGTGGGTGAAATGATGATATCATACCAACTTTCAACCTTTTCAGAGTTTATTTGTAGTGCTTTTCATTTTCAGGGTCATATAGCTCAAAAAATCAGTAAATGCATGAAAAATAACAAATGAAGTCGGAAAGGGTTGAAAATTGATGATGTGGCTTTTAATGATGCATTTTGAACACATAAAAAGTCTGGAGTTCAAATAAGTTCAAAAATTGAAATTCCTTTGTAACAGACGAGTTTTCGTATGAAACCCTGATACTTAGAAAGAGATTGTCCATTTTGTACATGAAGTACATCCAGTTTTTGCCGTAACCCTCTTAACTTTTTAGCACATGCTATGTGGGTGAAATGATGATACCATGCCAACTTTGAACCTTTTCAGAGTTCATTTGTAGTGCTTTCATTTTCAGGGTCATATAGCTTAAAAAAATCACTAAATGCATGAAAATAACAAATGAAGTCAGAAAGGGTTGAAAATTGATGATGTGGTTTTGAATGGTGCATTTTCAATTTTTGGGTTATTTAGCTCAAATAATGAACTAATATAAAAAAGAATGATCTAGAAAACTGTTATGAAAATCTAATAGAAAAATAATAAGCAAAAAGAATTTTCATAAAACTTTTATAAACCTTTAGTATTATTGAAACTAAAATTATATAAAATTTATGCAACTAAAATTATCAAAGTATTTTCTGTTCAAAACATTATAAGCAAAAAGAATTTTCATAAAATAAATAAAAAAGTAAAAAATAAAATAAAATAAATAAGTAAAAACAAAATAAAATAAATAAGTAAAAACAAAATAAAATAAATAAGTAGAAACAAATTAAAATAAATAAGTAGAAACAAAATAAAATAAATAAGTAGAAACAAAATAAACTTTAACAAATAAGTAGAAATAAAATAAAACAAAATAAACTTTAATAAAATAAATAAAAATAGAAACAAAAAGAATCACGGAAAAAAAGGAAAAATAAACAAAATAAAACAAAATTATCAAAGTATTTTCTGTTTAAAATCATTAAAAGCAAAAAGACTATTCATAAAGAACTTTTTCTGTTAAAAACTTTAATAGCAAAATTACATAATAAGTAAGTAATTAGAAACAAAATAAAATAAATAAAGCAAAAAAGAAAAGAAATAAACTGGAAAAAAAAGCAACCTACTGGGCCACCACGGCTTGAATACGACTAGAAACCCACCCATGGGTCAGGATTCAGGCCCGTAGAAGGCCCAATATAGATACAGTGTGTTTAGGCCCGAAAGCCTGCATTTGAGAGGAGCTCGAGAGGGCAGCGGGAGTGGGGCTTATAAACCACTCTCGAGCTCCCTTAGCTAGCGAGGTGGGACTAAACTTTTGTGCCGCGATGCGGGCAACACAAGGCCTTTAGTCCCGGTTGGAGCCACCAACCGGTACTAAAGGCGCATATTCGTACCGGTTCGTGGCTCCAACCGGTACCAATGCCCACCTATGGTCCCGGTTCGTGACACCAACCGGGACCATATGCCTCAGGTTCCCGCCCTTTGGGCTGCCGAAAAGAGACCTTTGGTCCCGGTTCATGGCACCAACCGGGACCATAGGTGGGCATTGGTACCGGTTGGTGCCACGAACCCATACGATTGGTTTTGCTATATAAGGTAGCACTTGTGAAAATTTCGCCAACTGCTCCCATTCCCCCCAACGCCGCCAAGTCGTTCCTCATTGTTGTCGCCGCCCCGAGCCCCTGCCTCGACGCCGTGGCCCCGCCCCTGACCCGCCGTCGACGTTGTCCTCGCTGTCGTCATCGCCGCCCCCGAGCCGCTCCTCCCCGAGCCCTCGCCGCGCGCGTAACCCCTCCCCCACGAGCCCGCCGTCCTCGTCACCGTCATCGTCGCCGGCCTCCTCGTCGTCCTCGTCACCGGCCTTGTCGCCGTCCTGCCTCGAGCCCCCAGCGAGCCCCTTCCCATCTCGATCCGTGCGCTGCCGCGGCTACCGCCGCCCCCCTGCGCCGCACCGCCGCCCCTGTTTTTGTATGTATGTATGTATGTATGTATGTATATGGATGTATGTATGTATGGATGGATATGCATGTATATGGATGGATGTATGTGTATGTGTTCATAGTTTTTTTTGTTCATAGCATTTTTATAGGTTGTATAGTTTTATTTTTGTTCAATGTTTATGGTTAGAAGAGAAGAGGAAAAAATTGTGTTGCAAAAGTTACATTTAAGGTAAGTTGATTTAGTGCATTTTAAGTTATTAGTTCTACTGTTAGTGCATTTAAAGTTAGTTTATGTTTAGTTGAACTAGTTGATTAATTAATAAAACTACTTTATTTTACTATATATAGAAGTAGTTTATTTTTAGTAAGTACTACTTTATTTTATTTATAGTAAGTGTTTAGTAGTTGAACTAGTTGATTTAATAAAACTACTTTATTTTACAATATATAGAAGTAGTTTATTTTTAGTAAGTACTACTTTATTTTATTTATAGTAAGTGCTTAATTAGTACTTGAACTAGTTGATTTAATAAAACTACTTTATTTTACTATAGAAGTAGTTTATTTTTAGCAAGAAAATTAATAGAACTAGTTTATCTTTTTAGTTCAAACAATTATTCCCGCATCGACGTCGACGATGCCTATCCCGCATCCTCGTCGTTGATACGTCTCCAACGTATATATAATTTTTGATTGCTCCATGCTATATTATCTACTGTTTTGGACATTATTGGGCTTTATTATCCACTTTTATATTATTTTTGGGACTAACCTATTAACCGGAGGCCCAACCCAGAATTGTTGTTTTTGCCTATTTTAGGGTTTCGAAGAAAAGGAATATCAAACGAAGTCCAAACGGAATGAAACCTTCGGAAACGTGATTTTCTCATTGAACATGATCCAGGGGACTTGTACCCTACGTCAAGAAACAAAAGAAGAGGCCACGAGGTAGGGGGGCACGCCTACCCCCCAGGCGCGCCCTCCACCCTCGTGGGCCCCCTGTTGCTCCACCGACGTAC
Organism: Triticum aestivum; assembly: GCF_018294505.1. NCBI lineage: Eukaryota > Viridiplantae > Streptophyta > Magnoliopsida > Poales > Poaceae > Triticum > Triticum aestivum. The sequence continues at coordinate 149,522,697 of NC_057797.1, forward strand.
TCCTTCCTCCTATATATACCTATGTACCCCCAAACAATCAGATACGGAGCCAAAACCCTAATTCCACTGCCGCAACTTTCTGTATCCACGAGATCCCATCTTGGGGCCTATTACGGAGCTCCGCCGGAGGGGGCATCGATCATGCAGGGCTTCTACATCAAGACCATAGCCCCTCCGATGAAGTGTGAGTAGTTCACCTTAGACCTACGGGTCCATAGTTATTAGCTAGATGGCTTCTTCTCTCTTTTTGGACCTCAATGCAATGTTCTCCCCCTCTCTTGTGGAGATCTATTCGATGTAATCTTCTTTTTGCGGTGTGTTTGTTGAGACCGATGAATTGTGGGTTTACGATCAAGTCTATCTATGAACAATATTTGAATCTTCTCTTAATTCTTTTATGTATAATTGGTTATCTTTGCAAGTCTCTTCGAATTATCAGTTTGGTTTGGCCTACTAGATTGATCTTTCTTGCAATGGGAGAAGTGCTTAGCTTCGGGTTCAATCTTGCGGTGTCCTTTCCCAGTGACAGTAGGGGCAGCAAGGCACGTATTGCATTGTTGCCATCGAGGATAACAAGATGGGGTTTTCATCATATTGCATGAGTTTATCCCTCTACATCATGTCATCTTGCTTAAGGCGTTACTCTGTTATCATGAACTTAATACTCTAGATGCATGCTGGATAGCAGTCGATGAGTGGAGTAATAGTAGTAGATGCAGGCAGGAGTCGGTCTACTTGTCTCGGACGTGATGCCTATATACATGATCAAAGCTAGATATTCTCATAACTATGCTCAATTCTATCAATTGCTCAACAGTAATTCATTCACCCACCGTAGAATACTTATGCTCTTGAGAGAAGCCACTAGTGAAACCTATGGCCCCCGGGTCTATCTTCATCATATTAATCTACCAATACTTAGTTATTTCCTTTGCTTTTTCCTTTGATTTTATTTTACTTTGCATCTTTATCATAAAAATACCAAAAATATTATCTTATCATATCTATCAGATCTCACTCTCGTAAGTGGTCGTGTAGGGATTGACAACCCCTTATCGTGTTGGTTGCGAGGATTTATTTGTTTTGTGCAGGTGCGAGGGACTCGCGCATAGCCTCCTACTGGATTGATACCTTGGTTCTCAAAAACTGAGGGAAATACTTATGCTACTTTGCTGCATCATCCCTTCCTCTTCAGGGAAAACCAACGCAGTGCTCAAGAGGTAGCAAGAAGGATTTCTGGCGCTGTTGCCAGGGAAGTCTATGCAAAAGTCAATATACCTGCATCATCCCTTCCTCTTCAGGGAAAACCAATGCAGTGCTCAAGAGGTAGCAAGAAGGATTTCTGGCGCCGTTGCCAGGGAGGTCGACGCAAAAGTCAATATACCAAGTACCCATCACATACCCTCATCTCCCACATTACATTATTTGCCATTTGCCTCTCGTTTTCCTCTCCCCCACTTCACCCTTGCAGTTTTATTCGCCCTCTCTGTCTATCCTCCCTCTCTTTCCCGTTTGCCTCTTTTTGCCCGCTTGCTTTTTGTTTGCTTGTGTGTTAGTTTGCTTGCTTGTCATGATGGCTCAAGATAACACTAAATTGTGTGACTTCACCAATACCAACAACAATGATTTTATTAGCACTCCGATTTCTCCTCTTACCAATGCCGAATCTTGTGAAATTAATACTGCTTTGCTGAATCTTGTCATGAAAGATCCGTTTTCCGGCCTTCCTAGTGAAGATGCCGCTACCCATCTAAATAGCTTCGTTGATTTGTGTGATATGCAAAGGAAGAAAGATGTGGATAATGATATTGTTAAATTGAATCTATTTCCTTTTTCACTTAGAGATCGTGCTAAAGCTTGGTTTCCGTCTTTGCCTAAAAATAGTATTGATTCATGGAATAAGTGCAAAGATGCTTTTATCTCTAAGTATTTTCCTCCCGCTAAGATCATCTCTCTTAGAAACGATATTATGAATTTTAAGAAACTTGATCATGAACATGTTGCACAAGCTTGGGAGAGAATGAAATTAATGATACGTAATTGCCCTACTCATGGTTTGAATTTGTGGATGATTATACAAAAAATTTATGCCGGATTGAATTTTGCTTCTAGAAATCTTTTAGATTCGGCCGCGGGAGGCACTTTTATGGAAATCACTTTAGGAGAAGCTACTAAAGTCCTAGATAATATTATGGTTAATTATTCTCAATGGCATACTGATGGATGAACTTATGAAATTAATGTTTTGAGTGGAAAGATGGATGAACTTATGAAATTATTTGCTAGTAAGAGTGTTTCTTATGATCCTAATGATATGCCCTTGTCTACTTCGATTGAGAATAATAATGAATCTATGGATGTGAATTTTGTTGGTAGGAACAATTTTGGTAATAACGCGTATAGAGGAAATTTTAATCCTAGGCCTTATCCTAGTAATCCCTCTAATAATTATGGTAATTCGTACATCAATTCTTATGGAAATTATAATAAGATGCCCTCTGATTTTGAATCTAATATTAAAGAATTTATTACTTCGCAAAAGAGTTTCAGTGCCATGATTGAAGAAAAATTGCTTAAGATTGATGAGTTGGCTAGGAACGTTGATAGAATTGCTCTTGATGTTGATTCTTTCAAACTTAGATCTATTCCACCTAAGCATGATATCAATGAGTCTCTCAAAGTCATGAGAATTTCCATTGATGAGTGCAAATAAAGAACCGCTAGGATGCGTGCTAAGAAAGATGCCTTTATAAGAGCGTGTTCTTCTAGTTTTCATGATAATAAAGATGAAGATCTAAAAGTTATTGATGTGTCCCCTATTAAATCTTTGTTTTGCAATATGAATCTTGATAATGATGGGACTGAATATGATCCACCTTTACCTAGAAGGCGTTCCAAGAATTCAGAGTTTTTAGATCTTGATGCTAAAATTGATAAAAGTAGGATTGAAGAAATTAAAACCCTAGATGTTGCTAAACCCACTATTTTGGATTTCAAGGAATTTAATTATGAAAATTTCTCTTTGATTGATTGTATTTCCTTGTTGCAATCTGTGCTAAATTCTCCTCACGCTTATAGTCAAAATAAAGCGTTTACTAAACATATCGTTGATGCCTTGATGCAATCTTATGAATAAAAACTTGAATTGGAAGTTTCTATCCCTAGAAAACTTTATGATGAGTGGGAACCAACTATTAAAATTGAAATTAAAGATCATGAATGCTATGCTTTATGTGATTTGGGTGCTAGTGTTTCCACGATTCCAAAGACTTTGTGTGATTTGTTAGGTTTCCGTGATTTTGATGATTGCTCTCCAAACTTGCACCTTGCGGATTCCACTATTAAGAAACCCATGGGAAGAATTAATGATGTTCTTATTGTTGCAAATAGGAATTATGTGCCTGTAGATTTTATTGTTCTTCACATAGATTGCAATCCTTCATGTCCTATTATTCTTGGTAGACCTTTCCTTAGAATGATTGGTGCAATTATTGATATGAAGGAAGGAAATATTAGGTTCCAATTTCCATTAAGGAAAGGCATTGAACACTTTCCTAGAAAGAAAATTAAATTACCTTATGAATCTATTATGAGAGCCACTTATGGATTGCCTACCAAAGATGGCAATACTTAGATCTATCCTTGCTTGTTATGCCTAGCTAGGGGCGTTAAACGATAGCGCTTGTTGGGAGACAACCCAATTTTATTTTTATTCCTTGCTTTTTGATCCTATTTAGTAATAAATAATTTATATAGCATCTGTTTTTGGTTGTGTTTTTTTGTGTTTAATTAGTGTTCGTGCCAAGTAGAACCATTGAGAAGACTTGGGGAAAGTCTTGTTAAACTTGCTGTAAAAAACAGAAACTTTAGCGCTCACGAGAACTGCTGCCATTTTTATTTGGAAAGTTCTATTTAGTTAATTATTTTTTAATATGATTAATAGATAAATTCCTCATGTCCAGCAATTTATTTTAGAATTTTTGGGGTTCCAGATCTTGCGCTAGCTATAGATTACTACAGACTGTTCTGTTTTTGTCAGATTCTGTTTTTCGTGTGTTGTTTGCTTATTTTGATGAATCTATGGCTAGTAAAATAGTTTATCAACCATAGAGAAGTTGGAATACAGTAGGTTTAACACCAATATAAATAAATAATGAGTTCATTACAGTATCTTGAAGTGGTCTTTTGTTTTCTTTCGCTAACGGAGCTCACGATATTTTTTACTTTGAGTTTTGTGTTGTGAAGTTTTCAAGTTTTGGGTAAAGATTTGATGGATTATGGAACAAGGAGTGGCAAGAGCCTAAGATTGGGGATGCCCATGGCACCCCCAAGATAATCTAAGGACACCTAAAAGCCAAAGCTTGGGGATGCCCCGGAAGGCATCCCCTCTTTCGTCTACTTTTATCGGTAACTTTACTTGGAGCTATATTTTTATTCACCACATGATATGTGTTTTTCTTGGAGCGTCTTGTATGATTTGAGTCTTTGCTTTTTACTTTACCACAATCATCCTTACTGTACACACCTTTTGAGAGAGCCATACATGATTTAGAATTTGTTAGAATACTCTATGTGCTTCGCTTATATCTTTTGAGTTATATAGTTTTGCTCTAGTACTTCACTTATATCTTTTAGAGCACGGTGGTGGATTTGTTTTATAGAAATTATTGATATCTCATGCTTCACTTAGATTATTTTGAGAGTCTTAAATAGCATGGTAGTTTGCTTAAAATCCTAATATGCTAGGTATTCAAGATTAGTAAAAAAATTCTTATGAGTGTTTTGAATACTAAGAGAAGTTTGATGCTTGATGATTGTTTTGAGATATGGAGGTAATAATATCAAAGTGGTGCTAGTTGGGTAGTTGCGAAATTGAGAAATGCTTGTGTTTAAGTTTGCAAGTCCCGTAGCATGCATGTATGGTAAACATTATGTAACAAATTTGAAACATGAGGTGTTATTTGATTGTCTTCCTTATGAGTGGCGGTCGGGGACGAGCGATGGTCTTTTCGTACCAATCTATCCCCCTAGGAGGATGCGCGTAGTACCGAGGTTTTTGATGACTCGTAGATTTTTGCAATAAGTATGTGAGTTCTTTATGACTAATGTTGAGTCCATGGATTATACGCACTCTCACCCTTCCATCCTTGCCAGCCTCTTCGGTACCGTGCATTGCCCCTTTCTCACATTGAGAGTTGGTGCAAACTTCGCCGGTGCATCCAAACCCCGTGATATGATACGCTCTTTCACACATAAACCTCCTTATATCTTCCTCAAAAGAGCCACCATACCTACCTATTATGGCATTTCCATAGCTATTCCGAGATATATTGCCATGCAACTTTCCACCATTCCGTTTATCATGACACATTCATCATTGTCATATTGCTTAGCATGATCATGTAGTTGACATAGTATTTGTGGCAAAGCCACCGTTCATAATTCTTTCATACATGTCACTCTTGGTTCATTGCATATCCCGGTACACCGCCGGAGGCATTCATATAGAGTCATCTTTTGTTCTAGCATCGAGTTGTAATCATTGAGTTGTAAATAGATAGAAGTGTGATGATCATCATTTTCTAGAGCATTGTCCCAAGTGAGGAATTATAAAAAAAGAGAAAGGCCAAATAAAAAAATGAGAGAAAAAGAGAGAAGGGACAATGTTACTATCCTTTGCCACACTTGTGCTTCAAAGTAGCACCATAATCTTCATGATAGAGAGTCTCTTGTTTTGTCACTTTCATATACTAGTGGGAATTTTCATTATAGAACTTGGCTTGTATATTCCAACAATGGGCCTCCTGAAGTGCCCTAGGTCTTCGTGAGCAAGCAAGTTGGATGCACACCCACTTCGTTTCTTTTGTTGAGCTTTCATACATTTATAGCTCTAGTGCATCCGCTGCATGGCAATCCCTACTCCTTGCATTAACATCAATCGATGGGCATCTCCATAGCCGATTGATTAGCCTCGTTGATGTGAGACTTTCTCCTTTTTTGTCTTCTCCACATAACCCCCTCATTATATTCTATTCCACCCATAGTGCTATGTCCATGGCTCGCGCTCATTTATTGCGTGAAAGTTTATAGGTTTGAGATTACTAAAGTATGAAACAATTGCTTGGCTTGTCATCGGGGTTGTGCATGATGAGAGCATTCTTGTGTGACAAAAATGGAGCATGACTAAACTATACGATTTTGGATGAACTTTCTTTGGCCATGTTATTTTGAGAAGACATAATTGCTTAGTTAGTATGCTTGAAGTATTATTATTTTTATGTCAATATGAACTTTTGTCTTGAATCTTTCGGATCTTAATATTCATACCACAATTAAGAAGAATTACATTAAAATTATTCCAAGTAGCACTCCGCATCAAAAATTCTGTTTTTATCATTTACCTACTCGAGGATGAGCAGGAATTAAGCTTGGGGATGCTTGATACGTCTCCAACGTATCTATAATTTTTGATTGCTCCATGCTATATTATCTACTGTTTTGGACATTATTGGGCTTTATATCCACTTTTATATTATTTTTGGGACTAAGCTATTAACCGGAGGCCCAGCCCAGAATTGTTGTTTTTTTGCCTATTTCAAGGTTTCGAAGAAAAGGAATATCAAACAGAGTCCAAACGGAATGAAACCTTCGGGAACGTGATTTTCTCACCGAACATGATCCAGGGGACTTAGACCCTACGTCAAGAAACAAAAGAGGAGGCCACGAGGTAGGGGGCGCGCCTACCCCCCAGGCGCGCCCTCCACCCTTGTGGGCCCCCTGTTGCTCCACCGACGTACTCCTTCCTCCTATATATACCTACGTACCCCCAAACGATCAGATACGGAGCCAAAACCCTAATTCCACCGCCGCAACTTTCTGTATCCACGAGCTCCCATCTTGGGGCCTGTTTCGGAGCTACGCCGGAGGGGGCATCGATCACGGAGGGCTTCTACATCAACACCATAGCCCCTCCGATGAAGTGTGAGTAGTTCACCTCAGACCTACGGGTCCATAGTTATTAGCTAGATGGCTTCTTCTCTCTTTTTGGATCTCAATACAATGTTCTCCCCCTCTCTTGTGGAGATCTATTCGATGTAATCTTCTTTTTGCGGTGTGTTTGTTGAGACCGATGAATTGTAGGTTTATGATCAAGTCTATCTATGAAAAATATTTGAATCTTCTCTGAATTCTTTTATGTATGATTGGTTATCTTTGCAAGTCTCTTCGAATTATCAGTTTGGTTTGGCCTACTAGATTGATCTTTCTTGCAATGGGAGAAGTGCTTAGCTTTGGGTTCAATCTTGTGGTGTACTTTCCCAGTGACAGTAGGGGCAGCAAGGCACGTATTGTATTGTTGCCATCGAGGATAACAAGATGGGGTTTTCATCATATTGCATGAGTTTATCCCTCTACATCATGTCATCTTGCTTAAGGCGTTACTCTGTTTTCATGAACTTCATACTCTAGATGCATGCTGGATAGCGGTCGATGAGTGGAGTAATAGTAGTAGATGCAGGCAGGAGTCGGTCTACTTGTCTCGGACGTGATGCCTATATACATGATCATACCTAGATATTCTCATAACTATGCTCAATTCTGTCAATTGCTCAACAGTAATTCGTTCACCCACCGTAGAATACTTATGCTCTTGAGAGAAGCCACTAGTGAAACCTATGGCCCCCGGGTCTATCTTCATCATATTAATCTACCAATACTTAGTTATTTCCTTTGCTTTTATTTTACTATGCATCTTTATCATAAAAATACCAAAAATATTATCTTATCATATATCACTCTCGTAAGTGGCCGTGTAGGGATTGACAACCCCTTATCGCGTTGGTTGCGAGGATTTATTTGTGTTGTGCAGGTGCGAGGAACTCGCGCGTAGCCTCCTACTGGATTGATACCTTGGTTCTAAAAAACTGAGGGAAATATTTGCGCTACTTTGCTGCATCATCCCTTCCTCTTCAGGGAAAACCAACGCAGTGCTCAAGAGGTAGCAGTCGTCGACTCGGTGGAGGAGGCCGGCTTGATTGAGGGGCCATGTCCGGGACTGGGCTCCGCCGGGCTGGTATTGGGAGGTGCTACCTTCCGGGGGCGTAGGTTGGTGAGGAGCCAGCCCGTCGTTGACCCGATCCTTGTTTGGTGGCGGTCGCGTGGGCCAGTGACAATGCCTAGGCTTTCGGACACCATGGAGGTGGTACGTCACCGTGTCAGCGAGGAGGACGAGCACGTCCGTCGCTACATGGTTGCGCTGGTGGGCAGGTTCGACAATACCTGGCAGGTTCTTCACGGATCTCACTGGAGCGATCATGTGATGGTTCCTTCTATTTGGGTGTCCATCGCCCGTGCCGATACCCGTTGGGCGCTATGATTCTAGCTGTACTAGCGATGTTATATGTATGATAGTATTCGAGTTGTATTAGTGATAATATTCAACGATGTACGGACGCAAGACATGATGTAGTTTTGCTTATAATTGAATGCATCCTAATTTGAATACTACTTTATTTTGCGATTTGATTTTGCTTATTGAATGCTCAAATTGGAAAACTACTCCTACTTTGAATGCTAAAATTGGAGAGCACTATGCAAGGCGTATGCATATGATTAGTTGATAGCTTATAGGGTTTTTGTTTTCGCAGAAATCTAGGACCCCCCCTCGATCATCCCCGCCATCGTCCCCGTCACCGACCCCCTCCGACCTTGAGGTGAGACCAGCCAAATCCTTTTTTAGAAAGATAATTAAACGATATTTCGGGTTGACTTTAAGTCTGTCGAGTCTCCACCATATATGAGAGGACGAAGAAGCCCGACTGTTGTCGTGGGGGTCGTTTCTCCTTCTTCTCCGGGTGCTAGACCTTTGTGAAAGGATCGATATGGTTGACTAGAGGGGGGTGAATAGGCAAGTAACAATTTTTAGCTTTTCTTTAACAATTTAAACTTTGCATCAAAGTAGGTTGTCTAGATATGCAACTAGGTGAGCAACCTATATGATGCAACAAGGATAGGAACACAAGCAAGCAAGTGATATGATACAAATAAGCTTGCACAAGTAAAGGCACGAGATAACCAAGAGTGGAGACGGTGGAGACGAGGATTTGTTGCCGAAGTTCCTTCCCTTTGAGAGGAAGTACGTCTCCGTTGGAGCGGTGTGGAGGCACAATGCTCCCCAAGAAGCCACTAGGGCCACCGTATTCTCCTCATGCCCTCACACAATGCGAGATGCCGTGATTCCACTATTGGTGCCCTTGGAGGTGGCGACCGAACCTTTACAAACAAGGTTGGGGCAATCTCCACAACTCAATTGGAGGCTCCCAACGACACCCCGAAGCTTCACCACAATGGACTATGGCTTCGTGGTGACCTCAACCGTCTAGGATGCTCAAACACCCAAGAGTAACAAGATCCGCAAGGGATTAGTGGGGGGAATCAAATTTTCTTGGTGGAAGTGTGGATCGAGGCCTTCTCAACCACTCCCGAGCAAATCAACAAGTTTGATTGGCTAGGGAGTGAGATCGGGCGAAAATGGAGCTTAGAGCAACAATGGAGCTTAGGGTTGGAAGAGATAAGTCAACGGGGAAGAAGAGAACCCCTTATATAGTGTGGGACAAAGATCCAACCGTTATCCACCTACCAGCCCGCGGCTAGCGGTACTACCGCTCCAGGCCAGCGGTACTACCGCAGGGCCGCGCGGTACTACCGCTTGCTACCAAGAGGTACTACCGCACGGACATGCGGTACTACCGTACAGGCCCGCGGTACTACCGCAACCCTAGCAATAGCAAGGTCAAATCAGAAACACAGGATCTGAGGGCGGTACTTCCGCGAGCGCGGTACTACCGCGCCCCCCATGCGGTACTACCACACGGCAGGAATCCCTTAGCCAGGGGGAAGGATACAACCACGCCTACTTCCGCAAAGAAACGAAAGAAACAAAAACCCGACACAGTAGTACTGCCGAGGGGCGGTACTACTGCCTGACAACATAGCACGATACTACTGCGGAGCGAAAGCGGTACTACCGCGGTAGGCGCGGATGTAAAAAATTACATCCGCCCCTACTACCACGAAGGAGCGGTACTAGCCTGGTGGGCAACGGTAGTGCAGCTCCAGGGGAGCGGTACTACCGTAGGCACCTGCGGTACTACCGCGCCACCGCACGGTACTACCGCTGGTGCCTACGGTACTACCGCTCACCTGGGAGCAGTACTACCGTGAGCCAACCCAGCAGCCAGAACCAAGGAGGCAAGAAAACGGAGGACGCTCTAGGGGAAAAGGAGGGGACTAGAAAGAGACGTGTTCATGATGATTCCACCCAAACCTTTCCAACGCGGACCCCCTCTTAATAGTACGGCTTTCCTACGACTCAAATACACCAAAAAGAAACGTAGAAAAGACGCCGTCTTCAACAGTCTTCGAGGGGCACCCAACTGTCTTGTGCCTAGCGATGAAATGTCTGGGATACTCAAGGCACACGATTAGTCTGCAAACGCGTTGTCATCAATCACCAAAACACCTTAGGGATAAATATGCCCTTACAATCTCCCCCTTTTTGGTGGATTGATGACAATACGGGATTTGCACAAGGGAAATAGCATTAAGCAACCGCAAACCCCTCCTCTCTAGAATATAGACGGGCTCCCCCTAGATGTGTGCCACCTAGATGAGTGCTTTGGACTGCACGGCACACATACTAGGATCAAAGCTCCCCCTATATTATAGAAACAAGGTATATCTAGTAAAAGGAAGGCTATCACTAGACAAGATAGCACAAACATAAGTTAACTAAGATAGATAGAGTGCATATGTCTTACACCATATGTGGGAAAGGTCTCGAAGGCACAAACCAAACAAAAGCAAACGAGGCAAACGAGGTTCAAACGATAAAGCAAACAAACACACCAAGCACGACACAACGCAAATCCCTACACTCTCTCCCCCTTTGGCATCGAGACGCCAAAAAGGTAGAGAGGACACCTACACACACGGGGTGGCTCAGGCAGAGAAGTCGTCCCACTGCTCCTCGTGCTCCTTGTCAGACTCAGCGGCGGGGACGGTCTCCTCGATGTCTTCCTCTGAACTGGTCCACTTGTACCCCTGCTTCGTCATCCAGGCAGCCTCTGGCGTGATGACGTCCTCAGAACCGCCAGACACATCCTCTCCAAAGAGCCTCGTGACCTTCTTGTCACAGCGACGACTCTCCTTGTCATCCACATGAGTCCTGCACTGTCCCTTTGCCTGCATGCAGAAGAGAGTCTTCATCTTGTCCTTTAACTGCTTGGCCCACGACGGCTCAGAGGAAGGAGCGATAGACCTAGCAGCACGATCCTCAGCAACATGCTCTGCACCAGCCTCCTCCTCACCAACAGCCCTCCTAGTAGAAGAAGCCTCAGCACGGGTGGTAGTGTTGGTCCAGTTGGGCTTGACGCGGAGGCTGATGGACTCATGCCGAATCCAGTTTGGAGCAAGGAACTCATCACCAGGGTACATCTTCTCCCAAGTGGTGGAGAGCAGCAGAAACAAGTACGGTCCATAGATAGGTACCTTGTGAGTGAAGACCGCAAACCGAAGCTCACACCACATGATGTGTGAGACATCAAGTGTGATGCGGAGCATCCTATGGACATCACCATGTCAAGAGTTCATTCGGCAAGTGACACGTGCGACATCTACTTCACATACATAAAGGTGAATCCTCTCCTTTACACGTGCTCACTTGACCCCTTCGAGGATGGTATACTACTTGACCCTCCATCGTGCATGCATAGGTGTTGTCGGAGCTTCACGGATGACGAGGAGGAGTGCAAGCTCCAAGGATCACCTACACCATCCGTGAGGGAAGCCTGGAAGAGAAGACGCAAGAAGAAGAGCTGTCGAAGAAGCTCCAGCCACCGGACAACCGGTCGGGTCCGGACGTCCGGCGTCTGAAGATCCATCGGACGACCGGTCCAGACCGGACGACCATTGTCCCTGCACCCGAGCCAAATGAGCGGACGTCCGATGCCACCGGACGACCGGCGACCAGACGACCGGTCCAGACCGGAAATCCACTACACCAGCATCCGAGCCAGATCGAGCGGACGACCGGCCCCTACCGGACGTCCGGCCGCCCATGAGCCACCGGACGGCCGGTCCCCAGCGGACGTCCGGTACCTGGTTGTGTCCAGTTGCGGGCTGAGGCCCATGTACCCCTTCACTTTCCCCCCATTTGCACTAAGACTATAAATAGACCTCTCCCTCCTCCTTTCTAGGTTAGCGTTGTGATAGCTCATTTGAGAGATAGAGCTACGCTCATCCATTACAGATCTACTCCACGAGAGAGACCGCGGCCCCTCTACGGAGAAGATCCCCTTGGATTCAAGACCCCCTCTTGGGTGGCCCCATCAAGACCTCCTCACGGAGAAGAACCGGTTACCGTGTATCGTCCGTTGTTGACTTTGGATCTTGTATCTCTCTTTGTGTTTCGAGGATCTAGCACATGTGTGATCTATTTCTTGTTGGTTGAGTGTTTCTCTTGTGTTTCCCCTCGTTTCCCCCCTCATGTTCTTCGTGTTCCTCGTAGGGATCCGCTCCTTTCGTGAAAGATCGGCCATCTAGGGTTCCACCCTACATCAAAGTGGTTGAGTCTGAGATGAATGTGCCTCTGCACACAGGAGCAACATATCCACTAGATAGGCATGAACCTCGTCCTTGTCGCCAATGCCTGGGAACAGAGTGTTGCGGAAGATGCGATGCATGATATCCAGAAAGGAGTTCAACACCCAAGTTGACTTGCCATTGGGGAGCACCTTCTTAACAAGGAATGGCTGAAGCAGGTTCTTGTTGACAGACTCAGAGTTGGCGTGGGGGCGAACACCAACGGGGGTGTGAAGCCCGTCATCAGGAATGTGAAGTAGATCCATGAACCCCTTCCATGTAGCAGACATCTGACGGGTGTTGGTCATCCAGGTCATCCTCCGCTCATCCCTGGGATGAAAGTAAACAGAGGCAAAGAACTGACAGATAAGCTCAGGGTCGTAGTCAAGGTGAAAGGAGATCACCGGCTCAATAGCAAACGGCTCCACCAAGTCCAGAGCCTCTCCAAAATAGTCATGAAACTTGTCCTTCCGCATGTGATTCATGTGTATCCACTTGACATCCACAAAGGTATTCTGCTTGTTCTTGATCACATCCAGGTAGATCAGAGCATGTTTCTTGGTCCAGAACAACTCGGTGCCTCTGAGGACAGCCCGAGGATTCACATAGGGATTGATCTTCCGGTGTTCGACATACTCAGTGACTGAAATCTCCTCCATGCCCTTAGCAGGTTCCTTTTGCTTGCTGGCCGTGGTCTTGACATTGCGCTTGGGGGCATTGGAGCCCTCTGGGGCTTCATCTTGGGGGTTGCGCAGACGCTTGGAGCCAGTGTCACAACTGGGATTGGAACGACGAGAGCCACCACCTGAGACACAAAACGCAGAACACCCACGACAAGCAAGAAGGATCAATGCAAAGACCACAACAATGCAACAGAAACATGCAAAGAGCACACAAGACAATTGCCTAGAGAGAGATTTGACCCCTACGGTAGTACTACCAAGTGCTCGGAACTAAGATCGTAGTACCGCTCTTAGTCACGGTAGTACCATGTGAGGTTACGGTAGTAACGGGTCTAGGAGCGGTAGTACGAGCTTAGTGCTGCAGCTAGCGCGGTAGTACCGCGTCTGATGGGCGGTAGTACTGCACGAGCTAGTGCGGTAGTACCGCACCTGATGGGCGGTAGTACCGCACGAGCGGTAGTACCGCACATGAGACACGGTAGTACCACACCACGTCCGATCCGAACTAGTTCAAATCTAAGAAAAGCCTGTGAAACTGCGGCGGTACTACGGTTGGACAAATCTACCACAAGACAACATATCAAGTATGATTCCTACGCACCACGACTCTCCTACATCCTACTCTTGCACAGATTTGGCCTAAAATCTCAAGAACAACAAGCATCTCCCCAAAAACCTAGAAGCGAGAGAACAACCAAGAAAAAGAGGGATTTAGGGAAAAACCTTGGTCCATGGCAAGAGGAAGTGGTGGGGAACGATCCCACCGGTCGGAATCCGAGGAGAGTGGCCGGAGACGGAGATCCGACGAGGACCTCCGGCGCCGTTCTTGAGCAAGAGAGAGAGACGTGGGGAGAGAGATGAGTGAATGGGTATGGGGAGTTGGAACTCCCCTGCCCGAGTCATAACCCCCATGCTCGCTCGATGGCGCGGTAGTACCGTGCCTCATCACGGTAGTACCGCTCGGCGGAAGTATCGCACCTGAGCGGTAGTACCATGCTATGGCGCGGTAGTACCATGCCTCTCAAACCGGTAGTACCGCGACAAGCCGCGGTAGTATCGTGGGCTCAAGAAGATGCATGTTTCAAGCACGCAAAAAACGAGGTCTTTGCACGAACACTTCAAGGCAACACGACACCACAAGACCACGCTACACACACAAGCAAAAAGGCAAACGACAAAACGAAACAACCACGAGACACCACCTCTCCAAAGAGAGGGCGGTGGCCGTAGCCACCTATGTTTGAGTCAATTGGTATGGCACCGCGAAGAATTATCCTTCGTTCCATGACCAAAACTCGTCTTTGAAGCACAAGTACCATCAAACATGGCTAAAGTGAAAGACTTGATCAATTTATGCATAATTGGGGGAGGAAGAGTTCATTGAGAGAACAACACTCCCCCTATGTCCATGCCTACATCTAAACAAGACAACACATTGAGTATTGTGGGGTGTGCAAGGGTTAAAGCAACATTGCTCGAATCAATGATATTTAGATCATGCCTTAACTCACTAAATCTTGCTTCATCCAAGGGCTTCGTGAAAATATCTACAAGGTTATCATGAGTGTTGACATAGTTGAGCTCGATCTCTCCTCGCCTAATATGATCCCGGATGAAGTGATACCGGATCTCAATATGCTTCGTCTTGAAGTGTTGCACTGGGTTGAGAGAGATCTTGATGGCACTTTCATTGTCACACCAAAGAGGCACTTTGTCACAAATGACACCGTGATCCTTTAAAGTTTGCCTTATCCATAAGAGTTGTGCACAACAACTACCGGCCGCCACATACTCCGCTTCGGTGGACGAGAGAGACACACAACTTTGCTTTTTGGAAGACCAACTTACCAAAGAGCAACCAAGGAATTGGCACCATCCGGAAGTGGACTTCCTATCCACTTTGTCTCCCGCCCAATCGGAATCCGAATACCATACAAGCTTGAAGTTTGCTCCTCTTGGATACCATAAGCCAAAGTTTGGGGTATGAGACAAATATCGGAAGATTCGTTTGACCGCCACATAGTGACTTTCCTTAGGTGCGGCTTGAAACCGTGCACAAATTCCCACACTCAACATGATATCCGGTCTAGATGCACAAAGGTAGAGCAAGGAGCCTATCATGGAGTGATATACCTTTTGATCCACCGCTTTACCATTGGGATCTATGTCAAGTTGGCACTTGGTGGGCATTGGAGTGGAAGCCGGCTTGACATCACTTAGCTTGAATATCTTGAGCATGTCTTGAGTATATTTGGCTTGGTTGATGAAGGTTCCTTCTCTTCTTTGCTTCACTTCGAACCCTAGAAAGAACTTGAACTCTCCCATGGAAGACATCTCGAACTTTGAGGTCGTAAGAGCGGCAAATTCCTCATTGAAAGCTTTGTTAGGGGAACCAAAGATAATATCATCAACATATAATTGGCACACAAACAACTCCGCTTTGACCTTCTTAGTAAAAATAGTGGGGTCGATTAGCCCAACTTCAAAACCACAGTCTTGTAACAACTCGGTAAGGTGGTCATACCACGCACGTGGGGCTTGTTTAAGGCCATAGAGTGCCTTATCGAGTTGATACACATGATCGGGAAAGTAGGGATCCTCGAACCCGGGGGGTTGCTTGACATAAACCAAATCATTAATGGGACCATTAAGAAAAGCACTCTTCACATCCATTTGTTGTACTTAAAGTTATGATGAGAAGCATATGCAATCAACATGCGAATAGATTCAAGACGAGCAACGGGAGCAAAGGTTTCACCGTAGTCGATACCGTCGACTTGGGAATAGCCTTGTACTACCAAACGAGCCTTGTTGCGTATGATAATCCCACGGGCATCTTGCTTGTTCTTAAATATCCACATGGTTCCAATGACATTGTGGTTCCCTGTCGGTCTTGGCACCAATCTCTACACTTTGCTGCGCTCGAAGTTGTTGAGTTCTTCATGCATGGCATTGAGCCAATCTGGATCTTCTAGCGCCTCATAGACCTTGGCGGCACGACGCTCCAATTCCTCCTCGGGGGTGAGACGAGGAGTGGTCACTTGATCATCTTGAGCGTCGTCTTGAGCTTGTTCTTGTTCTTGAACTTGCTCGGAGGAGAGAACTTGACCTTGGGCATCACTTGATGTGTCAACACCGTCTTGAGCATGATCTTGCCCTTGGTCATGTTCTTGAGGATGATGGCCTTCGTGTTGTTCTTCGAAAGCGTGTGGGCCTTGGGTTGGTGATGGCTCCACTTGAGTGGAGCATTGTCCTTCTCCTTCGGCCACAAGGGGTTCCTCAATGGGTAGGATACATCCAACACCCATTCTTCTTATGGCTTGAGGAGGAATTTCATCACCTACATCACAAGTGCCACTTTGCTCCACTTGGGAGCCGTTATTCTCATCAAACTCCACGTTACATGTCTCCTCAATAAGTCCCGTGGATTTATTGAGGACACGATAAGCATGAGAGTTTGTAGCATAACCAACAAATATGCCCTCATAAGCTCTAGCCTCAAATTTAGACAACCGAAATCCTTTCTTGAGAATGAAACACTTACACCCGGACACCCGAAAGTACTTGAGGTTGGGCTTGTTACCGGTGAGTATCTCATATGGAGTCTTGTTCAAGCCCTTGCGGAGGTAGAGCCGATTGGATGCATGACACACGGTGTTGATGGCTTCGGCCCAAAAGTTGTACGGAGACTTGAACTCTGCCATCATGGTCCTTGCCGCATCCATCAACGTCCGGTTCTTCCTCTTCGCAACACCGTTTTGTTGAGGGGTGTAAGGTGCGGAATATTGATGCTTGATCCCCTCATCACTAAGAAACTCATCCAAGGTGTAGTTCTTGAACTCGGTGCCGTTGTCACTTCTTATTGTCAAGATCTTTGCATTGTGTTGACGTTGTGCTTAATTTGCAAAGTCAATGAAGGTTTGTTGGGTCTCGGTCTTCCTCTTGAAGAAATACACCCAAGTGTATCTTGAGTAGTCATCCACAATCACCAAGCAATACTTCCTACCCCCAAGACTATCGAAGGATGGAGGCCCAAAGAGATCCATGTGAAGGAGCTCCAAAGGCCTCTTTGAGTAAATGATAGTCGTGGGAGGGTGAGCCTTCTCATGTAGCTTTCCTTCGATACAAGCACTGCAAGCATGATCTTTAGCAAAACTAACATTCGTTAGTCCACGGACATGGTCCCCCTTGAGAAGACTTTGCAAAGATCTCATATTGACATGGGCTAGACGGTGATGCCAAAGCCATCCCACATCAACTTTAGCCATTAGGCATGTCGCGGTCTTAGTGGGTCACTCCGAAAAGTTAATCACATATATACCGTTCTCGACATGCCCAACAAAGGCTACTTTAAGAGTCTTGCTCCACAAGAGGGCCACGGTATCAATATCAAAGAAAGTAGCAAAGCCCATGATTGCAAGTTGACGAACGGAAAGTAAATTGTATGCAAGGGACTCAACAAGCATGACCTTCTCGATCGTGAGATCATGAGAGATGACCACCTTGCCAAGTCCCAATACCTTAGAGGATGAGGTGTCATCCCACTCGACATTGGTGGGCATAGATGGAATCTTGTGCACGTCCACCACCAAGTCCTTGCTTCCGGTCATATGATTTGTAGCTCCACTATCGAGCAACCATGATCCCCCACCAGAAGCAAACACCTACAAGAGATTAATGCTTGGTTTTAGGTACCCATTTTGTAATGGGTCCTTTGATGTTAGTAACAAGTGTTTTTTCGTAATTAAGCATGACTACAACTATTTCAACATGTAATTTTCATCTTTTACAATTCGAGTAGCTTATCCCATGCCATGCAAGGCGCTATGTCTTGGAGAGGATGGGTTTTGAAGACCATGAAAGTTTCACCTAAGGATTCATCATGATGTGGATTTTGAAGTAAAGTTGTACAATTCTGAGAGCGTAACCCATTTTGGTTGCAAAAAATGGGAAGCACTTTGCAAGATGTATGGTTTTGATGAGGGTATGCTTGTCACCATGGATCTTGGTGATCCTGAAATCAGGCAAGACAATATGGACATTTGGGTCCTTGTTGATACGCCTCCAATTCTACTGCTATGTGAGTTTCTCAAACATAGTTATTAGCTAATTTATATTGTTTATTTCAAAATAGTTGACAGCTTATTTCCATTGACAGCTTATTTTCATTCTTCAAAGAATGTGCGGGAGATGGTAGGCAAAACCCACTACACCGATGGCTCCGAATTAACTTACAAGGAAAAAAAATCATCTGATCGGATTTTGTACTGACATTGAGAATTACAATATCTACAATCAAACTCCTCAACATTATGATCAATACGTGCCACTAGTGCATGTGTTGAACTATGGTAACTACCATGGAGATACCCTGGTAAGATTTTTTACTATTACGACATCCATGCTTCTTTTGCATACTTCTTAAACTAGTACATCATTGCTAACTATGAAGTTATTACTATGTTTTCAACAGATAATCCCAAAGAATTGTGTGCCTCATTTGATGTATCAGAAAGGTAGCCTTAATGTTTTGAACTTACAGCCACGTCATCCTACGAATCTCAACTGTCCATACCAGATTTCTAAAAGGAATGGAGACATGCAAATCAAATGATGGAAAAAAATGTATGGACAGTCGTAAGGAGGTTCTTGGAAGCAAAAGGAAGCAAAGCGCAAGAATCGGAGACAGGATGATCTCCATTCTCCATAATGGAGAGTCAGGGTCTATATTGTTTTATGCTATTTTACCTTAAAGAGGGTATTTATGTCCTACCTAATACTGATGATCATGTGCTAAGAACAATTAAGTATGGTTGGTTCGATGACTATGAGGATGATGATCGTATGACTTGTTATTAATAACGAGTAGAAGTTGTATGATGATGATTAGTAGACTTGTTATTATATATGATGATGCATGATGCGAGCATGAAGAGTTATTATATATCAACGGGTGAAATGAACATGGATTGGATTGAAGTGAAGGCAACATGCATGTGGTGCATGTCGAAAGTAGTACAATCCAAACTTGATCAAGTTAGGATTAGTATTACTTTCGACATGCACCACATGTTGCCTCACTTCAATCTAAGTCATGTTTAGGCATAGCAGTAGCGGTAGAACGGAGATAAGAGAGGACACTTCTCTCTATTATCTACCTATACCAACCTAAATTAACCCCCAAAACCCCTAAACCACCTCCTTTAAAAAAACCTGAAATGCTGACGTGTGGAAGCTTATTGGTCCCGGTTGGTGCTACCAACCGGGACCAAAGGCCCTCGTGCCTGGGCTCGCCGGAGCGGCCACGTGGAGGACCATCTGTCCCGGTTGGTATAAGAACCAGGACTAAAGGCCTAGGGCACTAGTAACGACCATTTAATCCCGGTTCCCCAACCGGGACAGATGGGCCTTATGAACCGGGACAAATGGGCCTTTTTCTACTAGTGACATGTGGACGGTGGAGTACTGGGCACCAGAGGAGGTTCGGCTGCGGCTGTATGCAGAGATGAACAAGGGAATTATATGGGGAGCTCAGCACTAGTAGTGCAAGGAGTAACAGACCCACCTACTCTAGAAGCAATGGCGTGTTGAGAAGTTGTGGTCCTAGCAGAAGATCTGGGAATCCATAACTTTGTGGTGGCCTCCAACTGCCAACAGGTGGTCTCGGACATCAACAGAAGAGCCAGAGGAACTTATGGAGCAATTATTAGTGAGATAAATCTTATATCATCTTCTTTTCTTTGCATTTTTGTTTTTGAAAGTCGTGATGTCAATGTAGAAGCACACCGTCTAGCCAAGTTTTCATTTTCGAGAGGCCCTGAACGCCACGTTTGGTTTGGTGCACCCCATGACCTTAGATGTATCCCACACCATGTGGACTTTCATGAATAAACTTGGATTTTACCCCTCAAAAAGAAGAAGAAGTTGTGCTAGTACTGTACCACAAGTGAAAAATATCACCATTGCTATTGATGTTCAACAGAGGTAACGATTTCCTTACAAACAAGAATGAAGTTAACAGTTTCTCTGAGCTCAAACCATCTACTGGCAGGGCCATCAGAAAAGACTCTTCTAATAGTTAGGGCATCTCCAACGGCAACTCGCAAAAACCTCCCGCATTCGTTCGTGGACAGGGGGGGACCAGTCCGCTGATACGGATGCGAGAGGCAACCATCCAACGCTAGTTGCATACATTTTCACAACAACTCAAACTAACCGGACGAAATTCATATAAACACGGTCGGATTTCATGCAAATATGATGGATTTCATATAAGAAGCTGGATTTTCAAATAAACATGACGGATTTCAGTACATTTACATCAGTGGTGCTAGTCTGGCTCTAAAGGTATATTAATACCTAATCTAAATTGCCGCCCGCAGATCCCTTTGTCTTCCTCATGTCTGGCAGCCCGATCACCGGACTCCCAGGAGCCCCAGAGATATGTGCTTCAGCGCAAAGGATGGCTCACTTCCCCACCACTCATCAGAGGGAACCCCCCGGCTGATGCTTCAAGGGGACGGGAAGCGGTGCCTCCGCTTCCGTGAAGCCCATGTGGGATCAACGGAGATCCTCGAAAGAGAAGAACCGGGCAAGACACCGACTATGTACGCCGGTGTCGCCTACACGTGGCTTTCGTGGACCCAAGCGGCGGCAGACTTTTGTGTTCTACTACCCGGTGATGGTGGCCGATGCGGAGGTGTCGACCACTGACTCATCGCTCTCCGCACACCCGGCTTATGCCTCTGCCTGCATGGCGTGGTCATAGGCACCTGAGACACGGTCGCAGGCACGGGAGGAGCGGTCGCAGGCACGAGAGGCACGGCTGCAGATGCGGGAGGCACGGTCGTTGACGGCAGCGATGATGCCCGTGCTGTCGTGCCGACGTCGAGCAACTGGCCACTCCTCATCGAGTGGGCCTAGAGTGGCGAGTTGCTGAACCACGTGGTGGCTTGGGGCGGCAACTTGCTCCGTCGAATGAGGCGCGTGAGCGGAGCAGCGAGCTACCTCGCTTGTATCCGGCCGGCTCGGCGGGCCACCCAGCCGGCTTTGTATGTCGGAGAAATGCTCTTCGGAAGCCATCGGAAGAGTGGTGGAGGAGGAGATTGGGGGAGTGGAGAAGGGGTAAGGTTCTTGCCAGTGCCTGCCCTCGTTTAAATAGAGGGCGAATGGTAGGAGCTTGGCTGGCGTTGCGTTTAATGCCGACCCGCTCATGAACGGACGTGTGGCCGGAGTAGGTTTCTAGGCTTTCACGCGGGGTTAATGGGGGCGTATGAATGCGGCAAGAGGCGTGTTCAGTCGGGCATGCAGCGAGCAGCGTCCTCGGTCGGCGCATCGCTTCAATGGCAGAGGCAGTGAGAGGCCACGTCCGCCCTGATCCGTCTTCAACGCGGAGCGGTGCGCTTTATAGCGGCATGAATGCGGGCAGCTGGCGCCGGACGGGAGCGCATGTGAGGTTTTTTTTATGGGCCAGGGCGGTCAAAAGCGGGCTTGAGAGCTGTTCGGACTCCCGCAAACCTCCCCCACTTTTGTTTCCGGTTTGCGGAAAAAATCGCATCCGGACCGCTCCGCGGACCGATACAGGTCGGCGTTGGATGGCTTCCATAGTCCGAACGATTGCGGGAGGTTTACGGTCCATCTTGAAGATGCCCTTACTACCTCTGTTTCAAATTATATTAAACTCCCAAGATGTCTTATATTTAAGTAGAGGGTGTAATTTATTTAATCTCATTCGAACCCTAACCTTCCTCTAATGGTTACCAGCCACCTTTTCGCTTCGTTTCATTACAAGTTTACAACACACCAAGAGGTCCCAACAGTGAATAGCAAGAGGCCCCAACAGTTTTCAAACTTGATATCATGGTATCATGTGATACTTGGTATCACAGGATATTTTGGAAAGACCGCAAACCGAAGCTCACACCAGGGTACAAGGAGCAAGGAACTCATCACCAGGGTACATCTTCTCCCAAGTGGTGGAGAGCAGCAGAAACAGGTATGGTCCATAGATAGGTACCTTGCGAGTGAAGACCGCAAACCGAAGCTCACACCACATGATGTGTGAGACATCAAGTGTGATGCGGAGCATCCTATGGACATCACCATGTCAAGAGTTCATTCGGCAAGTGACACGTGCGACATCTACTTCACATACATAAAGGTGAATCCTCTCCTTTACACGTGCTCACTTGACCCCTTTGAGGATGGTATACTACTTGACCCTCCATCGTGCATGCATAGGTATTGTCGGAGCTTCCCGGATGACGAGGAGGAGTGCAAGCGCCAAGGATCACCTACACCATCCGCGAGGGAAGCCTGGAAGAGAAGACGCAAGAAGAAGAGTTGTCGAAGAAGCTCCAGCCACCGGACGACCGGTCGGGTCCGGACATCCGGCGTCTGAAGATCCACCGGACGACCGGTCCAGACCGGACGACCGGTGTCCCTGCACCCAAGCCAAACGAGCGGACGTCCGATGCCACCGGACGACCGGTGACCAGACGACCGGTCCAGACCGGAAATCCGCTACACCAGCATTCGAGCCAGATCGAGCGGATGACCAGCCCCTACCGGACGTCCGTCCGCCCACAAGCCACCGGACGACCGGTCCCCAGCGGACGTCCGGTACCTGGCTGTGTCCAGTTGCGGGCTGAGGCCCATGTACCCCTTCACTTTCCCCCCATTTTCACTAAGACTATAAATATACCTCTCCCTCCTCCTTTCTAGGTTAGCGTTGTGATAGCTCATTTGAGAGATAGAGCTACGCTCATCCGTTATGGATCTACTCCACGAGAGAGACCGCGGCCCCTCTACGGAGAAGATCCCCTTGGATTCAAGACCCCCTCTTGGGTGGTGTAATGCCCCGAGACCGATGTGCCAGGTGTCCTCTAGTTATTCGCTGTTGTTGCCTTGTCATTGCTTGCGTGTCATGCATTGCATATCATGTCATCATGTGCATTTCATTTGCATACATATTCATCTCATGCATCCGAGCATTTTCCCCGTTGTCCGTTTTGCATTCCGGCGCTCCGTTCTCCTCCGGTGGTCATTTCTACCTTTCTTTCATGTGTGGGGATTAAACACTTCCAGATTAGAGCGAGACTTGCCAAGCGGCCTTGTTTTACTACCGGTAGACCGCCTGTCAAGTTTCGTACCATTTGGACTTCGTTTGATGATCCAATGGTTAACCGAGGGACCAAAAAGGCCTCGTGTGTGTTGCAGCCCAACACCCTTCCAATTTGGCCCAAAACCCACCTAAACCCTCTCCATCATCTAGAGCATTCGATCACGATCGTGTGGCCGCAAACCGCACCTCATTTGGACTTTCCTAGCTCCTCCTACCTCTATAAATAGGTCCCTCC
The DNA here is from genome assembly GCF_018294505.1 of Triticum aestivum. Taxonomy (NCBI): domain Eukaryota; kingdom Viridiplantae; phylum Streptophyta; class Magnoliopsida; order Poales; family Poaceae; genus Triticum; species Triticum aestivum. The sequence goes on from NC_057797.1 coordinate 149,546,377, forward strand.
CCGAAATTTCGGGTCATTTCCAACCCTAACCTAGTCTCCTCCCACCTCTCGCCGCCGGACACGTCCGATTCAGGCCGGACGTGTCCGACTTGCCCCGCCGCCGCCACATGTCGCCGCCCCGTTGGCGCATCTACCGCCCCGCGCCGCCGGCCCGCCGGGCCCGCATCCGGCCCCCGCGGCCCGCTTCGCCCGCCGTCGCCCGAGGCGACCGCCGCCCGCCTGCCTCTCTGCGCGCTGCATGGGTCGGCCACTGGGATGCTCCACCGCCCGCCGGCGTTCGCCGCCTCGCCGGCGCGGCTCCGCGCCGCCGCGCCGTTCGGCCGCCGCCTTCGCCCGGCCCTGCCCGGGATCTCCGCCGCATGCGCCGCCGCGTGCTCCGTCGCCGGACGCCATCCCCGCCACCCAACGCCGCCCGCGCCCCGCCGCTCCGGTCGCCGGCCGCCGCCGCCATCGCCGGAGTTCGATCCGGCCGGATCTGGCGGATCGGGATCAGATCCACCAGCCCTTCGAACCAAACGCCCGCGCCCGTCCCCGGATTGCTTCGTCCCGGAACCACCTCGTCCACCCGTTGACTTTCCCCAAAATTCCCAGATTCATATGCCCATGTTCTTCATGCCGTAACTTTGCATCCGTAGCTCCAATTTATGCATATAGCATATCAAAATGTTCGTCTCAGAGAGTATATCATTTCATCTCATTGCATCATTTTCATTTGAGTTCATCTTGATGCCCGAAATGCTGTTGGAAGAATGATATTTGAGTTAATTGTCAGATCTGCTGCTCCATTTAGCTATTTGTTATTTTTGCCATGATTAATGTGCGCATGATATGCCCCTGAGCTCTACATGTGTTTTGTTATATGTTTTGCCATCTATCCAGAGGTGCAACCCATGTATTTTTGTGATGTGTGTGGTGACTAGCACAAGCTTGCAAAGTGGTGCATTCGTTAATGCTGATTTCAGGGACTTAGCAATTCCACTAAGTCCTTGATCTGTTTATTTCTTTATGCCATATGTTCATGTTGTTTCCTAGTGATCCGTGCCTCTTTTGAGGATTATCAGTAAGGATGTTTTGTTAGTCTTGTAGTGATCTATCCATCCATGTCTTTGTTTGCAATTATGGAGCACCCTAGCTTGAGTCAATCGAGCTCTACTTTTGCTATTTCGTGAATCTGGGCAGATTGTCTACTTGTTAACAATTTTACCGAGGATGTTGTAGTTGATCTGTGCATGCTATGTTATTGTTCTTGCCATGTCTAGCTTGTATAATGTGTATTCTTGATGAGTGTATGTTTAGATTGTCATGACTTGCTCTGTAGTGAGTGCATCGAGCTCGTTAACATGCCTACTTGATATCTGTTTCAGCATGCTCTAGTTTTCACTAAGTCTGAGAACTGATTATGTTTTTGCCATGTTCACATGCTTGCAATTGTATTTTCTGATCCCTTTTGGCTCAAGGTCACTAAGGGACTTTTGTTAATATCTTTGAGTAGCTTCATGCCATGCTTTACTTTGCCATGTTCAGGCCCTGTAGCATATACTTTTCATGCTCCAAAGTGTGCTACCTGATCTGAAATTCCAGACAAGTGTTAATTTCACTAAGTCTGAGATCTGTTTACCGTTTGCATTTTTTTTCCATGCTTGTTTGAACCTGTTAAGGGATGAATTAGCCGTAGCTCAGTGTTCATCTTTTGTTAAGCATCATGAATGGATCTCTGCCATGTATTTTGTTGCCATGTTTGAGTGCTGTAGCATGTTCATCTTGTTGCATTTAGATGGCTACTTGCTGTATATCGCAGATGAGTGCCATATTTGAATTGCTTGCCATTTCCAAACCGTAACTCCGATTCCGGCGTTCTTTATATCGTTTTCAAGCGATTTCATCTCACCTTTCCAGTGGCACATTTGGGTTTCCAAGTTAAGGCCAGGTTCTATCATTCCTTGTCAAATCATACATATGCATCGCATACCGCATCCCGCATATCATACCATGTTCATGTGTTGGTTGTTTACTATGTTGTGTGCTTCTTTCCGGTGTTTGCTTCTTCGGGTTGGTTCCGGTTACATCGCGTTTGTGAGGACCCGTTCGTCTACGTCCGTTTGACTTCTTCATGGACTCGTTCTTCTTCCTTGCGGGATTTCAGGCAAGATGACGATACCCTCGAAATCACTTCTATCTTTGCTTGCTAGTTGCTCGCTCTTTTGCTATGCCTATGCTGCGATACCTACCACTTGCTTATCATGCCTCCCATATTGTTGAACCAAGCCTCTAACCCACCTTGTCCTAGCAAACCGTTGTTTGGCTATGTTACCGCTTTGCTCAGCCCCTCTTATAGCGTTGTTAGTTGTAGGTGGAGATTGAAGTTTTGTTCCTTGTTGGAACATGGAGATGTTGTTCCTTGTTGGAACATATTTTACTTGTCGGGATATCACATTATATCTTATTTAATTAATGCATCTATATACTTGGTAAAGGGTGGAAGGCTCGGCCTTATGCCTGGTGTTTTGTTCCACTCTTGCCGCCCTAGTTTCCGTCATATCGGTGTTATGTTCCTGGAGTTTGCGTTCCTTACGCGGTTGGGCTATTATGGGAACCCCTTGACAGTTCGCCTTGAGTAAAACTCTTCCAGCAATGTCCAACATTGGTTTTACCATTTGCCACCTAGCCTTTTCTTTTCCCTTGGGAGTCGCGCTCCTGAGGGTCATCATTATTTTACCCCCCGGGCCAGTGCTCCTCTGAGTGTTGGTCCAACTTGTCAGCCGCCGGTGGCCACCAGGGGCAACTCTGGGCTGGCCTACCGTAAGTTTAGACAATCCAGTGTGCCTTGAGAAAGAGATATGTGCTGCTCCTATCAGGATTTGTTGGCACATTCGGGCGGTGTTGCTGGTTTAGTTTTACCCTGTCGAAATGTCTTGTAACCGGGATTCTGAGTCTGATCGGGTCTTCCCGCTAGAAGGTCTATTCCTTCATTGACCGTGGGAGCTTGTGATGGGCTAAGTTGGGACACCCCTGCAGGGATTTGAACTTTTGAAAGCCGTGCCCGCGGTTATGGGCAGATGGGAATTTGTTAACGTCCGGTTGTAGAAAACCTAAAGTTTGACCTTCATTAAAATGCATCAACCGCGTGTGTAACCGCGATGGTCTCTTTCTGGCGGAGTCCGGGAAGTGAACATGGTGTTGGAGTTATGCTTGACGTAGGTTGTTCTAGGATCACTTCTTGATCATAGTTTCTCGACCGTGCTTTGCCTTCTCGTCTCGCTCTCATTTGCGTATGTTAGCCACAAAATATGCTAGTCGCTTGCTGCAGCTCCACATCATACCTTTTACCTTACCCATAAGCTTAAATAGTCTTGATCGCGAGGGTGCGAGATTGCTGAGTCCCCGTGACTCACAGATACTTCCAAAACCAGCTTGCAGGTGCCGATGAGTCCGTGCAGATGATGCAACCAAGCTCAGGGAGGATGAAGATCTTGTCCTTTGTGTTGTTTCATTCTAGTTGATCAGTAGTGGAGCCCAGTTGGGGTCGATCGGAGACCTTGTCGCATTTGGGGTTCTTCTTTTATTTTGGTTCCGTAGTCGGACCTTGATTGTATTTGGATGTTGTAATGCTTTATTCATGTAATTGTGTGAAGTGGCGATTGTAAGCCAACTATGTCTCTTTCCCTTATGTATTACATGGGTTGTGTGAAGATTACCTCACTTGCGACATTGCTTTCAATGCGGTTATGCCTCTAAGTCGTGCTTCGACACGTGGGAGATATAGCCGCATCGAGGGCGTTACAGGTGGCCCCATCAAGACCTCCTCACGGAGAAGAACCGGTTACCGTGTATCATCCGTTGTTGACTTTGGATCTTGTATCTCTCTTTATGTTTCGAGGATCTAGCACATGTGTGATCTATTTCTTGTTGGTTGAGTGTTTCTCTTGTGTTTCCCCTCGTTTTCCCCCTCGTGTTCTTCGTGTTCCTCGTAGGGATCCGCTCCTTTCGTGAAAGATCGGCCATCTAGGGTTCCACCCTACATCATCTTGGTATCATGAGCCACGTTGATCACGATTTCGGATCCTCCCCCACCATTTTCTAGCCTTCTTTTGCTTGATTTCGTCCCAAATTCGAAAATCCCCACCAAAAATAGCCTCAATTTTTTTTTGTGATTTGTTGGTATGATGAAGTTTTGTTGATTTTGATCCATGGATTTGCTTGGTTTCGAGTGGATCTAGCATTTCCCCAATTTCCCCACTTTTCATCCACAAAATATCATCAATTTTGACCCCAAAATCCCCAAATTCCGCCCAAAATCGCGTCCTGGATCTGAAATCTCGCGTTGACCCCGACCACCGGACGACCATCACTTTACCGGACGTCCGGAGCCCCTGGAACGACCGGACGTCCGTCATCCACCGGACGACCGGAACCCCTAACCCGAATGGAAATTAGCGGATTTCCGAGCTCACCGGACGTCCGGCCACCGGATATCCGTCCACTAGCGGACGTCCGCTGCCTGTAAAAACTGACTTCGGCTGATTTTTGTTTCGGCCATAACTAATTCATCTGAACTTCGATTTTGACGTTCTTTATATCGTTTTGAAGCTCTTGACATCCCCTTCCCACAAAAATACAACCAACATCTTTTGACTCCATCAAATTTTGACAATTTTGGCATCTTTGCCTAGGGCTTCCACCACATCATCCGCTACACCATCTCCGACTTCCGCAACCTAACCAATTTTGTTCCCCATCGCATTAGTTGTTGCTAGAGGAGTGATTTGAGTCTCCTAAGGTGTCTAGGCTACTTAGGGACGGTTGCTTCTTCTTCAACCACCACCACCACTTTTGCATATGCTTGATAACTATACACTTCCGCCACCCCAACTTAACCCAATTTTGTTTGTGTTGTGAGTTGTGTCTCCTAAGGTGTTTCGGCTACTTAGGGACCGTGCTTTCAACTCCGACACCGTGTATAGTCCACCACCATAACCTCCACTTCCGCATTGCCTAGTGCAACACCACCGCATTCCGCTACCACCATTTTGACATTTGACGTTTGAGATTTTGAGTTCGTGGTTTTTCCGTTTCCTAAGGTGTTTCGGCTACTTAGGGACGAGTCTCCATCATCTTGGTATCTCCATCAAGATCACCGCCACTCATCGACACGGACGGTAACCTCCATATCATCTTGGTATCGTGGTATCCCTCCATTTGTATATTCCCTTGCCATTGCATTGATAACCCCTAGCCCATTTTGCGTCACTTGCCTATCGAGACTAGCCATTTGAGTATTGCCGGCAACGTTACTTGTGCACATTAGTGATCTACACCATACATTGCATACATACCATATCATATTGGTATCATATCATCTCGTGTGCCTCAAGTTTGTTCCCGCATATATACAATTGCTACCTTGGTTTGTGCATTTAGCAAAGTGGCCATACAAAAAAAAGAGAATAAGCTTTTAAGCAAAAGAGAAAGAGCAAAGAAGCTTGTAAGCAATAGCCATATCATCATACCACATTGTCATATAAGATCATCTTGGATCATAACATCGGGAACCATATATACATAGCATACTTGGGATAGAAGTCGTTGCATTTTTGTCTCCTATAGGTTGTGCACAAGTGTCGTATCCGCCTATTGAGCAATCGTGCTAGTGTCTCTCTAGAGTTGTGCAACAAGAGCATTTTCCGTGGATTCCACATTTTGAGCTCATCCTTGGTTGCACGACCACATTTATCTATCCGTGTGTGCGTTTCCGTGTGCCACCCATATTGCTATTGGTCTACTTGTTACACTTGCGAATTTGTGAATCTCTTTCAACATTATTGACTCTTGCTAACATTTTACATCAAATTTTTGTGCCACTATCCTCACCGAGCTCCACCATAAGCCTTACTTGTGTAGGTGCGAGAAACCGACAAGAATTGGTACCAATTGTGCTATTTCCTTGTCCACATTGGAGTGATCATTGATCCACTTTCAACTTGGGTCAAGGTACATTTGGTATTCGTTCTTCTCCTTCTCCACTCATATTGGCTCGAATCTTGTGATGGATAGGCAAGGCATTTCATCTCCGGTCTTCCACAACAACGACGGCGTGAACAACTACATCAACAACAAGCTTTCCGCACAAAAGGAGGAGCAAGATGCAAGGATGGAGGAGATTCGGACCTTGTTGATCAACCGTTCTTCCCCTTCATCATCCTCAAGGCGGCGACGTTCAAGTCACAAGTCTTCGGAGTGCAAAAATGATGCAAGCGCAAGTCGTCCTCGTCCACATCTCCATGGCGACCACCATCACGTTTGTCATCCACCTCGTCATGAAGGGCAAGTCACCTCCAAGCAACATGTGCAAGACGACGACGAACGACATCTACTACGAGCTCAAGCACGACAACGACACCATCATCATGATGATGCTCCACAAGCGCCTACCTACAAGTCGCAACAAGCCCTACTTCACGCCAAGTCCAAACTTCATGACCACAAGAGAAGACCGCGAGACAAGCACCACCAAGACGGAGCTACGGCTACACCAACCACTTTGGCATCTTCGCCAAGCGACTTCAAGGCATCTTCACCTTCGAATATATGGCATCTTCGCCAACAAGCACCTCAAGACTACGCTCAAGAGAAGCTCCCCAAGCTCAAGTCCGCGACTTCCACGAGCTACTACGACCTCGACATCGACCACGCGATTCCTTTCTATGGGACTCAAGAACCCGAGGAGTATCTCGAGTGGGAGCGTTTGATGGACGACTACCTCAAGCTACATCAAGTCCCTCCCGAGGATCAAGTGAAGTGCACCACAAGGAACTTCCATGACTACGCGTCCACATGGTGGCTTCACACACCTTCGGAGAGCTAGGACATGAGTTGGCCCAAGACGAAGAGAGCTTTGCGGCGAGAGTTTGTGCCTCCAACCTACACAGAACAACTTCAACGCCAATTGGAGAACACTATCCAAGGATCCAACTCCATCGACGAGTACTTCAAGGAGATGAAGATTGCCTTGCGACAAGCCGGCGTGGATGACCCCATTTCGATGAAGTTCCACTTCATGATGGGATTGCACAACGACATCTCCAAGACGATCTTCCTCGAGAACTACAAGTCCCTCGACGACAACTACATTGGTGCTCTCAAGGCGGAACAAGAACTCATGAAGGCCAAAGTTTCTCTACCCCAAGCTCACTTCGCGACGACCAAGCTCCATGAGAACGAGCATGAGGATAGTACCACCAAGATGTCCAAGCCCGACGAGCTCCAAGACGATACTCCCAAGTCCGACGCCATCCCTCTTTGTGGCATTGACGATGCCGAGTCCTCCATGACTCTTTTTCAGGACGGTACGGCGACGAGTACGACTACGGAGACCCTCAAGGACCAAGCTTTGGAGGCGAGCGACACGATGGCGAGCAAGGATGATGCTTCCATCTTAGGAGGCGAGTGTGATGATGTGCCATCTATGGCCTTCATCCACGGCGAGAGTGATGATGTGCCATCTTCGGCCTTCATACACGGTGACGACAACGAGATGGTTGAGCATGGGATTTTCCCTTCGACCACGGCGACATGTGATGACTTGAGTGACTTTTGCCACCATATTGAGAGTGAGAGTGATTTCACCACTAGCCCCATATATGATGTGTTTCCACTATTCCCATGTGAGGAGAGCCACAACCCCCACCACTTGAGTGAGATGAGTGACTCCACCATACGTGAGATTGAGTGCACCTATTTTGAGGGAGTGCGTGAACCACAACATAGAGAGAGTGAGATAGTTGATAGGTCATGTGAGGCCACTTTTAACACTAATGACTTGACATCTACCTCTATTGTGTCTTCTCATTTGGTGCTAGGTCCCTTATATGATGACGCGCCGATTCTCGACGACTTCGTCCTACCTTTGGAGAAGACGATGGCTATGATGGAATATGATGCACCCCCACATGGTTCCATCACAATGATGATCTTGACCACCAGTCGGTCTTACCCACCTCACCTGCACCACATGAGTGGAATAAAAACGGTAACATAGGTGAAGGTGATGCTCTAGTCCCACTAGTGGACTATCATGACATTGATTGCTTGCATGATGTTGATCAACCTATTTCCATGCTTCATGCTAGCGTGACTTCCCCTTGGGATGATTTACCCATTTATGATGAGTATGATGACTGCCATGTGGAGTCTATTAGTTGTGATGACATGTTACATAGGATTTCTTGTGCTAATTCTCTCGGTCACATCATGTTTGCCAATCCGCTTGACTTGTCATATGCTATGCATGAGATCGACCACATGTCATATTTGCAATCTCTTCATAGTGACTATGCATATGCCATTAAGATTAACCCAATTTGCACTTATGGCATAGATGACAAGCCTATGGTTATTGGCATTTGTTTCTCTTGTGATGATATTGACATGCTACCTTTGCATCATTTATCTCATATGCCATGCCATAACCACCTAGCTTCGGATATGCATTGTTTTGGATGTTGTCCATTTTCTCCATATGATGTTTCCAACATTGCTCATGAGGAGACCCCCATAGTTTCCTCATACATTTTAGGAGATTTTGATCACTCCCATCCATTTCATGATCCTCATACTTATGTGCACAATATGCTTCCCATGAATAAACATGCTATTGATGTGCCATATACTTGTATGCTCAATTTGCATACCCATCATGTTATACACAATAACTATTCTTTCATGATGGATGACATGTTCTTATACCATGCTTCAAATTTCTTTGAGCGATGCTTATCTTGTGCTAACTCTCACGTGCACATACACATCATGATGGATGATGTGTACATTTACCACCAACACAATTTCTTCCATTTGTGTCTCTTTTGTGTAGGTACCCATGAATTCTTGTCAACCTCGCAATCCCATGAGTTGACAAAACGAGCTCTAGAGAGCAATGATGACTTGGGATCCCATGGAGTGTCTTTCCCACCGCTCTCTTCGTGCAAATACTTCGCGCATTTCTTCTACATGGCCCTCAGTTGGCTATGGGTTGTTATCCATTATATATCCTTTCCCCATCTTGCCATGTTCACTTTGCATGATTTGCTCATTCATATGCTTTTGCCATGCATTCGTGACCCATGCTTTGCATTACACATGATGATTGATTCTCATACTTGTATGTGTATTTGCAAGCTTGGTGGAGATATCACTTGTTATTGCCATGTTTGCTTTGTGCCCCATGCCTATGATTATACTATGATCTTGCTTTGTGTTCGTGCTTGCGATATGTCATGTGCATTGCCTATGCCTATTATTTACTCACATGACATCATTGCCATGATTTCCTCTAGTGTGTTGCATCTTCGCTCCACTAGTTTGCACGACATGATTGTTATTGCTTCTTGTCATATCTCTCCATATGTTGCCTCTCTCATGCTAGATGATTTGCCATGTATTGAGTGCAATTATGCATTTAGTCTTGATAATGAGTTTGCCCCCATAGCATTCTCACATATATTTGGAGATTTTGACATATTCCTTATGAAGCATGCTTGTCTTACCTCTTTGCACCATATACCTAGTGCCATGAATATTGCCATTTTTGCATCATATTCTTCACGCACTTGTGCTTCTAATGGTTATGTGCAAGAGAAGAGAACCATCATGATGGATGATGTGTTTATCTACCATGCACATACATTCTTTCTTTTGTTGTGTGCATGTGTAGGATACTTGGACTTCGTGTCAACTTCCACGTCACGTGAGTTGACAATCCGAACTCTTGAGAGCGAACCACCTTCTACCACGACGATTCTACATCGCACTTGCTTGTACTTCGGCATTGTGAAGGACGCACAAGAACATGCTTTCACGGTGATATCCTTCTCTTTTGAGAACCCCCAAACCATGAGCATGCATATTGTGGATCATACTACTTGTGTTGCTTGCACCATGCGACTTATTTGTCATCTTGGACCCCTTTCATGCGCACATGTTAGAGATCTTGCTTCCACTTGTCATTTTCACAATTCCATGCATCATGATATATATGCCTTGTGTGTTGCATCCAATTCTTGGATTACTTGCTCCTCTCATATGTTTGGTTGCAACAATGTCATCACTTCATATATGCCATGTCCCATTGGTTGCTACATGCTTGCCTTGATTGCCTCACACATGATGAACAATTGCTCTTTCTATTGTGCTAAGTGCCACACTATCTTCACGACACCCTATGCACATTATGCTTGGATTGTCTTGCACTTGACCCATGTGTTTAGACACTTCATTTCTTTTGGTGTTGTGAATGATTCCTATGCCTACCATAGACCTTTCATTGAGCGCTTTGCCCATGTTTGCTATGAACTTGAGGTAGATGCTTCTTCTCTTGCCACACATATTTGCGTCACTACCTCACATTCACATGCTTGTTTCCATGATGTCCTTCTTTGTGCTCAATTTATGTGCTTACATTCCATGTCACAATCCTTTGTCACACCATATGCTATGCTTGATGACAACACTTGTTGGGTGAATCACCTCTTGAATGCTTGGTTTTGCACTAACGCTAACCGCATTTGTTTTTCCAAGTATTTGTTCTCCTTGCTCCTTTTGAAGGACTCACGAGACGGTGCGACATTGAAGAGTGCCCATTTCAAGCTTCACGATGATGAGAACTTGGTGATCGACCACTACTACACGGCGATGCCATCTCTTTCCCATGGTGATTTGGATTTCGACCCGAGGTCGGATCTTTCCCAAGGGGGAGGGGATGATGCGGAGCATCCTATGGACATCACCATGTCAAGAGTTCATTCAGCAAGTGACACGTGCGACATCTACTTCACATACATAAAGGTGAATCATCTCCTTTAAACGTGCTCACTTGACCCCTTCGAGGATGGTATACTACTTGACCCTCCATCGTGCATGCATAGGTATTGTCGGAGCTTCATGGATGACGAGGAGGAGTGCAAGCGCCAAGGATCACCTACACCATCCGCGAGGGAAGCCTGGAAGAGAAGACGCAAGAAGAAGAGCTGTCGAAGAAGCTCCAGCCACCGGACGACCGGTCGGGTCTGGACGTCCGGCATCTGAAGATCCACCGGACGAACGGTCCAGACCGGACGACCGGTGTCCCTGCACCCGAGCCAAACGAGCGGACGTCCGATGCCACCGGACGACCGGCGACCGGACGACTGGTCCAGACTGGAAATCCACTACACCAGCATCCGATCCAGATCGAGCGGACGACCGGCCCCTACCGGACGTCCGGCCGCCCACGAGCCACCGGACGGCCGGTCCCCAGCGGACGTCCGGTACCTGGCTGTGTCCAGTTGCGGGCTGAGGCCCAAGTACCCCTTCACTTTCCCCCCCCATTTGCACTAAGACTGTAAATAGACCTCTCCCTCCTTCTTTCTAGGTTAGCGTTGTGATAGCTCATTTGAGAGATAGAGCTACGCTCATCCATTACAGATCTACTCCATGAGAGAGACCGCGGCCCCTCTACGGAGAAGATCCCCTTGGATTCAAGACCCCCTCTTGGGTGGCCCCATCAAGACCTCCTCACGGAGAAGAACCGGTTACCGTGTATCGTCCGTTGTTGACTTTGGATCTTGTATCTCTCTTTGTGTTTCGAGGATCTAGCACATGTGTGATCTATTTCTTGTTGGTTGAGTGTTTCTCTTGTGTTTCCCCTCGTTTCCCCCCTCATGTTCTTCGTGTTCCTCGTAGGGATCCGGTCCTTTCGTGAAAGATCGGCCATCTAGGGTTCCACCCTACATCAAACTGGCTGAGTCTGAGATGAACGTGCCTCTGCACACAGGAGCAACATATCCACTAGATAGGCATGAACCTTGTCCTTGTCGCCAATGCGTGGGAACAGGGTGTTACGGAAGATGCGATGCATGATATCCAGAAAGGAGTTCAACACCCAAGTCAACTTGCCATTGGGGAGCACCTTCTCAACAAGGAATGGCTGAAGCAGGTTCTTGTTGGCAGACTCAGAGTTGGCGTGGGGGCGAACACCAACGGGGGTGTGAAGCCCGTCATCAAGAATGTGAAGTAGATCCATGAACCCCTTCCATGTAGCAGACATCTGACGGCCGTTGGTCATCCAGGTCATCCTCCGCTCATCCCCGGGATGAAAGTAAACAGAGGCAAAGAACTGACAGATAAGCTCAGGGTCGTAGTCAAGGTGAAAGGAGATCACCGGCTCAATAGCAAACTGCTCCACCAAGTCCAGAGCCTCTCCAAAATAGTCATGAAACTTGTCCTTCCGCATGTGATTCATGTGTATCCACTTGACATCCACGAAGGTATTCTGCTTGTTCTTGATCACATCCAGGTAGATCAGAGCATGTTTCTTGGTCCAGAACAACTCGGTGCCTCTGAGGACAGCCCGAGGATTCACATAGGGATTGATCTTCTGGCGTTCGACATACTCAGTGACTGAAATCTCCTCCATGCCCTTAGCAGGTTCCTTTTGCTTGCTGGCAGTGGTCTTGACATTGCGCTTGGGGGCATTGGAGCCCTCTGGGGCTTCATCTTGGGGGTTGCGCAGACGCTTGGAGCCAGTGTCACGACTGGGATTGGAACAACGAGAGCCACCACCTGAGACACAAAACGCAAAACACCCACGACAAGCAAGAAGGATCAATGCAAAGACCACAACAATGCAACAGAAACATGCAAAGAGCACACAAGACAATTGCCTAGAGAGAGATTTGACCCCTACGGTAGTACTGCCAAGTGCTCGGAACTAAGATCGTAGTACCGCTCTTAGTCGCGGTAGTACCGTGTGAGGTTACGGTAGTAACGGGTCTAGGAGCGGTAGTACGAGCTTAGTGCTGCAGCTAGCGCAGTAGTACCGCGTCTGATGGGTGGTAGTACTGCACGAGCTAGCGCGGTAGTACCGCACCTGATGGGCGGTAGTACCGCACGAGCGGTAGTACCGCACATGAGACACGGTAGTACCGCACCACATCAGATCTGAACTAGTTCAAATCTGAGAAAAGCCCGTGAAACTGCGGCGGTACTACGGTTGGACAAATCTACCACAAGACAACATATCAAGTATGATTCCTACGCACCACGACTCTCCTACATCCTACTCTTGCATAGATTTGGCCTAAAATCTCAAGAACAACAAGCATCTCCCCAAAAACCTAGAAGCGAGAGAACAACCAAGAAAAAGAGGGATTTAGGGAAAAACCTTGGTCCATGGCAAGAGGAAGTGGTGGGGAACGATCCCACCGGTCGGAATCCGAGGAGAGTGGCCGGAGACGGAGATCCGGCGAGGACCTCCGGCGCCGTTCTTGAGCAAGAGAGAGAGAGAGAGAGAGACGTGGGGAGAGAGACGAGTGAATGGGTATGGGGAGTTGGAACTCCCCTGCCCGAGTCATAACCCCCACGCTCGCTCAACGGCGCGGTAGTACCGTGCCTCATCGCGGTAGTACCGCTCGGTGGAAGTACCGCACCTGAGCGGTAGTACCACGCTATGGCGCGGTAGTACCATGCCTCTCAAAGCGGTAGTACCGCGGCAAGCCGCGGTAGTACCGTGGGCTCAAGAAGATGCATGTTTCAAGCATGCGAAAAACGAGGTCTTTGCACGAACACTTCAAGGCAACACGACACCACAAGACCATGCTACACACACAGGCAAAAAGGCAAACGACAAAACGAAACAACCACGAGACACCACCTCTCCAAAGAGAGGGCGGTGGCCGTAGCCACCTATGTTTGAGTCAATTGGTATGGCACCGCGAAGAATTATCCTTCCTTCCATTACCAAAACTCGTCTTTGAAGCACGAGTACCATCAAACATGGCTAAAGTGAAAGACTTGATCAATTTATGCATAATTGGGGGAGGAAGAGTTCATTGTGAGAACAACACTCCCCCTATGTCCATGCCTACATCTAAACAAGACAACACATTGAGTATTGTGGGGTGTGCAAGGGTTAAAGCAACATTGCTCGAATCAATGATATTTAGCTCATGCCTTAACTCACGAAATCTTGCTTCATCCAAGGGCTTCGTGAAAATATCTGCAAGGTTATCATGAGTGTTGACATAGTTGAGCCCGATCTCTCCTCGCCTAATGTGATCCCGGATGAAGTGATACCGGATCTCAATATGCTTCGTCTTGAAGTGTTGCACCGGGTTGAGAGAGATCTTGATGGCACTTTCATTGTCACACCAAAGAGGCACTTTGTCACAAATGACACCGTAATCCTTTAAAGTTTGCCTTATCCATAAGAGTTGTGCACAACAACTACCGGCCGCCACATACTCCGCTTCGGTGGACGAGAGAGACACACAACTTTGCTTTTTGGAAGACCAACTTACCAAAGAGCAACCAAGGAATTGGCACCCTCCGGACGTGGACTTCCTATCCACTTTGTCTCCTGCCCAATCGGAATCTGAATACCATACAAGCTTGAAGTTTGCTCCTCTTGGATACCATAAGCCAAAGTTTGGGGTATGAGCCAAATATCGAAACATTCGTTTGACCGCCACATAGTGACTTTCCTTATGGCTTGGAACCATGCACAAATTCCCACACTCAACATGATATCCGGTCTAGATGCACAAAGGTAGAGAAAGGAGCCTATCATGGAGTGATATACCTTTTGATCCACCGCTTTACCATTGGGATCTATGTCAAGTTGGCACTTAGTGGGCATTGGAGTGGAAGCCGGCTTGACATCACTTAGCTTGAATATCTTGAGCATGTCTTGAGTATATTTGGCTTGGTTGATGAAGGTTCCTTCTCTTTTTGATTCACTTCGAACCCTAGAAAGAACTTCAACTCTCCCATGGAAGACATCTCGAACTTTGAGGTCATAAGAGCGGCAAATTCCTCATTGAAAGCTTTGTTAGGGGAACCAAAGATAATATCATCAACATATAATTGGCACACAAACAACTCTGCTTTGACCTTCTTAGTAAAAATAGTGGGGTCGATTAGCCCAACTTCAAAACCACAGTCTTGTAACAACTCGGTAAGGTGGTCATACCACGCACGTGGGGCTTGTTTAAGGCCATAGAGTGCCTTATCGAGTTGATACACATGATCGGGAAAGTAGGGATCCTCGAACCCGGGGGGTTGCTTGACATAAACCAAATCATTAATGGGACCATTAAGAAAAGCACTCTTCACATCCATTTGTTGTACTTAAAGTTATGATGAGAAGCATATGCAATCAACATGCGAATAGATTCAAGACGAGCAACGAGAGCAAAGGTTTCACCGTAGTCGATACCCTCGACTTGGGAGTAGCCTTGTGCTACCAAACGAGCCTTGTTGCGTATGATAATCCCACGGGCATCTTGCTTGTTCTTAAATATCCACTTGGTTCCAATGACATTGTGGTTCCCCGTCGGTCTTGGCACCAATCTCCACACTTTGCTGCGCTCGAAGTTGTTGAGTTCTTCATGCATGGCATTGAGCCAATCTGGATCTTCTACGCCTCATAGACCTTGGCGGCACGACGCTCCAATTCCTCCTCGGGGGTGAGACGAGGAGTGGTCACTTTATCATCTTGAGCGTCGTCTTGAGCTTGTTCTTGTTCTTGAACTTGCTCGGAGGAGAGAACTTGACCTTGGGCATCACTTGATGTGTCAACACCGTCTTGAGCATGATCTTGCCCTTGGTCATGTTCTTGAGGATGAGGGCCTTCATGTTGTTCTTTGGAAGCGTGTGGGCCTTGGGTTGGTGATGGCTCCACTTGAGTGGAGCATTGTCCTTCTCCTTCGGCCACAAGGGGTTCCTCAATGGGTAGGATACAGCCAACACCCATTCTTCTTATGGCTTGAGGAGGAATTTCATCACCTACATCACAAGTGCCACTTTGCTCCACTTGGGAGCCGTTATTCTCATCAAACTCCACGTTACATGTCTCCTCAATAAGTCCCATGGATTTATTGAGGCCATGGTAAGCATGAGAGTTTGTAGCATAACCAACAAATATGCCCTCATAAGCTCTAGCCTCAAATTTAGACAACCAAACACCTTTCTTGAGAATGAAACACTTACACCCGGACACCCGAAAGTACTTGAGGTTGGGCTTGTTACCGGTGAGTATCTCATATGGAGTCTTGTTCAAGCCCTTGTGGAGGTAGAGCCGATTGGATGCATGACACGCGGTGTTGATGGCTTCGGCCCAAAAGTTGTACGGAGACTTGAACTCCGCCATCATGGTCCTTGCCGCATCCATCAACGTCCAGTTCTTCCTCTTTGCAACACCGTTTTGTTGAGGGGTGTAAGGTGCGGAATATTGATGCTTGATCCCCTCATCACTAAGAAACTCATCCAAGGTGTAGTTCTTGAACTCGGTGCCGTTGTCACTTCTTATTGTCAAGATCTTTGCATTGTGTTGACGTTGTGCTTCATTTGCAAAGTCAATGACGGTTTGTTGGGTCTCGGTCTTCCTCTTGAAGAAATACACCCAAGTGTATCTTGAGTAGTCATCCACAATCACCAAGCAATACTTCCTACCCCCAAGACTATCGAAGGATGGAGGCCCAAAGAGATCCATGTGAAGGAGCTCTAAAGGCCTCTTTGAGTAAATGATAGTCGTGGGAGGGTGAGCCTTCTCATGTAGCTTTCCTTCGATACAAGCACTGCAAGCACGATCTTTAGCAAAACTAACATTCGTTAGTCCACGGACATGGTCCCCCTTGAGAAGACTTTGCAAAGATCTCATATTGACATGGGCTAGATGGTGATGCCAAAGCCATCCCACATCAACTTTAGCCATTAGGCATGTCGCGGTTTTACTGGGTCACTCCGAAAAGTTAATCACATATATATCGTTCTCGACATGCCCAACAAAGGCTACTTTAAGAGTCCTGCTCCACAAAAGGGCCACGGTATCGATATCAAAGAAAGTGGCAAAGCCCATGATTGCAAGATGATGAACGGAAAGTAAATTGTATGCAAGGGACTCAACAAGCATGACCTTCTCGATCGTGAGATCATGAGAGATGACCACCTTGCCAAGTCCCAATACCTTAGAGGATGAGGCGTCATCCCACTTGACATTGGTGGGCATAGATGGAATCTTGTGCACGTCCACCGCCAAGTCCTTGCTTCCGGTCATATGATTTGTAGCTCCGCTATCGAGCAACCATGATCCCCCACCAGAAGCAAACACCTACAAGAGATTAATGCTTGGTTTTAGGTACCCATTTTGTAATGGGTCCTTTGATGTTAGTAACAAGTGTTTTTTTGCAATTAAGCATGACTACAACTATTTCAACATGTAATTTTCATCTTTTACAATTCGAGTAGCTTATCCCATGCCATGCAAGGCGCTATGTCTTGGAGAGGATGGGTTTTGAAGACCATGAAAGTTTCACCTAAGGACTCATCATGATGTGGATTTTGAAGTAAAGTTGTACAATTCTGAGAGCGTAACCCATTTTGGTTGCAAAAAATGGGAAGCACTTTGCAAGATGTATGGTTTTGATGAGGGTATGCTTGTCACCATGGATCTTGGTGATCCTGAAATCGAGCAAGACAATATGGACATTTGGGTCCTTGTTGATACGCCTCCAATTCTACTGCTATGTGAGTTTCTCAAACATAGTTATTAGCTAATTTATATTGTTTATTTCAAAATAGTTGACAGCTTATTTCCATTGATAGCTTATTTTCATTCTTCAAAGAATGTGCGGGAGATGGTAGGCAAAACCCACTACACCGATGGCTCCGAATTAACTTACAAGGAAAAAATCATCTGGTCGGATTTTGTACTGACATTGAGAATTACAATATCTACAATCAAACTCCTCAACATTATGATCAATATGTGCCACTAGTGCATGTGTTGAACTATGGTAACTACCATGGAGATACCCTGGTAAGATTTTTTACTATTATGACATCCGTGCATCTTTTGCATACTTCTTAAACTAGTACATCATTGCTAACTACGAAGTTATTACTATGTTTTTCAACAGATAATCCCAGAGAATTGTGTGCCTCATTTGATGTATCAGAAAGGTAGCCTTAATGTTTTGAACATACAGCCAGGTCATCCTACAAATCTCAACTGTCCATACCAGATTTCGAAAAGGAATGGAGACATGCAAATCAAATGATGGAAAAAATGTATGGACAGTCGTAAGGAGGTTCTTGGAAGCAAAAGGAAGCGAAGCGCAAGAATTGGAGACAGGATGATCTCCATTCTCCATAATGGAGTGTCAGGATCTATATTGTTTTATGCTATTTTACCTTAAAGAGGGTATTTATGTCCTACCTAATACTGATGATCATGTGCTAAGAACAATTAAGTAGGGTTGGTTCGATGACTATGAGGATGATGATCGTATGACTTGTTATTAATAACGAGTAGAAGTTGTATGATGATGATTAGTAGACTTGTTATTATATATGATGATGCATGATGCGAGCATGAAGAGTTATTATATATCAACGGGTGAAATGAACATGGATTGGATTGAAGTGAAGGCAACATGCATGTGGTGCATGTTGAAAGTAGTACAATCCAAACTTGATCAAGTTAGGATTAGTATTACTTTCGACATGCACCACATGTTGCCTCACTTCAATCTAAGTCATGTTTAGGCATAGCAGTAGCGGTAGCACGGAGATAAGAGAGGACACATCTCTCTATTATCTACCTATACCAACCTAAATTAACCCCCAAAACCCCTAAACCACCTCCTTTAAAAAAACCCTGAAATGCTGACGCGTGGAAGCTTATTGGCCCCGGTTGGTGCTACCAACCGGGACGAAAGGCCCTCGTGCCTGGGCTCACCGGAGCAGCCACGTGGAGGACCATCTGTCCCGGTTGGTATAAGAACCAGGACTAAAGGCCTAGGGCACTAGTAACGACCATTTAATCCCGGTTCCCCAACCGGGACAGATGGGCCTTATGAACCGGGACAAATGGGCCTTTTTCTACTAGTGACATGTGGACGGTGGAGTACTAGGCACCAGAGGAGGTTTGGCTGCGGCTGTATGCAGATATGAACAAGGGAATTATATGGGGAGCTCAGCACTAGTAGTGCAAGGAGTAACAGACCCACCTACTCTAGAAGCAATGGCGTGTTGAGAAGTTGTGGCCCTAGCAGAAGATCTGGGAATCCATAACTTTGTGGTGGCCTCCAACTGCCAACAGGTGGTCTCGAACATCAACAGAAGAGCCAGAGGAACTTATGGAGCAATTATTAGTGAGATAAATCTTATATCATCTTCTTTTCTTTGCATTTTTGTTTTTGAAAGTCGTGATGTCAATGTAGAAGCACACCGTCTAGCCAAGTTTTCATTTTCGAGAGGCCCTGAACGCCACGTTTGGTTTGGTGCACCCCATGACCTCAGATGTATCCCACACCATGTGGACTTTCATGAATAAACTTGGATTTTACCCCTCAAAAAGAAGAAGAAGTTGTGCTAGTACTGTACCACAGGTGAAAAATATCACCATTGCTATTGATGTTCAACAGAGGTAACGATTTCCTTACAAACAAGAATGAAGTTAACAGTTTCTTTGAGCTCAAACCATCTACTGGCAGGGCCATCAGAAAAGACTCTTCTAATAGTTAGGGCATCTCCAACGGCAACTCGCAAAAACCTCCCGCATTCGTTCGTGGACAGGGGGACCAGTCCGCGGATACGGATGCGAGAGGCAACCATCCAACGCTAGTTGCATACATTTTCACAACAACTCAAACTAACCGGACGAAATTCATATAAACACGGTCGGATTTCATGCAAACAGGATGGATTTCATATAAGAAGCTGGATTTTCAAATAAACATGACGGATTTCAGTACATTTACATCAGTGGTGCTAGTCTGGCTCTAAAGGTATAATTAATACCTAATCTAAATTGCCGCCCGCGGATCCCTTTGTCTTCCTCATGTCTGGCAGCCCGATCACCGGACTCCCGGGAGCCCCAGAGATATATGCTTCAGCGCAAAGGACGGCTCACTTCCCCACCACTCATCAGAGGGAACCCCCCGGCTGATGCTTCAAGGGGAGGGGAAGGCGGCGCCTCCGCTTCCGTGAAGCCCATGTGGGATCAACGGAGATCCTCGAAAGAGAAGAACCGGGCAAGACACCGGCTATGTACGCCGGTGTCGCCTACGCGTGGCCTTCATGGACCCAAGCGGCGGCAGACTTTCGTGTTCTACTACCCGGTGATGGTGGCGGATGCGGAGGTGTCGACCACTGACTCATCGCTCTCCGCACACCCGGCTTATGCCTCTGCCTGCATGGCGTGGTCGTAGGCACCTGAGACACGGTCGCAGGCACAGGAGGAGCGGTCGCAGGCATGAGAGGCAGGGCTGCAGATGCGGGAGGCACGGTCGTTGACGGCTGCGATGACGCCCGTGCTGTCGTGCCGGCGTCGAGCAACTGGCCACTCCTCATCGAGTGGGCCTAGAGTGGCGAGTTGCTGAACCACGTGGTGGCTTGGGGCGGCAACTTGCTCCGTCGAATGAGGCGCGTGAGCGGAGCAGTGAGCTACCTCGCTTGTATCCGGCCGGCTCGGCGGGCCACCCAGCCGGCTTTCTATGTCGGAGAACTGCTCTTTGGAAGCCATCGGAAGAGTGGTGGAGGAGGAGATTGGGGGAGTGGCGAAGGGGTAAGGTTCTTGCCAGTGCCTGCCCTCGTTTAAATAGAGGGCGAATGGTAGGAGCTTGGCTGGCGTTGCGTTTAATGCCGACCCGCTCATGAACGGACGTGTGGCCGGAGTAGGTTTCTCGGCTTTCATGCGGGGTTAATGGGGGCGTATGAATGCGGCAAGAGGCGTGTTCAGTCGGGCATGCAGCGAGCAGCGTCCTCGGTCGGCGCGTCGCTTCAATGGCAGAGGCAGTGAGAGGCCACGTCCGCCCTGAGCCGTCTTCAACGCAGAGTGGTGCGCTTTATAGCGGCATGAATGCGGACAGCTGGCGCCGGACGGGAGCGCATGTGAGGTTTTTTTTATGGGCCAGGGCGGTCAGAAGCGGGCTTGAGAGCTGTTCGGACTCCCGCAAACCTCCCCCACTTTTGTTTCCGGTTTGCGGAAAAAATCGCATCCGGACCGCTCCGCGGACCGATACAGGTCGGCGTTGGATGGCTTCCATAGTCCGAACGATTGCGGGAGGTTTACGGTCCGTCTTGAAGATGCCCTTACTACCTCTGTTTCAAATTATATTAAACTCCCAAGATGTCTTATATTTAAGTAGAGGGTGTAATTTATTTAATCTCATTCGAACCCTAACCTTCCTCTAATGGTTACCAGCCACCTTTTCGCTTCGTTTCATTACAAGTTTACAACACACCAAGAGGTCCCAACAGTGAATAGCAAGAGGCCCCAACAGTTTTCAAACTTGGTATCGTGGTATCATGTGATACTTGGTATCACAGGATATTTTGGAAAGATATCCTGTGATACCAAGCATCACATGATCCCATGATACCACATCCAAAAACTAAAAGTTTGTGCTTCAAAAAAATTCAAAAAAATTTATGGATGTTCAAAAGACATCTAGCTACCATCCCTAAAAAATCAAATTCAAATTCGAAATATACATGGAGAGACAAAAAAGACAAATCTTCATGTGAATAATACCAACTTTGCTTTTGTCTTTTGTGGCACTATTCATGCAGAATTTGTCTTTTTTATTTCTCAGTGCGTGTTTTGATTTTGGATCTGAATTTTTTAGGGTTAGTAGACATGTGTCTTATGAACACTCGTGATTTTTTTTTTGAAAATTTTTGAACCACAAAAATTAGAGTTTTCAAACTTGGTATCATGGTATCATGTGATACTTGGTATCACAGGATATTTTCCCCATTCCCAACCACATGTCCTCCTAAGCTTTACTTCAACCAGAGCCCAATTATAATTCAGTTTAACTGCCTAGGGAGCCATGAACGGTACATGCCCTCTTAAGGAGAAAATATGTGTGTTTTAAGGCAGTATCCCAAGTATACTGAAAGTCTGGAGACTCTTATTTTTGGGCCGGACTAATGGCAACGAAGAAGTATTTTTTCCGCTATTGTTCCTTCTCAATTAAAGATGACTCGGAAATTATATTCTGGGAGGATAAGTGGCTAGGTAATGCTACTCTCCAGGGACAATATCCAGCTCTGTACAATATTGTGCATCACAGGGGCGATACTGTTGCCAAGGTTTTGGAATCATTTCCGCCAAATGTGACGTTCAGAAGGGATTTAATTGGACCTACACTCCAATCATGAAACATATTGCTCCAACGGTTAACCATGATACATTTGTCACAAGGGTTCGATGTCTTTCGTTGGAATCTACATGGGAATGGGCAGTTCTCAGTGGAGTCTATGTATAGAGCTTTGATCAAGTCAGATGTGCCAGTTGATAATAATAAGAAGATTTGGAAGATGAAGATACCTCTTAAGAATAAAATCTTTGTGTGGTATCTTCGTCACGGAGTCATTCTTATTAAAGATAACCTTATTAAGAGGAATTGGTATAGAAGTACGCAATATGTATTTTGTCCGCATGATGAGACAATAAAACATTTGTTCTTTCAGTGTAAATTGGCTCATTCTATATGGTCAGTCATCCTGATAGCTTCTGACTTGTATCCTCTGTGCAGTGTTGCTAATATAGTTGACAACTGGTTACATGGGATTGATCATAGATTTAGAATTCGTTTCAGGGTTGGAGCGCTTGCCGTGATTTGGTCACTTTGGCTATGTAGAAATGATAAGGTTTTTAATGATAAAAGTATTTCTCTTAGAGCAACTCTACCAGACCCCGCATCCGGCGCAAACCCGCATAATTCCGGTGATTATATAGGCTCGGCCCATTTTTGTGGCCAGACCAGAGCCCGCATCGATGTCCGGCCCGTAAATTTTTTTGCAGCAGCCCGCAAACGCAACCCCCGAGCCACTATAACTGCGGGTTTGCGGGACAGATGCGGGTCGAAACCCTATCCTCCCGCCGCCACGTTCCCCTCCAATTCCCCACCGCGCCGCTCGATTTCTCGCCACCGGCGAGCCTTGAACCACCATGACCGACTCGGGGATGAGGCGGAGCGCCGCCGCCGTGCCAGATCTGACGCCGCGCGCAAGCGGGGGCGCGTCGGTGGCTCAACCAGGGTGCCCGGCCGCCGCCGGCATTCGACCGACGCAAGCTCGACGAGTTCAAGCTTGAGCGCGCCCGTCGCCGCCGTGCCTCCTCCGGCAACTGGTCCGCGAGGAGCTCATCCGGCCACGGATCCGCGGGGTGCTCATCCGCGGGCGCATCGAGCTCGCGGCTCGTTCCGGTGAAGAGGGAGCCGGAGGAGGCCGTGCCCGATGCACCGCCGCGCCGAGGCGTAATCGGACCCGAGGACTACCTCCCATCGGGGCAGGATGAGCTCCTCAAGCGCGACGTCCTCGAGCGGTCGGCGAGAGATCAGGAGGAGATGGAAGAGCGCATCCGGCGCGAGCTCGAGTACGAGCGGCTCTTCCTCGAGACGGGCCTCACGGCATCGCAGGCGCACGCATCGAAGGAGGCCGACCTGCGCGTGATGAAGGAGGAGCAGGCGAAGCTCTTCGTCGACCTCGACTCCGACTCCTCCGACTCCGACTGATCGCCGCCGGTGGGCAGATACCGCAGGAGCTCCGGTAAGCTCAATTTTGTTGCAGTGGTGCGGTAGCGTAGGCCCTCTCTACCATATCTAACCTTTATTTATGTATGTGGCTTGTATGAACTTATATGGAAAGAAGAACCATCTATGCGAGCGAGCTCCGGCGAGCTGTTGCTTAAATTTCTCGCGCGAAACAACTTTTTTTTAAAATTTAGGGGTTTGTTTACTGTTTCTAGTCTGCCGCCACAAATTTCGGCCTGCATAACCGCCCCGTGCGACCTGCAAACACATTTTGCAGATCGGCAAAATGCGGGGTCTGCTAGAGTTGCTCTTATGCAGGTTATCTACAGATGTACCGGGACGCTTCGTTTGGTCCTCTCTACAATGAGTGAAGAACCGAGACCTGTTTACCAAGGTGTGTACATGATTGGAGGCTACGCGGGGGATATTTTTACCCAACATGACTGGCAGCATGATCTTAGGATTGGGCCACCTGCGGCTTAGGCGTCATATATATTCATCTTTGTATTTCGCCCTCTTCTTTTATTTTGGTTTATCGTGAGGACTTTGTTAGTTGTGTGCATCTTAGTTATGCAGAGACTGGGTATAATGCTGAAATCTTTTAAATAATAAAGCGTTCCTTTTCGAAAAATGACTGGTATAGATGCCACAACGCGAACTAACTAGTTTCAATATCAACAATGAAGTAGAAAAATGGTGATAGATTATGCATGTGGTATATCGAGAGAGGAGGCGGCAGTGCCAAAAACACGGATGCCGTAGCCAGGCCAAGTGCGGATCACGGCTGCCTCGGTATACAAGACGGCATGCAGCACAGCAGGGAGAGCTGCACCTCCATCAACGTCCACACACCTTTGTCTTCGTTTCCAATGTCTCTTAGCGTCTCACCACAATGGTTTTCTGAATCCATTTCGATCCAAGAATCAACCATGCCACGCTTGCATACGTGGGCGATGGAACATGGAGTGAGCATGGAGTAGAGTTCTTCCTCGTTGGCAGCCATCTCTCCGAGCCCGAACCCGATCCAGAGCATGGAACTGATGATGTTTGACATGTGGGCGTAGGCAGTTATGCCTAACTGATTTTCAGCACTCTCTACTAGCTCCGAGGAAATTGTTGCCAAAAATGATGGTTGTTTGAGAAGAATTCCAACACAATACCGGTTGAGCCCAGCAGGAGACGAGTCACGAAATCAGGTCACTGGGCCGAAACCCCCCAGAATCCTAGAATAAGATAAGGTGTCGTCAAGGCCACCCCACCTCGTGAGGCAAATGAACTTGATCGGCTAAAACACTTGTTTGGCCGACACAAGCTGAAGGCGGGGTCGAGATAAAAACACCCTGAAGAAACAAGCCGATCGAAGCGTGCATGTCGCAGCAGGAGCTACCCAGAACCAGGTTCCTTCTCTCAGTCGTTCGTTCAACGGCTTCATCATATCTCTGGAAGAAAAAGAAAAATATCTCTCGAAGCAAACATTCAGACGAACCTGCGGCCATCGGTCGAACGGTCGACCGAGCCCCATGGGCGCCGGCGGAGCCCAAGCACCCACAGCTTTCCAGCGCTCCATCGTCCAGCTCCAGGCAGCAGGATCGCTCGCTGCATCCAATCCCATGTGACGGGTATCCATGGACGGGCCCGCGCGGCATGGACCTCAAAAGCGATAAAAACACTCTGCACCTCTGCCGCTGCTGCTTAAAAACGCAGGCGGGGAAGGAAAGATCCCGCTTTAGGACCAGCCTTTACACGTACGATCGCACATTATCAACAGCTAACCGGCTACGTGTAGTGTACGTACTTACTACGTACTAGTACAAGGTAAGTATGCCCGTGGCGTGGCATGATTAGCGTCTCCTCGAGAGCGGCGCCTCTCCTCTCCGGCGGCGTCGCGTAGGCTCGAACACCATGATTCTGTTCCTGAAAGCGCTCATCAAGGCGAGGCATGCCGAGCTTAGGCACTGCAAAGTCTCTGCAAAACACTGGTAGAAACTGGAGTACGTAGCTAGCTATAGCTGCTGGTAGACAGGATCGACAGCTGCATGGTAAAGAATGAAATCAAGCCTGTGTGCATGCTGTGCCTAGGCATGTAGGTACTAGGTAGCCTCTGAATGCAACGAGTTCTTGTGATGCCGGCGACGTGGTCTGATGAGTGGGTGTTTAGGTGGTGTAGCTAATGATCTGACGCGGCTGCTGCTTAGGTTTCTGATGAAGCCAAGGTAGAGGAGAGCTTAATTAGATGTTACAACCTTGAGGAGACTTTTCTTCCCCGCAGGCTAGCTAATCGAGCCTGCCTGCATGCATGCATGCATGCAGGACAGCTTCTGATCCTAACCCGGCCGATTCATGCTGTCTTTGACCGTCCGGCGTTTGGTCCAGGGGGTAGTACGTACGTACGGTGTGATCCTAATCTATGTTGGAGCTGCGTCTATGTTATAACTTGTGTTTTTACAACAAAAAATTTTGTGGTCCATCTATGTTGTGCGTGCGTGTGTGTGTATACTTCGAACGAATAGGTTACTCCACTCTATAGTCTACATCTTCTACTAGACGTCTTCTCCCCTTCAGAATATTCCGTGTCGTCTAAAGGAAGAACAAAGTGAAGAGCAGACAAGACACTCTCATCGAACTCGTTCAGTACCAAGTCTGGAACCTCCATCTACAGTAGTACACGACTAAACTCTACATGAGTTTGGTGCATCCAAGTTGGTGAATTGAGATTTCGGATCCCATCTTTCCAACTCCCTAGAGGATATATGCGTGCATACAACAAGCTGCAGTCCATGCCCTTCAGCTGGTCATTTGGCCATATCTGTGTACATTATGCAGCACGGCACACTGATCAAGTGCCATGCCCGGCCGGCCTTGATCTGTATCATTGCATGGACAGCCATGCCATGGCTCACTCACCACCACCACCACCACCAGTTAGCTCGCGCTTGCCCATCAGGCTTAGCATGCGCGCAGACAGCCACCAGCAGCACGCTGCAACACAGTGGATAACTAGGTATGGATTTGTGTTGGAATGTTGCGACATGGCCTGTGCCTGAGAGTGGCGGCCAGCCCATGATCAGGCTCATCAATGGTTTCTACCACTGAGGCACTGATACGGCTAGATACAAATGAGATGGTTTCTATCACTGATTGGGCTGGAGCCCTTACTAACCTTGTGAACTTCATACTCACGAATCCATTAATTTGATGGTCATTTGTGTGCCTAGCTTGCTACGAGTTGACTCTCAGGCCTAGCCAGCATTAACCGTGGAGTGGAATAGGGAAACATGTTACACTAAACACAAGGAGGAACATGCATGTATATATGTATCTAAACTATTGGTGTACGACGAGAGGAAACGGAGATAGCATTGGTCCGTGTTGAGCTGCATCGATGTCCTCCGCCCCTGCTCCCTAGGCTCCCCCCTGCTTGCCTCCCTCAGGATTCCACGACTAAATCAGACATCTGCCATGAAATCATGTGCACGTGCTCGTGCTCGTGCGGTTGGTGAGGTTAGGCTAGGAATGGCGCGGAAATGAAGAATGCAATTCTTGTAGTGCAAAGCGGAAAGAGGACTTGACAAGCAGAAGCAATGTGCATGTGATTCTAGGTGGAAAACATTGTTAGCAATTCTGATTGACTGTGCATGTGCATGGCTTGGAACGACGGTCTACGTACCGCTATATGAATTTTGAATTTTGCTAACCACATGTCCCATACGGTCGGTCTACGTACCGCTATAGTAAGCAAAGAAGGTGGAAGTGTCACGTACGTGATCTGTCCCCAAAAATTCGTCGTTTGGCCGAACGTGGATTTTCCCCAAGTAGCCGCTTCCGGTTCCCCCCGTTGACAAGATGCATGTATCTCAAAACAATAAAAATTGAAGCGTGAATGTGCCACATTTTGTGATTGTAGAAAAAACACTAGTACCAAAAATTGTGCAAAGATATTGCATAGTTCTACGTGCTAATAAAAAAAGACAGCAAACAAACATTTTTCATTAGCAATTCTTTTTCATTGTGGATTTTATTAGCTCAAAATGGAGCATCAAGAGGATACAAACCAAAAAGGCACACACGGCCTCTGCATAGCTAAGATGCATACAGCCAACACCAGCGCACGCACATAAAAACACGCCAGCAAATAGCAAAGTCATATAAGACCAAAGCTATGCGCATGCGAAGAAAAAAGAAAAATCCCAAACGATCAGATATGTTGTCGACAAACTACAACAATGACCATATCCGCACCAACCATCTCATAACATCGCACGCTTGACGAGATTCTTCAATAGCAACGCCTTCAGGAAGGGATCGGCGCTCAAGTGCCGACGTCACCGGATCCAGCCACCCATAACCAGAATCTAGATTTTCACCCTCAAGAACCAATCTAAGCATATCCAAGCAACGTCTTCAACAAGATAACGATATAAAAGTATCGTCATTGCCAGATATAACCAACAGGAAAGACCTAGGCTCCAAATTTGGTTTGGAGCTTGCTTCATATCAGCGCACCCGACCTCCAAATTTGGAGGCTCGCGACCTTCAAAAAGTATGCAAGCCGAGAATACTCATGTAGACTTTGCTAGACTTCCTCCGAGAGGTAAATCATGACATTTTTAATAAAAGAGCCACCATTCCCATCCACATTTAGAGAAACCCCTTAGTCTATCTAGACCAGCCTTTCCTACCCCAATCCAAACAAATAAGTGGAATACATATTTTTGAGAAAAATCAATATATTTTTAGTAATATGTATAAAAACAGTAATATTTTTTAACATGTACTTATTAATCTAGGATCCCGATATCTACGTTGCGTTCGATCAGGGCTGGTTCCAAAACGAACTAAACGTTCCCCAAGGAACGATCTCCGTGTTGAGCGAAAACGTTCGATCTTTTTTTTTAACCGATCTGGGGAACGAAAGATTCCTTCGCTCGCAGGCCCCCACACTAACCACTCTAACACGGGTTAGCCCAGTTTTCTTAGACAAGGTTTAAAAACTTGTGTTTAGACTTCATTTTGTAAATAGCAAAAAAAATCCCATGACGTGTACAAGGGAAAATTGTCATCTGGTGAGACGTAAAAATTAAATAACATGAATTTTTTTTTTGTAGCCACGTGACTATATTAGACCCATTTTACTTTAAAAAATGCCATGATTTTTGTATACAATTGAAAATTTCCTAAAAAATTGCCATTCGAGTTGATCAAACTACTTTACGATTTGCGATGATGTTTTTTTTTACAATGACAAGTTTTACAGCAATTTGATTTCTAAAAAAAGGTGGCAAAACTATTGCCACAACATCTCTGATAATGCTCACATGGCAAAAGATTATGTTCGAAAATAGCATGGCCAAAAAATACATGGAAAATTAGAATGAACAAAACATATGAACACAAATTTGCCATGGCAGATTGATATTGAAAATTTGCCATGGCTGGTTGACTTTGAAAACTTTCCATCGTAATTTTAATTAAATTTACCATGTTTTTATGATAAATTTGCCGTTTATTAAAACATCTCAAAGCATAAACAAAAAATTGCCATGACATATGCATATTAAAATTTTCCATGGTGTTTTAGTTATAATTGTCATGCTTTGTCTAAGAAAATTGCCATGAATGTATTCATATATTTAAAAAAAATGCCAAGGCCCATAAACTACATTTTGCCATGCTCCATGCAATTAAGTTGCCATTGTCCCGGCAAAAAAAGTAATTGGTTGGCATTGTTACAAAAAGAATTGAATTTGACATGCCCCATAAACTACATTTTCCATGCTCCATGAACTTAAGTTGCCATGTTCCCATTAGAAAAGTAATGTTTTCCCGTTGTTGCAAAAGAAAAATAATTTGCCACTATACATAAACTACAAATGCCATGCTCCACGTACTTAAATTGCCATGATCTCATAAAAAGTAATTTATTTTGCCATGTTGCAAGAGAAAAGAATTGTTTGCAATAGGCATACAAATAAAAAGAGTTGCCATGCCATTTCAATAAAAAGTGTTTGCCAATGTGTGTTACAAAAAAATGTTGTTAATGTATAAATGGATTTGAACATCAGATTTAATGAACAAAAAAGTTAGCCATAGAAAAAATTGGAGACTGGCCAAATGATATGAATCATCGATGGAAGATCATAAAGTAAACGTGATCTTCAAATGGTAAAGTTCGAAAAAGAAAAAAAATGATTGACAAGAATGAGTGGGCAGCTCACACACATGCAAATTGACATACAAAAAACCCTAAGAAAATTTTGAGCACTTGGTGCATTGACATGGCAAAATGATCCTTGAAAATGAATAACAATTTTTCATGGTATATGAAAATTCATAGCATATTCATATTCGATTTTTCCATGGCAATGACTCCCTCCATAAAAAATATAAAAGCGTTTAGATCACTAAAGTAGAGATTTAAACGCTCTTATATTTCTTTACAAAGGGAGTATTTACTAAAAAGAATTATGATAGGTATTAAAGAATGTAAATTTTCCATGTCAAATGATGATAATTTTCCATGGCAATTGATCTCTAGTTCATAATGATTTACCATGGTATATATGAAATTAAAAGATGTCTAATTCATGATAAATGTAGAAAAATGGTATGAATTAAAGATCATTTGTCATGACAATTTTACAGATATGAAATTAAAAATCTCTAATACATGGCAAATTTAGACAACATAGTGGATTGCATGGAAAAACGATACGTAAAATAATAAATAGCAATTAGCCATGGCAACTGTTTATTAAAGCAAAGATATCATGGCAACTATTTACTAAAAACATTGCCATGGTATATCAAAATTCATTGCAGTTCTGCCATGGCAACTATTTACTAACAAAAGCTATCATGGACCAGCAGCAAAAATCAACACTAAAAGGGAAGCAAAGTAGAACATGATGACATGGCAAAATAATCTGTGTAAATGAATACACAATTTGCCATGATCTACGAAAATCCATAGCATATTCATATCAAAATTTGCCACGACAACTATTTACTAAAAATAAAGATGATATGTGTTGATGATTGTAAATTTTTCATGTCAATTGATGATATATACCATGGCAAATGATCTCTAACCCATCATGATTTGCATGGTATATGAAATTAAATGATGCCTATTTCATGACAAATGTAGAAAAAATGGTATGAATTAAAGATCATTTGTCATGGCAATTTTAGAGATATGTAATTAAAGATCTCTAATAGATGGCAAATTTAGACAACATAGTGGACAGACATGGAAAAAACGATTTGTAGAAGAATGAATAGCTATTTGCCATGACAACTATTTACCAAACAAAAGCTTAATGGCAACTATTTACTAAATAAACTGTCATGGTATATTAAAATTCATAGTAGTTCTGCCATGGAAACTATTTAGTAACAAAAGCTATCATGGACCAGAGCAAAATACTCACTCTAAAATAGAAGCAGAAGTAAAACATGGTGACATGGCAAAACAATCTCTAAAAATGAATAAGGCCATGGTCTATGAAAATTCATAACATATTCATATCAAAATTTGCCATGACAACTATTTACAAAAAAGAAAGAAACATGGTAGGTATTAAAGATGGTAAATCTGCCATGTCAATTGATGATAATTTACCATGGCAACTGGTCTCTAATTCATAATGGTTTGCCATGGTATATGAAACTAAGCGATGTCTAATTCATGAGAAATGTAGAAAAAATGGGATGATTTAAAAGATCATTTTTCATGGTAATTTTAGAGATATTTAATTAGATATCTCTAATACATGGAAAATTTAGACAACATAGTGGATTGACAAGGCAACAATTCAGTAAAAGAATGAATAGCACTTTGCCATGTCAATTATTTACTAAACAAAAGCTATCATGGTAACTATTTAGTAAAGAAATTGCCATGGTATATCAAAATTCATAACAAATTCATAGCGGTTCTGCCATGACAACTATTTAGTAACAAAAAGCTAGCATGGACGAGCAGAAAAAAGAAACAACACTAAAAAGGAAGCAAACGTAGAACATGGTGACATGGCAAAATGAACTCTCGAAATGAATAACAAGGAAACTAGAGTTGAGATAATGTGTTGCCTTTCCATTTGCCACGACGAAAAAAATGGTAGAAATTGCCATGGTACAAAATCCATCATCATGCAAAGCAATTTATTTTGCCATTCCTGTAAATAATGCCTCTTATAGACTAAATGTTGATACTTCTGTAGATATTGCCCTGTAGTGCTGGTTTTTCAGTCCCCACTCTTTGCTATTGGCCCAATTCAAAGAACAATCTCCAAGATGCATTTGAACCTTCCAGTAAACACCAAGACCACGCCCCTACTACTGCATATCGCGTATGGCAACCACAACACAGCGCTGCAACTACCCCGAGATTTATAAAAAAAACTGCTCCTTCACTAAATTCAGGTCGCCCGTCTCTAACGCGCATGAAAGTGAACCCAAAACTTTTCCATGAATGTATCAATACACGAGGAGGAAAAATGATGACCCATACCTCGCGCTGACGTATGTTGCTAGATTCGCGGAGGTACAGTGGTGGCAGCGAGCAAACGCGAGGGTGGGGTTGCGGCGGCTAGACGAGTTGCTCAAAGGCATCCTCTACCAGCAGAACACCTGTATCAGTGGCTCCTTGATACGTCTTCGTCGTATCTACTTTTCCAAACACTTTACATTGACGAACTAGAGCTAGTTCTGTGTCACCCTATGTTATGACTGTTACATGATGAATCGCATCCGGCATAATTATCCATCACTGATCCGGTGCCTATGAGTTTTCCATATACTGGTTCTCGCTTATTTACTTTTCCGTTGCTACTGTTACAATCACTACAAAATGCCAAAATATTACTTTTGTTGTCTTTACTTTTGTTACTGCTACCACCACTACCATATTACTTTGCTACTAAACACTTTACTGCAGATACTAAGTTTCCAGGTGTGGTTGAATTGACAACTCAGCTGCTAATACTTGAGAATATTCTTTGGCTCCCCTTGTGTCGAATCAATAAATTTGGGTTGAATACTCTACCCTCGAAAGTTGTTGCGATCCCCTATACTTGTGGGTTATCAAGACAAATTTTTGGCGCCGTTGCCGGGGAGCATAGCTCTATTCTTTGAGTCACTTGGGATTTATATCTGCTTATCACTATGAAGAACTTGAGAGATCCAAAAACCAAGATCTATCCCTCAACTACGAGGGGAGGTAAGGAACTGCCATCTAGCTCTGCACTTGATTCACCTTCTGTTATGAGTAAGTTTGCGACACCTACACCTGCTTCTGCTATTCGTTCTGATATGTCGCATGTTATTGATGATGCCACTTCTGCTATGCATGATACTTATGATGAAACTGCTTCCATGCCTGATACTACTGTGCCCCTTAGTGAATTTCTTGATGAACAAATTGCTAGGGCTAGAGAAAGAGAAATTATTGAATCTGAATACGATGATGATAGGATGATGAAAATATGCCTGTTATTCCTGAGGGTTATTTATTTGATCATGATGCTTCTTTAGCTATTTTAGCTTGCAGAGATATATACGAGCTTAAGAGGTTATTAATTAAATGGAACAAAGAATCACTTAGAGATAAAATGAAACTCGACCCTACTTTTGCTACTTCACCTATATGTGTTCCTGATAAAGATTATGAATTCTCTGTTGATCCTGATATAATTACTTTGGTTGAATCTGATCCGTTTTATGGCTATGAATCTGAAACTGTTGTGGCACATCTTACTAAGTTAAATGATATAGCTGCATTATTCACTAATAATGAGAGATCATGTTATCTCTATCTACTCAAAATATTTCCGTTCTCATTAAAGGGTGATGCTAAGATATGGTTTAATTCTCTTGATCCTGGTTGTGTGCGTAGTCCCCAGGATATGATATATTACTTCTCTGCTGAATATTTCCCTGCTCATAAGAAACAAGCTGCTTTGAGGGAAATATACAACTTTGTGCAAATTAAAGAAGAGAGTCTCCCACAAGCTTGGGGGAGGCTTCTCAAGTTACTTAATGCTTTGCCTGATCATCCTCTTAAGAAACCTGAAATACTTGATATCTTTTATAATGGACTAACCAATGCTTCCAGAGATTACCCGAATAGTTGTGCTGGTTCTCTTTTCAGGGAAAGAACACCGGATGAAGCTGAAATTCTATTGAATAATATGTTGACAAATGAAAATAATTGGGCACCTCCTGAGCCAGCTCCTGAGCCATCTCCTGCTCCAATTACTGAGCCTATTCCTAAACCAACTCCGAAGAAGAGAGGTGTTCTATTTCTCAGTCCCGAAGATATGCAAGAGGCAAAGAAATCTATGAAAGAGAAAGGTATTAAAGCTGAAGACGTTAAGAATTTACCTCCTATTGAAGAAATACATGGTCTTAATTCACGACCTGTTGAAGAAACATATGATCTCAATTATTTATTTACTGAAGAACCTCCTAATCCCGATATCCCGACACAGGTAGTAAAGGTAAATTCTCTCTATAGATATGATAAAGCTGAAGTCCCTCCTACTAAAATTGCTAGTCAATGCTTGGATGAGTTTGATAA
This sequence comes from Triticum aestivum, assembly GCF_018294505.1. Classification (NCBI taxonomy): domain Eukaryota; kingdom Viridiplantae; phylum Streptophyta; class Magnoliopsida; order Poales; family Poaceae; genus Triticum; species Triticum aestivum. The sequence goes on from NC_057797.1 coordinate 149,580,532, forward strand.
CTTTATGTATAAGCAAGAGGACTTCAATGCTTATTTTGGTAGACAATTAAAAGAAAATGCTTATATGATTAGACGCTTGGGTGATTATATGGCTGATATTAAAGGTGAACTTAAACTTGTTAGCAAACATGCTTCTATGGTTACCACTCAAGTAGAACAAGTACTTAAAGCTCAAAAAGAAGTGCTTGATGAAATGAATAGTAAGAAAAATGATTATGCTGTTAGAGTGGCTACTAGAACTGGTAGAATGACTCAGGAACTTTTGTATCCTGAAGGCCACCCTAAGAGAATCGAGCAAGATTCTCAAAGAAATAATATTGATGTTCCTAGTTCTTCTAAAAAGAAGAAGAAAAATGATAGAACTGTGCAAACTTCTAGTGAACCTATTGCTGAACCACCTGATAATCCAAATGATATATCTATGTCTGATGCTGAAACACAATCTGGTAATGAACATGAACCTAGTAAAAATATTAATGATGATATTCATGATGATGCTCAACCTAGTAATGACAATGATGTAGAAATTGAACCTGTTGTTGATCTTGATAACCCACAATCAAAGAATCAACGTTATGATAAAAGAGACTTTGTTGCTAGGAAACATGGTAAAGAAAGAGAACCTTGGGTTCAGAAACCCATGCCTTTTCCTCCGAAACCATCCAAGAAAAGGATGATGAGGATTTTGAGCGCTTTGCTGAAATGATTAGGCCTATCTTTTTGCGTATGAGATTAACTGATGTGCTCAAAACAAATCCTTATGCTAAATATATGAAAGATATCATTACTAATAAAAGAAAGATACCGGAAGCTGAAATTTCCACCATGCTTGCTAATTACACTTTTAAGGGTGGAATACCAAAGAAACTTGGAGACCCCGGAGTACCTACTATACCTTGCTCCATTAAAAGAAATTACATTAAAACTGCTTTATGTGATCTTGGAGCCGGTGTTAGTGTTATGCCTCTCTCTTTATATCGTAGACTTGACTTGAATAAGCTGACACCTACCGAAATATGATGAGTCCCTCGTTCTTGATTCAGCTTATTATGAATAAACATGTTTGCAATGACAATTAGAGATCATAGTTGCTTGTGCCATGCTTGATTAGCTATGAGTTATAATGGTTTACCTTGTGTACCAACATGCTATTGAGATGATTATGATGTGGTATGATGGGGTGGTATCCTCTTTTGAATGATTTAAGTGAGTTGACTTGGCACATGTTCACGCACGTAGTTGGAACAAAATCAACATAGCCTTCACGATATTTATGTTCATGGTGGATGATATCCTACTCATGCTTGCATCCAATGTTTATTAATTTTAATGCATGTACATGGCTGTTGTCGCTCTCTAGTTGGTCGCTTCCCAGTCTTTTGCTAGCCTTCACTTGTACTAAGCGGGAATACTGCTTGTGCATCCAATCCCTTAAACCCCAAAGTTATTTCCAGATGAGTCCACTATACATTCCTATATGCGGTATCTACCTGCCGTTCCAAGTAAATTTGTATGTGCCAAACTCTAAACCTTCAAATAAATATTCTGTTTTGTATGCTCGAATAGCTCATGTATCAACAAAGGTTGTCCTTATCTTCCATGTTAGGCGTGTTATTCTCAAGAGGAGTGGACTCCGCTCCTCACTCACGAGAAAATGACTGCTCACCGGGATGCCCAGTCCCATGCTTTATGCAAACTAAATCAAAATTAATTGCAAACAAAACTCCCCCTGGGACCTGATGTATGTTGGAGGCACTCGTTGTTTCGAGTAAGCCATGGATTGATGCCTGTTGGTGGAGGGGGAGTATAAACTTTACCATTCTGTTTGGGAATCGCCTATAGTGTGTTTAGCATGGAAGATATCGCCATCTCTTAGTTGTTACGTTGACAATGAAAGTATACCGTTCAAAATACAATTTATCTCTATTTCAAAACCGAGCTCTGGCACCTCTACAAATCCCTGCTTCCCTATGCGAAGGGCCTATCCATTTACTTTTATGTTGAGTCATCACCCTCTTATTAAAAATCACTAGCTGAAGAGCATAGCCGTCATTTGTATTCATCACTGTTAATTTATATTGGGTGTGACTATGATGTTGGGGAACGTAGAAGAAATTTAAAATTTTCTACGCATCATCAAGATCAATCTATGGAGTAATCTAGCAATGAGGGGAAGGGGAGTGCATCTACATACCCTTGTAGATCGCTAAGCGGAAGCGTTCAAGTGAACGGGGTTGATGGAGTCGTACTCGTCGTGATCCAAATCACCGATGATCCTAGTGCCGAACGGACGGCACCTCCGCGTTCAACACACGTATAGCCCGATGACGTCTCCTACGCCTTGATCCAGCAAGGGGAGAAGGATAGGTTGGGGAAGACTCCATCCAGCAGCAGCACGACGGCATGGTGGTGAAGGAGGAGCGTGGTAATCCTGCAGGGCTTCGCCAAGCACCGTAGGAGAAGAGGAGGACTTGGGAGAGGGGGAGGGCTGCGCCAGAACTTGGGTGCGGCTGCCCTCCCAACTCCCACATATATATAGGGGCAAGGGAGAGGGGGGGTCGGCCTCCTCAGATCCAATCTGAGGAGGGGGCGGCGGCCAGGGGGGTTTCCTTGCCCCCCAAGGCAAGGGGGGCGCCCCCCTTTAGGGTTTCCCCAAACCCTAGGCGCATGGGCCCTAGGGGGGAGGCGCCCAGCCCACTAAGGGGCTGGTCCCTCTCCACATACAGCCCATAGGGCCCTCCGGGGCAGGTGGACCCTCCCGGTGGACCCCCGGAACCCCTCCAGTGGTCCCGGTACAATATCGGTAAACCCCCGAATTATTCCGGTGACCGTATGATGACTTCCCATATATAAATCTTTACCTCCGGACCATTCCGGAACTCCTCGTGACATGGGGGATCTCATCTGGGACTTCGAACAACATTATGTAACCACGTATATCTATTCCCTATAACCCTAGCGTCATCAAACCTTAAGTGTGTAGACCCTACGGGTTCGGGAACCATGCAGACATGACCGAGACAACTCTCCGGCCAATAACCAACAGCGGGATCTGGATACCCATGTTGGCTCCCACATGTTCCACGATGATCTCATCGGATGAACCACGATGTCAAGGATTCAATCAATCCCGTATACAATTCCCTTTGTCTATCGGTACGATACTTGCCCGAGATTCGATCGTCGGTATCCCGATACCTTGTTCAATCTCGTTACCGGCAAGTCTCTTTACTCGTTCCGTAACACATCATCTCGTGATCAACTCCTTGGTCACATTGTGCACATTATGATGATGTCCTACCGAGTGGGCCCAGAGATACCTCTCCGTTTACACGAAGTGACAAATCCCAGTCTCGATTCGTGCCAACCCAACAGACACTTTCGGAGATACCTGTAGTGTACCTTTATAGCCACCCATTTATGTTCTGACGTTTGGCACACCCAAAGCACTCCTAGGGTATCCGGGAGTTGCACAATCTCATGGTCTAAGGAAATGATACTTGACATTAGAAAAGCTTTAGCATACGAACTACACGATCTTTGTGCTAGGCTTAGGATTGGGTCTTGTCCATCACATCATTCTCCTAATGATGTGATCCCGTTATCAACGACATCCAATGTCCATGGTCAGTAAACCGTAACCATCTATTGATCAACGAGCTAGTCAACTAGAGGCTTACTAGGGACATGGTGTTGTCTATGTATCCACACATGTATCTGAGTTTCCTATCAATAAAATTATAGCATGGATAATAAACGATTATCATGAACAATGAAATATAATAATAACTAATTTATTATTGCCTCTAGGGCATATTTCCAACAGTCTCCCACTTGCACTAGAGTCAATAATCTAGTTCACATCGCTATGTGATTAACACTCACAGGTCACATCGCCATGTGACCAACATCCAAGAGTCTACTAGACTCAATGATCTAGTTCACATCACTATGTGATAAACACTCAAAGAGTTCTGGGTTTGATCATGTTATGCTTGTGAGAGAGGTTGTCGTCAACGGGTCTTGCCATATTTAGATCCCTATGTATTTCGCAAAACTTTATATCGTAGATGCTGCTACCACGTTCCACTTGGAGCTATTCCAAATTATTGCTCCATTATACGTATCCGGTATCTCTACTCAGAGCTATCCGGATAGGTGTTAAGCTTGCATCGACGTAACTCTTTATGTCGAACTCTTTATCACCTCCATAACCGGGAAACATTTCCTTATTTCTCTAAGGATAATTTTCACTGCTATCTGGTGATCCAAACCTAGATCACCTTTGTACCCTCTTGCCAGACATGTGGCAAGGCACACATCAGGTGCGGTACTTCATCATGGCATACCGTATAGAGCCTATGACAAGAGCATAGGGGACGACCTTCGTCCTTCCTCTTTCTTCTGCCGTGGTCAAACTTTGAGTCTTACTCAACTTCACACCTTACAACTCAGGTAAGAACCCCTTCTTTGACTGATCTATTTTGAACTCCTTCAAAAACATGTCAAGGTGTGCGTTCTTTGAAAGTACCATCAGGCGTCTTGATCCATCTCTATAGATCTTGATGCCCAATATGTAAGCAGCTTTATGCAGGTCTTCCTTTGAAAAACACTCTTCAAACAACCATTTATGCTTTCCAGAAATTCTACATTATTTCGGATCAACAATATGTCATCCACATATACTTATCAGAAATGTTGTAGTGCTCCCACTCACTTTCTTGTAAATACAAGTTTCTAGCAAACATTGTATAAACCTAAAAGCTTTGATCACTCCATAAAAACATATATTCCGATTCCGAGATGCTTGCTCTAGTCCATGGAAGGATTGCTCGAGCCAGCATACCTTTTAGCATCCTTAGGATCGACAAAACCTTTTATTGTATCACATACAACTTTTCTTATGAAAACTGGTAAAAGAAAACTTGTTTTGACATCCATCTGTAAGATTTCATAATCGAAAAATACAGCTAATGCTATCATGATTCCGACGGACTTAAGCATCGCCGCGGGTGAGAAATTCTCATCGTAGTCAACTCCTTGAACTTGTGAAAAGACTCTTTCCCACAAGTCGAGCTTCATAGACGGTAACATTACCGCCCACGTCCATCTTCTTCTTAAAGATTCATTTATCTCAATGGCTTGCCGATCATCGGGCAAGTCCACCAAAGTCCATACTTTTTTCTGATATATGGATCCTATCTCGGATTTCATGGCTTCTAACCATTTGTCGGAATACGGGCCCACCATCGCTTCTCCATGGCTCGTAGGTTCATTGTTGTCTAACAACATGATATCTAAGACAGGATTACCGTACCACTTAGGAGTAGTACATATCCTTGTCGACCTACGAGGTTCGATAGCAACTTGATCCGAAGCTGCATGATCACTATCATTAACTTCCTATTCAACAGACGTAGGCGCCACAGAAAACATCTTTCTGTGTTGCATCACTCTCTGGTTGAAGTAAAGGTTCGACAACCTCATCAAGTTCTATCTTCCTCCCACTCAATTCTTTCGAGAGAAACTCCTTCTCGAGAAAGGACCCGTTCTTAGCGACAAACAATTTGCCCTCAGATCTGAGATAGAAGGTATACCCTACTATCACCTTTGGGTATCCTATGAAGATGTGTTTGTCCGCTTTGGTTTCGAGCTTCTCCGGCTGAAGCCTTAAGCATCGCAGCCCCAAACATTAAGAAACGACAACTTTGGTTTCTTGCCAAAGCAATGTTCATCCGACGCCGTCTCAGCGGACTTAGATGGTGTCCTATCTAAAGTGAATGCAGCTGTCTCTAACGCATAACCTCAAAATGAAAATGGTAGATTGATAAGAGACATCATAGATCGCACCATATCTCATAAGGTTCGATTACGATGTCCGGACACACCATAACCCAGTGGTGTTCCAGGTGGCTTCAACTGTGAAACGATTCCACAATGTCTTAAGTGTTTGCCAAACTCATAACTCAGATATTCTCATTGATCAGATTGTAGGAATTTGATCTTCTTGTTATGATGATTCTTAACTTCACTCTGAAATTGCTTGAACTTTTCAAACGTTTCAGACTTGTGCTTCATTAAGTAAATATACCTATATCTAGTCAAATCGTTAGTGAAGATGAGAAAATAGCGATATCGACCGCACACTTCAATTCTCATTGGATCACACACATCAGCACGTATGATTTCCAACAAGTCACTTGCCCGTTTCATTGTACCTGAAAGCGGGGTCTTAGTCATCCTGCCCATGAGGCATGGCTTGCATGTGTCAAGCGATTCAAAATCAAGTGACTCCAAACATCCATCGACATGGAGTTTCTTCATGCATCTTACGCCAATATGACCTAAGCGGCAGTGCCACGAGAAAGTGGTACTATCATTATTAACTCTACATCTTTTGGCGTGAACATGTGTATTACCACGACCGAGATTCAATGAACCATTCACATAGGGTGCATGACCATGAAAGGTATCATTCATGTAAACAGAATAACCATTATTCTCTAACTTAAATGAATGACCGTATTGCAATGAACATGATCTAATCATATTCATGCTCAACATAGACACCTGATAACATTTATCTAGGTTCAATACTAATCCCGAAGGCAGATGGAGCGTGCGATGGTGATCTCATCAACTTTGGAAACACTTCCAACACACATCGTCACCTCGCCCTTAGCCAGTCTCCGTTTAGTCCGTAGCTTTTGCTTCAAGTCACGAGTAATAGCAACTGAACCGGTATCCAATACCCAGGTGCTACCAGGAGTACTAGCGAGGTACACATTAATAACACGTATATACTTTGTTGAAGTTGCCAGCCTTCTTATCTACCATGCATTTGGGGTAATTCCGCTTCCAGTGACCGTTCCCCTTACAATAGAAGCACTTAGTCTCGGGTTTGGGTTCAACCTTGGGTTCCTTTACTGGAGCGGCAACTGGTTTGCCATCCATGAAGTTTCCCTTCTAGCCCTTGCCCTTCTTGAAACCAGTGGTCTTGTTAAACCATCAACACTTGATGCTCCTTCTTGATTTCTACCTTTTACGGTCTTAAGCACCGCGAACAGCTCCGGGATCAACTCCATCCCTTGCATGTCATAGTTCATCACGAAGATCTAGTAGCTTAGTGATAGTGGCTAGAGAACTCTATCAATCACTATCTTATCTGGAAGTTTAACTCCCACTTGATTTAAGTGATTGTAGCACCCAGACATTCTGAGCACATGCTCACTAGCTGAGCTATTCTCCTCCATCTTGTTGGCTAAAGAACTTGTCAGAGGTCTCACACCTCTCAACACGGGCATGAGCCTGAAATCCCAATTTCAGCTCTTGGAACATCTCATATGTCTTACGGTGTTCAAAACGTCATTGGAATCCCGATCCTAAGCCGTAAAGTATGGTGCACTAAACTATCAAGTAGTCATCAGGATGTGTCTGTCAGGTGTTCACAACATCCACAGATGACGTTGTAGGGGTTTGCACATCGAGCGGTGCATCAAAGACATAAGCCTTCTGTGTAGCAGTGAGGACACTCCTCGGACTACGGACCTAGTCCGCATCATTGCTTACAATATCTTTCAACTTAATCTTTCTCTAGGAACGTATTGAAACAGGGAGCTACAACATGAGCTATTTATCTACAACATATTTGCAAAGACAATTTAGACTATGTTCATGATAATTGAGTTCATCTAATCAAATTATTTAATGAACTCCCACTTAGATAGACATCCCTCTAGTCATCTAAGTGAAACATGATCCGAATCGACTAGGCCGTGTCTGATCATCACATGAGATGGACTAGTCATCAACGGTGAACATCTCATGTTGATCGTATCTTCTATACGACTCATGTTCGACCTTTCGGTCTTCCATGTTCCGAGGTCATGTCTGTACATGCTAGGCTCGTCAAGTCAACCTAAGTGTATTGCGTGTGTAAATCTGGCTTACACCCGTTGTATTCGAACGTTAGAATCTATCACACCCGATCATCACGTGGTGCTTCGAAACGATGAACCTTCGCAATGGTGCACATTTAGGGGGAACACTTTCTTGAAATTTTACTGAGGGATCATCTTATTTAAGCTACCGTTGTTCTAAGCAAATAAGATGTAAAACATGATAAACATCACATGCAATCAAATAGTGACATGATATGGCCAATATCATTTTGCTCCTTTTGATCTCCATCTTCGGGGCTCCATGATCATCGTTGTCACCGGCATGACACCATGATCTCCATCATCGTGTCTTCTTGAAGTTGTCTCGTCATCTATTACTTCTACCACTATGGCTAACGCTTTAGCAATAAAGTAAAGTAATTACATGACGTTTATGTTGACATGCAGGTCATAAATAAATTAAGACAACTCCTATGGCTCCTGCCGGTTGTCATACTCATCAACATGCAAGTCGTGATTCCTATTACAAGAACATGATCAATCTCATACATCACATATATCATTCATCACATCCTTTTGGCCATATCACATCACAAGGCATATGCTGCAAAAACAAGTTAGACGTCCTCTAATTGTTGTTACAAGTTTTTACGTGGCTGCTATAGGTTTCTAGCAAGAACGTTTCTTACCTACGTGAAAACCACAACGTGATATGCCAATTTCTATTTACCCAAGGACCCTTTTCATCGAATCCGATCCGACTAAAGTGGGAGAGATAGACACCCGCTAGCCACCTTATGCAACTAGTGCATGTCAGTCGGTGGAATCAGTCTCACGTAAGCGTACGTGTAAGGTCGGTCCGGGCCGCTTCATCCCACGATGCCGCCGAATCAAGATAAGACTAGTAACAGCAAGTAAATTGACAAAATCGACGCCCACAACTGCTTTGTGTTCTACTCGTGCATAGAAACTACGCATAGACCTAGCTCATGATGCCACTGTTGGGGAACGTAGCAGAAATTTAAAATTTTCTACGCATCACCAAGATCAATCTATGGAGTAATCTAGCAACGAGGGGAAGGGGAGTGCATCTACATACCCTTGTAGATCGCTAAGCGAAAGCGTTCAAGTGAACAGGGTTGATGGAGTCGTACTCGTCGTGATCCAAATCACCGATGATCCTAGTGCCGAACGGACGGCACCTCCACGTTCAACACACGTACAGCCCGGTGATGTCTCCTACGCCTTGATCCAGCAAGGGGAGAAGGAGAGGTTGGGGAAGACTCCATCCAGCAGCAGCACGACGGCATGGTGGTGAAGGAGGAGCGTGGTAATCCTGCAGGGCTTCGCCAAGCACCGTAGGAGAAGAGGAGGACTTGGGAGAGGGGGAGGGCTGCGCCAGAACTTGGGTGCGGCTGCCCTCCCAACTCCCACATATATATAGGGGCAAGGGAGAGGGGGGTCGGCCTCCTCAGATCCAATCTGAGGAGGGGGCGGCGGCCAGGGGGGTTTCCTTGCCCCCCAAGGCAAGGGGGGCGCCCCCCCTTTAGGGTTCCCCCAAACCCTAGGCGCATGGGCCCTAGGGGGGAGGCTCCCAGCCCACTAAGGGGCTGGTCCCTCTACACATACAGCCCATAGGGCCCTCCGGGGCAGGTGGACCCTCCCGGTGGACCCCCGGAACCCCTCCAGTGGTCCCGGTACAATACCGGTAAACCCCTGAATTATTCCGGTGACCGTATGATGACTTCCCATATATAAATCTTTACCTCTGGACCATTCCGGAACTCCTCATGACGTTCGGGATCTCATCCGGGACTCCGAACAACATTCGATAACCACGTATATCTATTCCCTATAACCCTAGCGTCATTGAACCTGAAGTGTGTAGACCCTACGGGTTCGGGAACCATGCAGACATGACCGAGACAACTCTCTGGCCAATAACCAACAGCGGGATCTGGATACCCATGTTGGCTCCCACATGTTCCACGATGATCTCATCGGATGAACCACGATGTCAAGGATTCAATCAATCCCGTATACAATTCCCTTTGTTTATCGGTACGATACTTGCCCAAGATTCGATCGTCGGTATCCCGATACCTTGTTCAATCTCGTTACCGGCAAGTCTCTTTACTCGTTCCGTAACACATCATCTCGTGATCAACTCCTTGGTCACATTGTGCACATTATGATGATGTCCTACCGAGTGGGCCCAGAGATACCTCTCCGTTTACACGGAGTGACAAATCCCAGTCTCGATTCGTGCCAACCCAACAGACACTTTTGGAGATACTTGTAGTGTACCTTTATAGCCACCCAGTTATGTTGTGACGTTTGGCACACCCAAAGCACTCCTACGGTATCCGGGAGTTGCACAATCTCATGGTCTAAGGAAATGATACTTGACATTAGAAAAGCTTTATCATACGAGCTACACGATCTTTGTGCTAGGCTTTGGATTGGGTCTTGTCCATCACATCATTCTCCTAATGATGTGATCCCGTTACCAACGACATCCAATGTCCATGGTCAGGAAACCGTAACCATCTATTGATCAACAAGCTAGTCAACTAGAGGCTTACTAGGGACATGGTATTGTCTATGTATCCACACATGTATCTGAGTTTCCTATCAATACAGTTATAGCATGGATAATAAACGATTATCATGAACAATGAAATATAATAATAACTAATTTATTATTGCCTCTAGGGCATATTTCCAACATATGATTGGATCTCTTTTACCATGAATTACAATGTCTAGTCAGTCCTTGATCTTTAAAGGTGCTCTGCATTTATGTTTTGCGGTCTCAGAAAGGGCTAGCGAGATACCATCTTGTTATATCATATTATGATTGTTTTGAGAAAGTGTTGTCATCCGAGATTTATTATTATGAGTTGCTAGTTGATTATGCTATTGATATGAGTAATGATGAGACCTGAGAATTATTGCAAGTGTGGTTAGTTATGATCTATGCTGAAAACTTGAATGCTCGCTTGACATAGTTACAACAACAAGAGCAAACAGAGTTTGTAAAAGTTTTCTTTTTTTCTTTCAGTTTGTCAGCTGAATTGCTTGAGGACAAGCAAGGCTTTAAGCTTGGGGGAGTTGATACGTCTCCGTCGTATCTACTTTTCCAAACACTTTTGCCCTTGTTTTAGACTCTAACTTGTATGATTTGAATGGGACTAACCCGGACTGACGCTGTTTTCAGCAGAATTACCATGATGTTGTTTTATGTGCAGAAAACAAATATTCTCGGAATGACCTGAAACTCCACGGGAGGTCTTAGAAAAAATAATAAAAAATTCTCGCCAAATATGAAGACCAGGGGCCCACACCCTTTCCACGAGGGTGGGGGGCGCCCCCCCTAGGGCGCCCCCTACCTCGTGGGCCCCCTATTGACCCTTAGACGCCAACTCCAACTCTATATATTTGCTTTCGGAGAGAAAAAAATCAAATAGAAGAAATCATCGCGTTTTACGATACGGAGCCGCCGCCAAGCCCTAAAACCTCTCGGAGGGCTGATCTGGAGTTCGTTCGGGGCTCCGGAGAGGGGGATTCGTCGCCGTCGTCATCATCAACCATCCTCCATCACCAATTTCATGATGCTCACCGCCATGCGTGAGTAATTCCATCGTAGGCTTGCTGGACGGTGATGGGTTGGATGAGATTTATCATGTAATCGAGTTAGTTTTGTTAGGGTTTGATCCCTAGTATCCATTTATGTTCTGAGATTGATGTTGCTATGACTTTGCTATGCTTAATGCTTGTCACTAGGGCCCGAGTGCCATGATTTCAGATCTGAACCTATTATGTTTTCATGAATATATGTGAGTTCTTGATCCTATCTTGCAAGTCTATAGTCACCTACTATGTGTTATGATCCGGCAACCCCGAAGTGAAAATAATCGGGCCCACTCCCGGTGATGACCATAGTTTGAGGAGTTCATGTATTCACTATGTGCTAATGCTTTGTTCCAGTTCTCTATTAAAAGGAGGCCTTAATATCCCTTAGTTTCCAATAGGACCCCGCTGCCACGGGAGGGTAGGACAAAAGATGTCATGCAAGTTCTTTTCCATAAGCACGTATGACTATATACGGAATACATGCCTACATTACATTGACGAACTGAAGCTAGTTCCGTGTCTCCCTATGTTATGACTGTTACATGATGAATCGCATCCGGCATAATTATCCATCACTGATCCGGTGCCTACGAGTTTTCCATATACTGGTTCTCACTTATTTACTTTTCCATTGCTACTGTTACAATCACTACAAAATACCAAAATATTACTTTTACTGCTATCACCACTATCATATTACTTTGCTACTAAACACTTTGCTGTAGATACTAAGTTTCCATGTGTGGTTGAATTGACAACTCAGCTGCTAATACTTGAGAATATTCTTTGGCTCCCCTTGTGTCGAATCAATAAATTTGGGCTGAATACTCTACCCTCGAAAGCTGTTGCGATCCCCTATGCTTGTGGGTTATCACTCCTCGTTGACCTCTGCCTCCTGTAGTTGCTCCTCGACGCCCTCATCCGCTGACGCGACGATAAAAACAAAGCAGATGGCCACCGGTGTTGGGGCTTCCGCCACCAACAGCGGCACATGCGTCGGAGGCACATTTTCGACCTTCGCCTCCCTTGGTGGATCTTTGATGGCCTCATCCACGACGCGACAACAAATCAACGCAGAGGAGCTATGGCTATCGCCTCCGCGCCCCCGCGCAATCCGTGTTGCTCCGACGACCGGACCTCCATCCGTCGAGCCCGTTGGCAAAGGATGACATCGAGGCTTCTACCAGTGCACATTGGATGCACTCTCCCACCCGCAAGGGCCGCATCCTGGTACCCGTCGGACGCTGCCCTCCCGCAGGGCAGCAGCCTGGTGTTGTCGGTCGTCGTCCTCCCGCAGCCTCTCCACTGCACTCGCGCGCCACCCACACATCGCTTCGACTCCCGGACGTTGTTCGCCTTTGTCCGTGCATGCCCAACGCCGGCCGCCTCTCCTTGGAATCCGGTGGCGAGCGGATAAGGCAGTAGGGGAAATGGGTGGAGGTGAATAGGTGTTTGCCCGGGCATGCGAGGTGAAAAGTCGTTCGGGCGGCTTCGGCCTGGACGTGAACGATTCACTGGCGATTGAGATGCATGTGCTCGATCCAACGGCAACAAGGCATTCACGCCAGGAGCCCAAAAACCTGAGGTCGTATTTTTATCAATTCCGGTAATCTATGACCTGTTGCAACCCAGAGATACTTTATAGTGAATTAAAAGGTCTTATATTTCTTTAGTGACGGAGTACCGGTCCACATTGCAGGAAACAGCCCACCATCCCGATCCACATTGCATGAAACCCTTAGTCTATCTAGAGAGCCTTTCTTATCCCAATCCAAACAAACGAGAGGAATACATTGTGATGAAATTTAAAATATTTCCAATTATATGTATAAAAATAGAGTAATTTTTTAACATGTACTCCCTCTGTTCCGAATTATTTGTCGCAGGTATGGATGTATCTAGATGTATTTTAGTTCTAGATACATTCATTTTTATGACGAGTAATTTGGAACGGAGGGACTATAAATCTATTTTGGACCCAGCCCAAGTTGGTAGTACCATACAAATTACAGTTTTGACTGGTACACCCTCCTTAAAAGTTTGAAACGGATCTTAATAAAAGTTACTTAAATAGGCTATCGTCATATTAACCTGCAAACCAAACGTTTTTAAATTTTTTTATGGGAAAGATCAAACGATTTAATTTTTTTTTCAGGGAAAGATCAAACTTATTGAATAGATTGATATATTTATACATTGATACAAAGACCATATCATCCTTTTTGACGGACGAATCGGATACTTCCTAATCTTCATCTGTAATGTGCATTGGAAACCGTAAACTATTCTAAGGGGTGTATCAAAACAAAATCCTAGATATTTACATATCCAATTTTTCTTTTGAGAGAGATTTACATATCCAATTTGTGCCCTAATCTTCTCAGGAAAAAAGGTTGTGCCCTAGGAGAAACAGCAGGCGAGGACGGGCGCAGAGTGCGTACTCCCTCCGTCCGAAAATACTTGGCATTAAAATGAACAAAAAGGGATGTATCTAGAACTAAAATATATCTAGATACATCTTCTTTTATTCATTTTGATTACAAGTATTTCCGGACGGAGGGAGTACATGGAAACTCCTCGCACCCGTCAATCAACCACTGTACGTACCCTTCCCCACGCGCACGGTGCACCAACGGGCGTTCCGCTTGATTGAAGCAAACATCCTGCAACCGAACCCGCGCGTGTACACACCGCACACCACGGCCCTTCCGGTGCCGGCTCGGCTCCACCGGCGACCGTGCGACCTAGCGAGACACTGGACGCCGGGCCCCGCCCGCCGAGCCTGACCCGGCCGGGTCCCGTCGCCTCCTCTCGTCCCAGCTTTAAACGCCAGGACGCGACGCCATGTCTGCTCCTCCTCCTTCCCTCTCCCTCTCTCTCTCCCCCGTCGCCTCCCGTCCTACTCTACTCGTACGCGCCACACTGTGCAGCGAGAGAGAGAGAGAGAGAGAGAGAGAGAGAGAGCAGCGGGCGCGGCTGCCGAAGCGAGAGCGACGCCACCAACGGGCCGATTTTTAAGCGCGCCATCTCTCTCGTCGCCCCGTCCGTCGGCCAGAGCAGAGCAGAGCACGCGCGGGTGCGACTGTGCGCGCGTGACGTGAGCGCTCGCCTCCTTGGCCCGTGCCCATGGCTGCTGCGCCGCGCGCGCGCTCGTCCTCCCGCCGCCGCCGGTGCCTCGCCGTTCTGCCGGCGGTCATGGCGGCGGCGCTTCTCCTCCTGGCCTGCTGCGCCGAGGGAGCGGCGGCGGGGCACGGCGGCAGGGGGCTGACGCGGCGGAGGCAGCTGCTGAAGCAGCGGCAGGTGCAGTACCACCTCAAGCGCCTCAACAAGGCGCCGCTCGCCAGCATTGAGGTACATCCATCCACCCCTCCAGTCTCGTCTCGTCTCCCTCCTCTCCTTCCTCCCCAGAACGGCGGCGCGCCTTCAATCTACTGCTTTGCTACGCTTGCTCAAGTGAATGAATGAATGAATCCATGAAAAGAAAAGAGAGACGGCGCGTATCCGGCATGGATGGAAGTCGAAGAAAGGCGATGCCTTTTGTATGTGCTTCATGCGCGCGCTTGCATTGCTTTGGAAGCGCTGATTGACTGCTTCTTCTTGCTCAAGTGCATCCGTCGAGGGCCATGCATTTAATCTCTCTCTCTCTCTCTGTCCGTCGCCGGAGGGAAAAGGCTTATGGGTGCCCGTGCTTCTTGGGTTCATTCGACGTTGAAAGGAGCCACGCCTGCTTTTGCTCGCTCGCTTTCCTTTCTTTAGTGGAGAGAACTTGACTGCAGCAGTCACTTTTAGGCCAAATCATACTAGCATTTTCCCACTACTAGTAGTGTTCTTCTTTCAGTTCCTTCGAAATGCACAATTTTGGGGGCAGTTGTCTGATTGATGGTACTCTGAAGCCAATGCTGCATTTTCTAATCTGAATTTAGCACCATGCCTTGTTTTTAATTAATTGATTATTGCAAGAAAGAACTGATTCTGAGAAATGAACAGAGCCCGGACGGGGACATCATAGACTGCGTGCCCATCTCCAGCCAGCCCGCCTTCGACCACCCTTTGCTCAAGAACCATACTATCCAGGTACCTCTCTCTCCAGCACCACCGCTGCCCTTTTTCACAGCCTCTCCCCCACAAGT
Organism: Triticum aestivum; assembly: GCF_018294505.1. Classification (NCBI taxonomy): domain Eukaryota; kingdom Viridiplantae; phylum Streptophyta; class Magnoliopsida; order Poales; family Poaceae; genus Triticum; species Triticum aestivum. The sequence continues at coordinate 149,596,199 of NC_057797.1, forward strand.
TATGATGGATGCTAACACTCAGTGGCGCCGTGCTTTTCAGACGAGGCCTGCATACCGCCCAGAAGGCCTGTATGATGAATCCAAGGTCGCATCCCAGAAGCAGCGCACGCAGACAATCACCCAAATGTGGCACCAGAACGGCCGGTGCCAAGAGAGCACCATCCCAATCCGGAGGACCAAGAAGGAGGACGTCTTCAGGGCCAGCTCCATCAAGAGGTATGGCAAGAAGACGCACCTCAGCACCCCGAACCCCTCGTCCGTCGACCCTGCCATGCTCAATGAGAACGGCCACCAGGTACAGCCATGCCCCATTCAGGATTCAGCAAGTAACTACGTAGCTTGTTCAAGTGGTCATTGGCTCATTTAACCCTGTCATTTGACTCTGTCATCAGCATGCGATAGCATATGTGGAGGGGGATAAGTACTATGGAGCCAAGGCCACCATCAATGTGTGGCAGCCAAGCATTCAGCAGGGCAACGAGTTCAGCCTCTCCCAGCTTTGGATCCTGGGGGGTTCCTTTGGGCAGGACCTCAACAGCATTGAAGCAGGGTGGCAGGTGAGTGAGGGCTGAGGCATACTGCTACATGAGATATAGGGGGAAAGAAAACCGCCTAGCAGTAGTCAAAAAGTTACATTAAATGTTGTGCTTCAGCTTCCAATTTTGTTCTTGTTCTTCTCCTCCTTGCATGCTCTCAATTATGAGGAGCATTTCCTCCTTGCAGCATGCGCTCAATAATTTCTTCTGTGTTGCAATAATGATATGTGCACTGCTGAAAGGACCCTTGCACTTTGGTAGTGGTAGTAGAAGCTAGACTACATTCTCCATTTTCTCTGATGTTTCTCTCTCTGAGCCGTATACAGTAGCAGCACTTGCTACTGTTTTTAGGGGCTAAGTAATAAGATTGCTTATGATGCTGGATTAAGCTGTGATTCATTCCTGTGCTGTGCAAAATTTCAGGTCAGCCCAGACTTGTATGGAGACAACAACACCAGACTATTCACCTACTGGACTGTAAGATAAACATCACATTCCTTCCAATCCCCCTCTTGTCCTATTGCTTAGATCTACATACATGCCTTTTTCAAAAACACACATACCTATCTTTTGGAATGGCATGAGTACCTGACTTATGTATTGCTGTTTTGAATACCGTAGAGCGATGCCTATCAGGCAACAGGGTGCTACAACCTGCTCTGCTCGGGGTTCATCCAGACAAACAACCAGATAGCCATGGGCGCCAGCATCTTCCCTATCTCCAACTACGGTGGCTCCCAATATGATATCAACATTTTGGTATGGAAGGTAAATTACAAGCGCCCCTCACATGCCGATCAGATTCGTGGATGGGGCCGGAGGAATCTATACATACATGCATGCATGGTGCATGCCCACCTGTTTCTTGGTCTTTCTCGAGGCTTATGTCAAGGCCACAACCACCGTGGCCCTGTCCTCTTTGGGGACAGTGGACGCTCTCACAGTTGTCCTCGCACAAGTAGTGGTGGTAGTATTGGATCTATGCCTGCCAACACACACACACGCTGATGCTTGCTAGTTTACACTTGAAAAAACAGGAATATTCCACCTGTGTTCATGCTTCTCATGTTATAAAAAATTACGTCCTTGCGCATCGAAATTTTGAAATAACATGTCTCTTCTGCCAGCCAAAACACTTGCATGTTCATTTTCTGAACAACAAAAAAAAGCACTTGCCACCGGCATTGCCATGTGCCATTGTGTGATCATCTGCCACTTGCATAGGCAACAAGATCTTATTCCCTGGTCATTTTCAAAAGCAGTTTCAAAGCATTTTCATGAAAGGGAGCCACCTTTTTCATAGTGCATTATAATGGACGAGCACTTATTAGCTTTATTTTTGCTCGTGCATGATACTATGATGATATAGCACAGAAAAGGCACCTAATCTCTATCAGTCTCCTCATCATGATCCTATCCAATAACTAACTATGCGCGCGCAAATTGCGGTTGCAAAAATGCAGGACCCGAAGGAGGGCAACTGGTGGCTGCAGTTCGGCAACGACTACGTGCTGGGCTACTGGCCGTCGTTCCTCTTCTCGTACCTGGCGGACAGCGCGTCGATGATCGAGTGGGGCGGCGAGGTGGTGAACACGGAGCCCGACGGCAGCCACACGTCCACCCAGATGGGCAGCGGCCACTTCCCGGAGGAGGGGTTCGGCAAGTCGAGCTACTTCAAGAACATCCAGGTGGTGGACTCGTCCAACAACCTCAAGGCGCCGCGGGGGATCGGCTCCTTCACCGAGCAGTCCAACTGCTACGACGTGCAGAACGGCAACAATGGCGACTGGGGCGCCTACTTCTACTACGGCGGCCCCGGCAAGAACCCCAACTGTCCATAGCCCTCCAAGAAAATGAAATGAAATGCCGCTGCTGCCCAAGCCCTAACAACAACACCCCCATGTATTATCCAGTAAATTAGTTGATTCACACCCCAAGCCTTCTTCTTTTTCCACATCTTTTTTTGTGATTTTCTTCTTGGTTTTCTTTCTGTTTTCAAGTTTTGGTTCGAGGAGTTGATTAACTTCTAGGTAAGGTGAGGCAAGGCAAGTGTTTGACGGATCATGTGGGTTTGTTCTCTGCCTCGGAGAGATGTTGGTCTGAGCTTGTTCTGGGGAGGAGTGTGGTCAAGTTTCTGAAGAGAAACAGGCCGGTTTGGTTGGGTTGGGTGCTTACTTGGGTTCTCCTGTGACTCAGATTATTTTACTTCTCCCATGTCACCAAACCTCTCTGTCAAGTTGTGCGCATGTGTGAGCACCCGGCATGTGTTATTGTATTCTGATTTCTGGGGGAAAGTGGGTAACCAAGTGTTAGCTCTTGGAGGACGTGCAAAGATGCCAACTTTTTTGCGTGCGGCTTGGTGGCACACTAGCTAGCCATCCATCAGACCATCACCTGTGAAAAGTGCAGCAGGAATAGGATGGCTACAATGAATAAGGTTGGACCTGAGTGAGTGGCAGGGAGCGAGTGCTGACTGCATTCTTGTGCACGCGGGTGGAGTTCACATCGCAAGCGAGTTTACGGATTGGCTGCGCTGATTTGTGCGGGTTGCACTTGCGGTGCCTAACTTTGATTGACCGCCGCATTTCCGGTGTTGGTCTTGGGTTGGGTTGGACTCTGAAGTTCTGACCATGCTGTAATGGATGGGGTTTTCTTATCTTGAGAGTTACTGGTGCTATTGGTTGTGGCTTCCAGCTCAATCCGTCGCAACCAAGTCAACACGTCCGATTCTTCTCCATCAACATCCATGCACACATTCTTCTAAGAAATTGAAGTGCTGGAATAGGAAAATGGGCGACGAACTGTGCAGAAATTGAGCAGCGAAACCGGGGTCAATTATGAAGATAAACAACTAAAATCGCCAGCATCCATCGAGTGACAAACCGAGAGGGTGTCTATCAAGTGCCCATGTGATGTGTATGATTGTGTTTAACAGAACGGCTGAAAGCAACAGACCAACATGGATTACTACTATTTTTCCTCCTCCGTTCTGTTCTGTTCTACGGGAGATGTGGATCCAGCCGGCAAGCCACGTACGTAAGCTCGGACTCACGTACATTACGCTGTTGCCGGCCGCGGCTCACGAGCGCGGCCGCCGAACTGGGCTAGGCTAGGCTAGAGAAGGAAGAGAACAAGGCAGGTTCACATGGCGAAAAGGGCAGACGCACACTTTTGGTTGGATTCGACGGGAAAATAATTGCACCGGCAGGCAAGAGTCCAGGCCATGCATGCAGACGCAAGCGCAGTGCAGTGCAGCGCCAGGCTCTCGCTGCTGCAGTGGTGCATGCCTGCCTGCCTGCCTGCCTGCTGAGTGCCGCTGCTGGCCGCTGGCTAGACATGCATGCATGCATGCAGCTACGACGACGAGCGTACTAGGGTGCATGGATGGATCATGGATGGACAGCTTTCATGGCGACCTCATGTGTCTGCCCAAAGGCCACTGTGATTTCCATCAGTGCGTCCTTTGTCTGGGAGTCCTTTTTTTTACATACGTGAAGGTGAGATTCTTCCGAAGGGATGGATTGTGCCTTTGCCGGTTCTGGCCGGCCTACCAACCTCTTGTTGCCGATGCGTATGTCCTGGTGTGCTCGTCGGTTTTTGCCCCTTTTTCAGTGTACATGTATAGAGGCAGGCAACCCTGCATGGTTATGTTCTAGAGAAAAACACGTTGTGAATAGCACCATATAACCATTCTCTTGGGCTTTCTTAGGTATTCTTAGGGCCTCTTTGATTCGTAGGATTTTGAAAACGTAGGAATAGGAAAAGTGTAGGGTTGAAGTGGCATGCCCATTTGAATTCTATAGAATTAGCAACGATTGTTTGATGCCATGGAAAAAACAAAGAAATTGTAAAAAAAAGTTGAAGTGGATGTTAAATTTCCTATGAAATGTAGTACAAAAGATTTCATAGGAAAAATTCCTATGGGATCCAATCATATGAATCAAAGGACTAATATAGGAAAAAATCCTAAGAATTTCAATCCTCCAGAAATCCTATAAAATTCCTTTGAATCAAAGAAGCCCTTAAGGCTTACAAACAAGACCGGTTGAATTTTTACTTGTTTTTTCTCTCTCTCTAAGGTTAAAGGCGATACTAGAGGTAAGTGGTGCAATCTATAGAGACCATCTCTAAAAGGAGGGCAGGGGGCTTAGGTAGCAATAATCATACACTGTGGGTGTTTCTAGTAACCAGTTGGAGCACACAAGTGTATGCTCTTTCTGCGTCTAATTAAGGTTGCTTCTATACATTGTGCACATCTCCCTCTTAAGGAAGAAAAAAAATTTAGGGGACGCCTCTGATGAATACAATAGCAAAATATCTACATGTGAATACGTACGAGTGGTAAATGTTGCAAACGAAATGACCTGGTTTAGAGGCAGTGGTGGGACCAAGAGTTACATGCCAACACTACAAGATTGTCATGTTAGAGGCAGGACATGTGAGACCTACCTTAGAGGCAGTGTTGCCTCCATACACATGTGATGCTGTTACCAAACCAAGTTATAGTGAGGATGCAGACACTTTTTTCACCTCCATCGTAATATTTCAGTTCTTACTATTTCATATTAGACAGACTCAAATTGTCGAACAGAAAAGTTGTTCCAGGATAACGAACATCAAAGATGAGATTCCCTGCTATATGAGACATTAAAATGTTGTGATGTAAGAAACAAGATCGTAACCAAATATGTATAAGAAAGCAAACCTTTTCAACCGAAACAGTAGCTTGCACTAAATATAGTTCTGCGGGTGTTGATATCTTTGGAGACCTTCAATCTTTATGAACAAAAGATGATATTTTCCCTTTCCCCGACTGAAACAATGCTTAAAGGTGGGTGTTCTTTTTCAAGGGACAAGAAGGTACAAAGAAACAAGAACTATGAAGAACAACACAACAATGGCATAACGAATCGTTTTTGCTCATCCATTCTGTATCCGTATGTCCGTTCTCGTTGTCCATTGTTAACGGACCCTAGAAAACAGGTATCGGACCCACACCAACAGGTATATCGACATTGGTATACAGATGGGGAAGATTCCACCAGCCCCAATTGCTTTGGGTGAGAGATCGAACCTCCACTCGCTTTTGGTTTCTGCTTTCTCCCTAGGGAAAGAAGATATGATACTTTTCGAAGAATGCAATCCCCGCATTCCGGCCCTGCTCTGCAAATCAACATCTGAAGATCCACGGGTCACCATAATCTTCTGATCCACTAATAAGATTTCGCACTCGAGATGATGTGATCTGAACGAAAAGATAGATACATCCGAGCTGCCCAAGGATATGGTCTGGGTACCGATCTGCTGGGACAAGGGGGAGATCCTAGTACTCAAAAGGCTGGGTAAATTTCGAAATTAAGCGGAGGAAATCCACCAATAAGAGAGTAATAGAAAAATTTCTTTCAATCCATTAAGAAGATACTTAATTCGTTATACAATAGAGACGGGAAAAAGATGATGATAAAAAACTCCATAATAATAAAAAAATCCAAGAAAAAAGATATAACAGATGAGGAAGGAGCTAAAGAACCTATCAACAATGATGCATCTAGTGGCATTACATAAAAAAAATTAAAAAATGAAACTGTGTGTATACATAACCCATGTCATGAATCTTGGCGCAAATCGTTGGCCCCCGGACCTACGTGCTGTAAATCCTCTCCCCTGAAGTTGCATTGTTTCTGTCTAAAAATGTGCAACTTCCTAGTCGTGCATCTTTGAATCTCAATAAATATGCATGTACACACATACAACTAGTCAATTGACCGTTTGACAAAGAATCAACATACAAGATGATTTGACCCGCCATTTTGCTTCTCGGGCGACGATTCTCCGGATGGCCGGTAAAGACGATAGGCAGTCAGCTTTCCAAACAGAGGACCTCAGGACTATACTCTGTGGCCTCTGTGTCCGTACTCTAGCAGCATGGCACTATACGGCAAGCGGAGATAAAGCACGGCGTCTTTCTACTTGGCACGGAGTATTGGAGGAGCAGTCGCCTTTTTCTTTGGGACTGCCTGCCATGCCATGCCTTTCATCAAAGAGTCGCAGAGCCAGATTCTTCGTGAAACAGGAAAGGGGAGCAGGGCTGGCTCAGCATGGGAGAGGAGAGGATCGAGTCACTGAATCGTGACGTTTTTCTTTTACTTTTATGGCGAGAACACTGAATCGTGGTAGTGACTAGTGACGTTTGGGCCCGAAATATTGGTGAATGTGCGGTGGAGTCCTATACTCCTATCCTACTTGAGCCCGTCCGTGAGCGTGCACAAAGCATGAAGTACACATGCACTGCGGCGGAGCACAGTACTGTAGTAGTACTACGTTGTTCCATTGCGCTCTCCGTGACTCCATCGAATTCTTATCTTACTTCCTGATGAAGGGGAGGCGACAAAATGGCCTGCCAATAATGGAGGAAAGTTAGCGTACTGTGCATCGTCGTCGTCCTGTGAGAGACGTGGTTTGAAATGGGCGCGGCCCTTTCAGGCGTATCTGCCGGGCAGGTAGCATAGCTCGGCCGCTGTTGCCGGCATGGCATGGCCGCGCGCTCTGCCTCGGGCGCCGCTTGATCATCTGCAGCCAGTTGCCAACGAACGGGGACGGGGCACAGCACGGGACTGCTTGGGCACACGGGCGGCCATCGAATGTGGATTCCTACTCCTTCTGCCGCTGCTCCTACGCTCGCTTTGCTGTGCACGCCCCGTGATCCATTGCCGCCTACAGACGAGCTCAAAGATTTTTTCTACAGCACAACTATAAAGTTAGCTATGCCAAGAGTTCGAGGTAGCATGTTTGCTGACTCATACTTTCAGATCGAAACATTGGGCATGGACATCTGCGCAACTTGTCAGTGCCTACAATGATAATTAGCTAGTAATAATCCGAGTATGGCTAAAGAGGTCAAAAGGAAGGCATGAAGAAAACAGCCAGCATCTCGCATTCTCGCTGACCTCCCCAGATAAGAAACTAGCGGCACCCACCCTGATCACCAGGCAAAAGTGAACCAGGGATGCCACCACAGAAGCAGCTCAAACGGACGGTGAACCTGAATATGTCACCGGGCGATCCATCGCCTTGCCTCAACAACAGTTCCATGAACTAGAACCAAGTCTACTCTCCTCCGATGCTGCCGTCCTGTGCTATCCGTAATCCGTTCCGCGACGCGGCATCGAGGCACTCGCTGCCAATCTTGGAAAGAAAGATGGGGGCGGAACTCATTTCTGCTGCTGTGGCTTCCCGACAGAATGCAGATACACCGATATCGAAACGACCCTGAAATGAGTAGCAGAGCTTTGTTAGGCCATCATGGGTTACAAGGCTCCGGTCGAGATATCTTGTTGCTGCTGCATTTGCATCATCACTTACGTAGACCCAAGGAAGAATGCAAGGGACAGATTGAAGCCGAACAAGAAGACAGATACGATTGCTGTCAGAAGCATTGCGACTGAAGTTGAATACACCTGTGAATGTGTGTGTGCAGAGACACATGGTTAGGCCAATCAAATACAAAGTGCAAGTGTGTAAAGACAAAAGAGTAGCGTGAATGGCTGATATCAATAATCTTTTGATCTGCCTCAATAATTACTAGAGCATTTCATAATTCATAGAATCTCAGAATAAATACAAAACCAAGGCATCTTAAATATCACATCTAAAGACCACATTAATCTACTGTCCAAATTGCAGGATAACTGACTGATACAGTCTCGTTTTCTTTCTTTTTTTTCAAGAAAACGCAAAGAGATTCTTGCGTTTCTTTGTATTGAAAAGATAGGGTTTATGTTACAATCCTTCTAGGAGGTAAAGTCTCATTTTCTTGCTTCCCAAAGGATGAACAGAATCTGTTGATTGTTTTGTGAAGAGATTTAGATAGTATGTCAATTACAATAGTTTCTCAGATAACAGAATGTGGACTGTCGAGTAGTCCAAATTTAAGAATGCAGACATGCATACATGCTATAAGATGAAAACGACTGACTTTTGTAGTCCATCAAGGCACGGAAACTGATAATAGAAAGATGCGAAAAGTTCTCCGATTGGCATAATTCAACGAGACAGCCATCTGAACTTAAGTTGAACTAGCAATGCATGGATATTTTTAATGCAATGCAACGAGTATGTAAACCACATCTTTTTATTTAATAAAAAGTCTAAAACCAACGTGACGGGGGAAAGATTTTAGGAGAACAACCAAGATTTTAATTACAAACTGCCACTAAAACGGTAAGTGGTGACTCAGTAGGGGTAACGTTAGGTGATGGAATAAGCTACAGCTACTAGAATGTGCAATTTTGTGGCAAAGATGGTTATAACACAAGAATTTAAACCACGAAACCCATTGTAGAAATTAAGAATTTTTACCTTGACAATATTGTCAGCATACTTCATCACCATTGATACAGCAATGCCACTGCAAAGAATACCAAAAATATTACAACGTAATTTCACCCCAAACGATGAAATGTTAAATCAGATGAAAGATTCAGCTGTAGTACCTGAGTGCATGGTTAAGAATCATCAGAAGTGTAATAAACGAGTAGCCATGAAAAAAGCCTCTGCATTAGATGGCAGTCAGGTTAGAATAAGCAATATCATGCATTGTAACAAAATATTATGACAAGAATGAAGCAATTTACAACACAACTAACTTGTTCATGACAGCATCAAAGTCCTGAACACAAATGGCAACTAAGTTGAAGAGCATTCCAAAAATGTACAGCCAGAAATTCTGCACATTGATGTTTCTCGAAGGACGTTTTTTTATTATAGCCTGCATTGTTAAAAAATGAATATGACTTACGCCCTTCAGAAATTCCCTTCACAGTCGAATCAAATGATTATTTCTAAAGCAAGATACATAAGCAAAGAGGAGCAATTGCACAAAGTCACATACTTCTGTGTATACCCCAGCAAAACCACTTAGAAGAGCCATCACCTGAAACAAAAATACAGTCAGTAAGTTGGGTAAAATAACTTGCTATAACACGTCCAAGTGACCAGACTGAACGATTTTTTTCTCTTATATGCTTACAATGGCCATCATCCAACCTTGAATTGGCGTTTGAAGAACATGGTCTGATCTGAAAGGGGCATATTATTTCTCTTAGCTGAACATATTGATTAGAGAAATGGGGAAAGAATACCGAGAAAGGGAAAAAGAATCCAAACTTATTTTGCTTACGAGGGGTTTAGCTGAGCCGTAGTGCAGCCAGCACATAAGAGAATAAATGCAGCCCACTGAATTTCACTTAATCTGGAAAGAACACGAAGCATTCAGTGATGCAACATAGTTCAACAATCACCATGCCAGATTAACAATTGAAAACAGGTGTTGCTGTGTTAGGGAAGAAGAGTACTATGAACAGTTCTTGAAAGAATGAAGAGGAATAAGAACATTTGTGGCACTTAAAGAACACCATATAAATTATGATGGGAAGCTCAGGCTAGTGAATTATTTCAAAATGCCTACAGGTTACGATGTTACATGTTTGTGTGGTCCTGCAGAATGATGAATACTTGGTGAGGAGCTGAATGCTGCTACATCATTTCAGCAAAGCTAAAGTATCCAACATAATATTACAAGGCTTGAAAGAAATATAAAAAATAAAGATATCAGCAAAGTAGAAAAAGAGCACATATTGTTAGTTCCCTCTGTTCCCAACTTCCAAAGCCACATTAAGCTAGTCGGTCTTACTTTTTCTTTAAAATGATACGGTATAAGACACCAGTGCTGATAATATTCAGGTTCTTCAGGATCTGGTAAGCTGGTGCATCCACATAGGCGAAGATGTAATACTGGCAGGTAGAGGAAACATGGTTCAAACTTTTGTTGTTGCAGACATGAAGTTATTTTATCACAAGAGACATTGACAAGTGGGCATACCTGCAATAGATTCTTTACCATGTAAAGTGCGGCAGGGATAGGATAAACACTAACTTCGTCAAATGATGTACTTAACCTGAAAATAAAAAGAAATGTCGGTAGAGAATATGGAAAAGGAAATAGAGATTCGTAACTTAATCGGTAGATTATGGTAGAATGGTCACCTATTATCTTCTGTAACACCTTGACTGTTCCATGTTCTGTACAGGGCTAGAAGTGATAATAGACATTTTAAAGCTTCCACCTAGACACAGATAAATAAATTCACGAGAACAAAAGGGGAACCTCCTATCCCTACTATCACCAAGAGAAAACTTAAATTCTCACCGAAAAGTTTGCTGTTGTGACACTATATTCATACTTTCCAGCTCTTTTTGACCACACAATCAGTATTGCCTGGGAACTTGTTAGTAATGTCAACGCAATTGTTACAATAGACCTGCAGCAACAATCGACACTTGCCAGTAAATATTCTGATTTTCCAGAAACTATGTGATACGGCACAAAGGTTGCAAACAGTCTTACTTTTGCTTCCAACTATTCTTGCCCTTCGAACCTCCTGCGGTGCCAAGGGGGGAAGTTGCTGCAGCTGTATATATAGCACACGCATTAAAGATGTGATGTTACTGATTATAGTCCAAAGAGAAATTTCAACAATGGACCAAGAGCTTACTGCTAGAAAGAGACCTCCCATCAGGGCTTTCTATGTCCTTCTGAGATATGGCGTCATAACTCTCCTTCAGATTATACAGGACAAGACAGGTTGTCAGCACACAACACAATTGATAAAGTACAGGTTCACCATACCGCAAGGAACCTCAAACGAACACGGGAAGGCACTGCAGGAGCTTGAAATTTAGCTCAGCCCCGGGGGTTACCGATGGCGAACATCGGCATGTACTAAGAATCCTGGAACCCTACGGCGGGAGACAGAACAAACAAAAGGGAAAAGGGGAAACGAAAATCCGCCGCGGCAGCGATCTATTCTGACCTAAAGGCGCCGTCGACGGAGGGCCAGCGCGAGTAGCGGCATTCCTCCCTAGGGTTGCGGGTTTAAACTCACCTGATCCTTCACTCTTCTGTACTCCATTGCGTCCTCTCGGGCCTTCGCCTTGTCCTCCTCTCGCCGCTCCTGCTGCCGCGGTTGCCGGCTCGGGAGTGGGAGGCGGAGGCGCGAGGCTCCACGATGCTGGAGGCGGAGATTGGCCGCCGGGCCCTCCCCGTGGGATCGGTAGTGAGCAAGCGCGGAGCGGGCTGGGGTGGGGAGTGAGGAAAGAATCACGGCGGCGAGGAAGAAGAGAAACACCTCCAAAAACAGAGCGGAGAGAGGGATTTGGTGCTAGCTTTTCCTTTGGCCTCTGACGAGTGGGTCTCACGTGGTACTTCCTGGTTTGCAAAATGTCTCTTTAATCATCTATATAGAAAAACATTTAATTGGCATTTTTTTTCAGAAATGGTGCATTTTTTTCAGAAGTGCTGCGTTTTAGCTTTAGTAGACAAAAGTCGGGTCATTTCTTTCAATTTTAGTAAAATTTCTTGTACCACCACCGGCGACACCTAGACGATACGACATCTTTGATTTTTATGATTTGTAGAATATTATAATAGAAAAATAATGGTTTGAGATGTCATGTACTCTTGAATCTTGTTGATTGTGAAACCACTAGAATTGCCATCAAAAGGGATTAACACACCTCCGAGTTTCCAATTAGTTATGGACGAATGAGGCAACGTGCCCGTTAACCACCTGTTCATTAAACGTGGCTGTTCGGATGGCCGCCATGCGGCATCGACGTGTCTCCATCACCAAGGGCCTAACCGCCTCTCCCCTCTTCTGGCCTCCTCCCTTCCCATCTCCTCCACTCTCTCAAAGACAATGTTGTCCCACAAGTACAACCAATTCGCTAAACTTGGTGGTCCAGCAGAACCTGCCGGCAAAGATGACATGCAACCGCGGGGCAAATTCTCCCTGTGGCGTGCTACCCGCGAAGCCGGCACATCCTCCTCGTGTGGCGGCGGGTGCGACAGAGATGGAGGCCCCTGTGGCGGCGACCGCGATGGATCTAGCGCCTCAGGCGCCATTGTCCCCATCGAGGCCACCCCACTCGATGTATAGGAGACAGGGTCGGAGCCCAAGGACCCAACCATGGTCGTGATGCGGCTCCCTCGAATCGACAATTAGGTAGGACAGCTGGCGGTCATAGCTCCGACCCCTACACCTACCTCAAGACTTGTAGGATCGAAAGTATGTCTAGAGGGGGGTGATTATACTACTTAACCAAATAAAAATCTAGCATTTTCCCAATTTTAAGTCTTGGCAGATTTTAGCAACTTAACACAAGTCAGGCAATCAACCTACACATGCAAATCTAAGAGTATAGCAGCGGAATGTAAATCATTGCGTATGAAGATAAAAGGGAGGAGTTTGGAGGGAGTAAACACAATGTAGACACGGAGATTTTTGGCGTGGTTTCCGATAGGTGGTGCTATCGTACATCCACATTGATGGAGACTTCAACCCATGAAGGGGAACGGTTGAGCGAGTCCACGGAGGGCTCCACCCACGAAGGGTCCATGAAGAAGCAACCTTGTCTATCCCACCATGGCCATCGCCCACGAAGGAATCGCCTCGCTTGGGTAGATCTTCACAAAGTAGACGATCTCCTTAAACTCCTTGGTTCAACTCCACAATCTTGACGGAGGCTTCCAAGTGACACCTAACCAATCTAGGAGTCACCACTCTCCAAAAGATAATAGATGGTGTGTTGATGATGAACTCCTTGCTCTTGTGCTTCAAATGATAGTCTCCCCAACACTCAACTCTCTCTCTCAGATTTGGATTTGGTGGAAAGATGATTTGAGTGGAAAGCAACTTGGGGAAGGCTAGAGATCAAGATTCTTGTGGTTAGATTGGAATATCTTGGTCTCAACACATGAGTAGGTGGTTCTCTCTCAAAAAATGAATGCTGGAAGTGTAGGCACGTTCTGGTGGCTCTCTCACCGAATGAAGGAAGGGTGGAGGGGTATATATAGCATCCACACAAAATCTAACCGTTACACACAATTTACCAAACTCGGTGGGACCAAATACTCAAGCTTGGTCAGACCGATTTAGTTCAAAATGTGAATGTTAAGATTTTCGGTGGGACCAACATGTCAACTCGGTGGGACCAATTTTATTAGGGTTAGGGCATAACGTAATCTCGATGAGGCCGATCACATGAACTCCGTGAGGCATATTTCTGTAATGGGCAAACAGAGAGTTGGTCAGGCAAACTCGGTGGGACCGATCGCTCATTTCGGTGAGACCGAAACGTTACGAAAAGGAAACAGAGAGTTTGCATTGCGAACTCGGTGAGACCGATCGCTCATCTCGGTTAGACCGAAACATTACGAAGGGAAACAAAGAGTTTGCAATCCCATCTCGGTGAGACTGAGATCCCTATCGGTGAGACCGAACTGATTAGGGTTTCTGGCTATGCCTATATCAAATGAACTCGGTGGCGCCGGATAGTTCAAATTGGTGGGGCTGAGTTTGAATTTTGTTTTGGGACATATGTGGATATGAGAAAGTGGTTGAGGGCTTTTGGAGCATATCACTACGCATTTTGAGCAAGCAAGCTATTAAGCAACACCTCACCCTTTTTTAATAGTATTGACTTTTCCTATGGACTCAATGTGATCTTGGATCACTAAAATGAAAATGTAGAGTCTTGAGCTTGAGCCAATATGTGTCCTTAGCATTTTGAGGGGTCCACATCTCTAGTCCATGCCATGCCAAACATTGAACTTTCTAAAATGATCATCTTGAAAGAGTATTAGTTCAATGAGCTATATGTTGTTAAGAATTACCAAAACCACCTAGAGATTAGTTGAACTTTCAATCTCCCCCTTTTTGATAATTGATGAAAACATATAGATTAAAGCTTTGAGAAAAGCTAATACGAATGAAATGTATCGTCGCTTTGAGAAGTATGTGATAAGCAAGAGCTCCCCCTAAATTTGCGCATTATTTAAAATTTGCTTTTGAATGTAAATGCACAATCGATTAGGATCATGGGTTGCTCTTCCATATCACATACATCTTGGTGGAGCGCTCAAAATGATAGTAAATGATATATGCACTCATCACCAAGGCAAAGTGAATGATCATACATGAGAGATAGATAATATCATCATTCAAGCACAAGCATTAACGTATGATATGATCAAACTCATGACCATACAAGTATCTCACACACACAACCATAAAGTAGCATCCAAGCAAGCAAACAAATAAGTATAAAACAAGTAGCAAAGGAGGTAGCAAAAAGAAAGAAGCAAATCTCTCTCTCTCTATCTCTCGAAGCCTATGATCTATACACTTTCTCCCCCTTTGGCAACAAGTTACCAAAAAGCTTGAAAATGCATAGTGCTATGCGGCTCTCTAAGCTTGATCTTCGAGAGGTGGCGTGGAAAGGACTCCTAGGACGAATGCATCTGTTGAGGTTGTTGGAGCTGGTGGAGTGCAACCGAAAGGGCTATTGAAGGTGTGGCTGCAGGTGCCGACGTAGTAGCTCTTGTGTCTGTCACAGGAACTGCTGCAGATCTCTGTGCCCGAGGCACACTCTGAAAAACATCAGTGGTAGCTTTCCCTTTCCTTTCTTCAGCTTCTTCTTGGAGCTGCTCAACAACTGTTTGCATTTCTGTCACCTTCAAGTCTAGATCATAGAACTTTGTCTCAGTTATCCTCTCAAGACTCTCTTGATTCTGAGTCAGGGTGGTCAATCCTTTCTCAACCCTCAAAGTGGCTTGAATAAGATATCGAAGTTGATCTTATTTTGACTTTAGGAAAACTTGTGAAGCCTCTTTAACACTTGTCATCTTGGCTGTCTTCTCTGCTTTAGCTTTCTCCCCCTTCTCTTGAGCCTCTACTGATGTAGGATCTTCAATATCCATGACAACTATGTTGTCCTCAAAGTTAGGCCTCAAGGGAAGGTGTTCTTTATCCAACAAGTATGTGCATGTGCCCATCTTGGAGTTGATGAGCATCTGGATGTGTGGAGCATACCCACATGATCTCTCTTTTGGTCAGCAGTTGTTCTCTTGATGGTCTCAACAATCAAACTCATCACCTTGAATTTCTGGGGCACATCAAACAACTGAAGCAGATTGATGGAGTGGCCTCTGATCATCCTGTGATCTCCTGATTTGGGCAACAAGGTGTGCCTCAAGATGGTGTTAATAGTGGCCAGTCCAGACAACAGATAATATACATAGCCTAGCTTATGTGTCTCCAAGGCTTTGTCAGGAATTTCCTTGTACATGTTGGCCATGGAGTTGTGATCTTTCTTTCTCTTGGCATAGACATCTATGTCATCCTCAAGCTCTGCAAGGGCATTGATGAGCTTGGCCCACTCAACAATTGTTGATTGGTACCTTGTACCTTCAGACATCCAAACAATCCTTCCATCTAGATAGAAATGAGTTGTAGAATAGAATTGCATAATGAGCTCATCATTCCACTTGGTCAGTTTCTGACCCACAAAAGTGTCTACTCCATTGAGTCTGAAACTTTCATGTACTCCAGGGAAGTGGTCTTCATTGTTGTCGATGTATTTCCAGTCTACCCACTTCATGTCACACACTATGGGCTTCTTATCCAACAGAATTGTCTCATAGAAGTCCTGCTGCTCCTTGGTGTGAAATCTATAGTCCACAGCAGTCCTTCTCCTCACAGCATAAGGGTCTGATTGTCTCCACAATCTGAGACCTGCATCCTTTCTGACTTTCATGTTTTTTGCCACTCGATGATTGTCATCATGGTCAGGGATCTTTGGCTTTAACTTTCTGTTACTTGGGCTTCATCATCATCTTCTTCTATTTCCAGCACTGGGCCTTGTTCAGCAGCTGGTATATTTCTTGTGCTCCTCTTTGGTGCAGTCTTGGGGGCTGAAGCAATAGATTTGGGGGCAGTCTTGGGCTTTGAAGGAGCAGCCCCAGACTTGATGGCATCCCCCATCAACTTTTGTGCTTTAGATGCTGGTGCAGCATCTTCTTCTTCCTCTTCTTCCTCATCCTCTGCCGGGTCTCATCATAGAAGACCTGCCAATTACTCTGGCCATGGTCTTCTTGACCCTTCCCTTCTCTTCTTGCCCTTGATACGTCCATTTTGCATCATGCTTTTATATCGATATTTATGGCATTATGGGTTGTTATTACACATTAGGTCACAATATTTATGCCTTTTCTCTCTTATTTTACAAGGTTTACATGAAGAGGGAGAATGCCTGCAGCTAGAATTCTGGGCTGGAAAAGGAGCAAATATTATAGACCTATTCTGCACAACTCCAAAAGTCCTGAAACTCCACGAAAGTCAGTTTTGGAATATATTAAAAATATTGGGCGAAGAAAGCACCAGAGGGGAGCCAGCCACCATCCACGAGGGTGGGGGCACGCCCTACCCCCCTGGGCGCGCCCCCTGCCTCGTGGGCCACCTGGCAGGCCCTCGGTGCCCATCTTTTGGTATAAGGTGTCTTTCGCCCTGAAAAAAATAAGGAGGAAGATTTCGGGACGAAGCGCCGCCGTCTCGAGGCGGAACCATTCTAGGGCTCCGGTGGAGCTGTTCTGCCGGGGAAACATCCCTCTGGGAGGGGAAAATCATCACCATCGATCCTCTCATCGGGAGGGGGTCAATATCCATCAACATCTTCACCAACACCTCCTCCTCTCAAACCCTAGTTCATCTCTTGTATCCGATCTTTGTCTCAAAACGTCAGATTGGTACCTGTGGGTTGCTAGTAGTGTTGATTACTCCTTGTAGTTGATGCTAGTTGGTTTATTTGGTGGAAGATTATATGTTCAGATCCTTTATGCATATTAATACCCCTCTGATTATGAACATGAATATGATTTGTGAGTAGTTACATTTGTTCCTGAGGACATGGGAGAAGTCTTGCTATAAGTAGTCATGTGAATTTGGTATTCGTTCGATATTTTGATGAGATGTATGTTGCCTTTCCTCTAGTGGTGTCATGTGAATGTCGACTACATGGAATTTCACCATTGTCGGTGTCAAAACCGGCGGATCTCGGGTAGGGGGTCCCAAACTGTGCGTCTAGGCCGGATGGTAACATGAGACAAGGGACACGATGTTTTTTACCCAGGTTCGGGCCCTCTCGATGGAGGTAATACCCTACTCCTGCTTGATTAATATTGATGATATGGGTAGTACAAGAGTAGATCTACCACGAGATCAAGGAGGCTAAACCCTAGAAGCTAGCCTATGGTATGATTGTTGTATATGGAGTTGATTGCCTACGGACTACAACCCTCCGGTTTATATAGACACCGGATAGGGTTAGGGTTACACAGAGTCGGTTACAATGGTAGGAGATCTTGAATATCCACATCGCCAAGCTTGCCTTCCACGCCAAGGAAAGTCCCACCCGGACACGGGACGAAGTCTTCAATCTTGTATCTTCATAGTCTAGGAGTCCGGCTGAAGGTATAGTCCGGCTACCCGAACACCCCCTAATCCAGGACTCCCTCAGTAGCCCCTAAACCAGGCTTCAATGACGACGAGTCTGGTGCGCAAATTGTCTTCGGCATTGCAAGGCGGGTTCCTCCTCCAAGTCCTTCATAGAAGATTGTAAACACCAAGAGTAGTGTCCGGTTCTGCAAAATAAGCTTCCACATATTGCCATAGAGAGAATAATATTAACACAAATCAAATCTGCTGACGTATTCCGCAGTGCGTCATCACACTATAGCCAAGTCCTTCACTCGAATCGTTTTCACTTTTCCACCTCAGCGTATTTTGCGAGGCGGTTTCCTTGGCACATCTTGTTAAAGCAGAGATCGTGTGCCCCCCTTTTACGGGATTCTCATCAATACGGACGTGGGTAACCCAATCGTGCCCGTTAGCACGTTTTCTCGATTAAAGGCGAGTCCCAAACGGTTACAGGGAGGGCTCCTGGTATTCAACCTCTTATAAAGAGACCAAGGCCTTACTCCTTTTTCCAATCTCAAATGAGTTCGCCCGTCGCCTCGAGTTCCAACACCCTAGGCTCCATATTCCAGGCGCTTCGGACCTTCGATAATGTCCGGTTCCGACCTTCAAGGATGATGGATGCCCTCCTCCGTCATGGAGGAAGACGTGCTAAAGTTGAGAGAGGCTAAGTTCTTGACCGCCGAAATTCCGCATAGGTTGCCTGCTCAAAGGCAGGCTATTCCCAGTCCCCAGCCCGGTGAGAGCGTAGTGTTCATGTCTCACTTCCTTCGGGGGTTAGGCTTCCCGATGGATCCCTTCGTGAGGGGGCTGCTATTTTATTACGGGCTGTAATTTCATGACTTAGCTCCGGAGTCCATCCTCCACATTTCCTCATTCATCATTGTGTGCGAAGCGTTCCTCCGTGTTACTCCTCACTTCGGATTATGGCTCAAGACCTTTGGAGTGGAGCCGAAGATGATCAAGGGACGGCACGCAGAGTGCGGAGGCGCTGTCATAAGTAAGAATATTGATGCTCCATGGCCCGAGGGCTCCTTTCAAGAGGAGCTCGGCTTGTGGCAACGAGAATGGTTCTATATCATCACTCCCAGGAGCGCCAAGTGGGCGGCGCCTCCTGCCTTTCGCTCGGGTCCCCCATCACGGCTAGCGTCATGGGTCAACAAAGGATTAGATTACGGGTTATCCAAAGACGTGCCCTTGTTGCAGGGCCGTATCAGGGATCTCTTAGAAAGAGACCTCAACCTGGTCAAGGTGACGCAGGTCATGCTGATTTGCCGAACACTGCCCGACAAACGTCGCTCCCTTCGTCTGTGGGAGTTTAATCCGGAGGGACCACGAGCTCTCCAGCATTTTATGGGCGCAACGCCCGTGGAGATGTATAAACTGTTCTTCGGATCACAAATGATGTGTCCGGATTTGACCGAGGACGCAGGCCTAAGCTGCAATCGCCTGGATACCCAAGTAAGCCTTGTGCCCGGACCTACTATCCATATAATCGTCATAAACTTGCCCCTAAAAGAGCTACCCTTTTAAACAGGAGTGGATAGCGAAGGCAAAGCTGATCAGGTGTCCGGCTCCCCTTCCCGAAACCAGGCCGGATCCTGTGCTTGTCAGGATGTTGAAGATAATGCCTTTGGAGGGAAGTAAGGGGAAGGACAAGGGAACTATGGCCTCCTCGAAGGAGGCTGCTCCGAAGGGAGGAACCGACAATTCCTCTCCCAAGGGGAAGAAGAGGGCCGCCTCTGACGACCCGGAGACCATGGCCCCAAAGCGGGGGAGAAAATCCTCGTCAGAGGGTCCGACGCCGGGGAGTTCCTGGACCGAACTACGCCCTCAAAGGGATCAACCCTCCAGCGAGCCGTAAGTAGAGAGAGGTTTTCCTTTTGAGGGATGAGAGAAATCCTTGATTTATATCTGAGAAGATTAACCGAAATTTTACCTTGTAGCTCGGACCTCAGCCCTTCTCAGCAGGGCTCGTCTTCGAGGGATCTTCTTCCGGAGATGATGGAGAGCGGGACGCCTCCCCCTGCCGTACCGCCTAGCGAGGCGGGCAACCCTGAGGTGTCGTTGCGGAGGGTTTCTCTGAATCCGGCAGGGGCGAAAGATAGCTATGTGGCCCCCCAAGGCTCTCCGTGTTCGGCCTTCGAAAGAGGCCATAGGACAAGTCCGGCACCGTCTGGTGCTCGGCCGGAGGAGCTAAAGATTCTGCTGGGGCGAGCTTCTATCTCAGAGGAGCACCGTGCATTGATGGGCACGGTGATTGAAAGGATTTCATCCGCAGAAAGCGGATTGCATGAGGCCGTCAAAAGTTTACTGACGGGTTTTGAGGTATGTTAGATAATGTACACTTTTGTCAGTTGCGCATAAGTAAGATGCGCCCTGTGTAGATAGTAGCCCCTGAGACTCTGCGTGTTGTCAAGAAATGACGGCATGCAGAGGATCATAATCCCAGGTCTAAGATGTCGCCTTTGAATGTAGGTGGCGAGGTGTCCGGAATCAAGCCGAACTGATGATGTGGCCGAACTAAAGCGACAATTGGATGTGGCAGATGCCGAAATCGCGCTTGTCAACAAGCGGCTTAATGAGGCTCAAGGTATGTAATTCTTCGGGCGGCATCAGGTAAGAGGAGCTTCATGCCAGCATCTTACAATGTGTGTGCTTGACGCAGATGGTACGGCCGCTGTGGAGAATCTTAGGGCAGAACTTGCCCGAGCTAAGGAGCAAGCCAGAAAAAGCGATGCGGCTGCCGAGAAGGACCTTGAAGAGCTGAGAGCCGAACAGGCTGCTCACTGCCGAAGCAAAGAAGAGATGGCCGAGATGGCCGAGAAGTTAAAGAGCGCTGCAGACCGTTGCAAACTTCTTGAGAAAGAAGACCGGACGAGACAGACGGACTTAGAGAGGGCCGTTGCCGATGCCAAGGACGCTCGCTCTGCGATGAGAGCTGCAAAGGAGGAGCTGCGTCAGGCCGAACAAATTGCGGCTGGAAAGCCCTTTATGCTGCAGAGGAAGTTTTGTGATCCGAAGTTTGCTCCGTTGGACCGGATGTGGAGTGTGGAGGATACCTATCTAGACTTGGCAGCGAGTGCTGCTGATGCGACCAAACACTTTCGAGATCAGAAAGATCACGAAGTGGAAAAGCTTTTCTGGTCGCAATTTCACAATCCAGAGCGTCCGCTGGCAGTGGATGATCGTTTGGCTCAATGGGCCGAACTGAATAGGTTGTCTGGACTCGCCATGAAGTACGTCATGGGTCACCTGTGGCCGGGGAGATCGGAGCCGAAGAGTTATTTCAGCTTGGTGCAGCAATTCCTTGATGCGGTGCCGCGTATAAATGCAATGAAGAGGTCAGCATGCATAGAGGGCGCTAGGATGGCTCTTGCCCGTGTTAAGACATACTGGGCAAAGATGGAGACCACCATTGTTGCATCCCGAGATTCGGACAAAAGCCGAGTACCCTCCGAGCACTATTTTCAGGAAGTTCTTGAAGGCGCTCGTGTAATAGAGACGCAGTGCCCAAAAGATGCTATGTTATGATAGCATATGTAATTATAAAGTAATATTTTGATAAACTGTAGTGGCCTTTTTTATACTTGTGCCTCCAAGTATTGTGAACACCTCCTGTGCGGCCGTTTTAAGATATATATATATATATATATATATATATATATATATATATATATATATATATATATAGAATCTGAAAGATGGCAGCCGTTGGCTTCAGCCCCCACGCACATAGTGCGGGGGTGCTCGCAGAAGACGCATTTTCACACTTAACCCAACGTCTTGGTCCTACAAAGGAGGTGATAGCGCAGCGGGCCAGGCAACCGGACTATAATGCTTTAACACTTTCACTTAGCCATAGGAGTTCGACAATGAGACTATTTAGGTAGCTCCTTGGTGGCAACTGCGCTCGTCCAAGTTCGGGGCGCGTATGTGCCTGACCGGGAAGCGGCCTTCGTTAAAGCGGAGGAATCTGATAGATTCCGATAGGTCATCGAGTGGCTGACCAGTCTCACGCTACATCATGACAGTCAGGTTTCGGCTTTCTCTACTGAGGTGCTCGCCCGGCCGAACCGGGTACAATCTCAGTAGTTCTCCTGGTGCTACCTTAGCCGATAGAGCGGAACGTAAGGTAGCCGAACTCAGGAGCCGGGTAACCCAACATTTGACCAAAGACATGATTCGGAGCTGATGCATATAATGCCAAAACTCGCGACACCGAACACTCCCTAAGGTGTTCGGTCTTTATGAGTGCGGGCGAAACAACACTCTTTATTAAAAAAGCCCCTAGTGTCCAGGTACGTGCAAAAATTCTAACGTGGCCACATGCCAAGACGCCAGCCTCCTCCTTGGTTATATCAGAAAGAAAAAACCAGGGGATGTGTAGCAACAAGAGACAGTAAAAAAGGTTTACGCAGGGTCTTAATCTAAAAAGAATCCTTTAGGACGGGTC
Source organism: Triticum aestivum (assembly GCF_018294505.1). NCBI lineage: Eukaryota > Viridiplantae > Streptophyta > Magnoliopsida > Poales > Poaceae > Triticum > Triticum aestivum. The sequence goes on from NC_057797.1 coordinate 149,618,560, forward strand.
CCTACTGCACGTCTGCGCCTGTATCTCCGTTGTGCCGTATTCTAGACGGGCGCCGCACGACGTTCATCTGTAAAAGAGAGGAACTGAGTTGAAAACGGGTCGTGCCGAAAAAGTTTAAAATAAGCAAAGTATAAAGTAAGATATATAAGATTGAGCTTTATTGTCTCTTATTGTATATGCGTGGAGCCCCTAGTGCGGGGGTATATGGCTTCTAGGCCTGCATCAATGATGATTTTGCACCGAACTCGTCTATCCGTGTTCGTGGTCTTGAATGACCTATTTTGAAGTTTTTTGGCCGGTGAGGCTATTTTGCTGTGGGGCTGTCAAAGCGGCCGCACAGTCCTCCGCTTGGGGAGGTGCACTTTAGTGCTTCCCTTTCAAAGAGATGATGCCTCGTGGACCGGGCATCTTAAGCATAAAAGATGCATAATGCGGTATTGCGTTAAAGCGAGCGAAAGCTTCGCGTCCCAGTAGTGCTTGATAGCGACTTGAGAACGGGACGATATGGAAGGTCAGCTTTTCGTGGCGGAGGTTATCGGCAGAGCCGAATATGACTTCGAGTCGGAGAAAACCCATACAATGGGTGTCCGGACCAGGTATTACCCCTTGAAAGGAGGTTTTGCTGTGGCGGATTCTTGCTAGGTTTATACCCATGTGCTGGATTGTATCCTGATATATCAGGTTTAGTCCACTGCCGCCGTCCATAAGGACATTTGAAAACTGGAGTCCGCCAATTATTGGGTCGAGTATCAAGGCAGTCCAGCCTACATTCTTGATATTCCTAGAATAATCTAGCTGATCGAAGATGATCGGTTTTGACAACCAATGGCAGGACCCTTTGGGGATGGGCCGTGTGGTGCGTACCTTTACGGGCGCCGCACGTTTTGTTATGTGAAGTGAGTTCACTATTTTTACTTCTTGTGGGAAGTTCTTTTGTTTCCTGGTGCTCTGCTTTTGGGGTTCGTCCTCGTCTTTGCTTGGTGTGTCGAGCCCCTTGTGTTCGGCATTGAGTCTGCCGGATTGTTTGAAAACCCAACAGTCTCTGTGGGTATGGTTAGCAGGCTTCCCGGGAGTACTGTGTATCTGACATATCCTGTCCAGGATTTTATTTAGGTTGGATGGATAGTCCCTGTTATCCTGGGGGGCGATTTTTCCTGATTTTGTCATGAGCCTTTGAATCCGGCATTGACTGCCGTGCTCTTCGGACTTTTGTCCTTAGTCCAGCAACGGTCCTTGTTGCGTCGCGGTTTTCCGTTTCCATCCCTAGTTTCGGATGTACTTGGGTCGCTGGGGCTGCACCTTGCCAACCAGCTGTCATCCCCTGCACAAAAGCGGATCATGAGGCTTGTTAGTGCGGCCATTGTTCTTGGCTTTTCTTGGCCGAGGTGTCTGGCGAGCCATTCGTCTCGGACGTTATGCCTGAAATCTGCTAAGGCTTCAGCGTCCGGACAGTCGACTATCTGATTCTTTTTAGTGAGGAATCTATTCCAGAACTGCCGAGCTGATTCTCCGGGTTGTTGAGTTATGTGACTAAGATCGTCTGCATCTGGAGGGCGGACATAGGTCCCTTGAAAGTTAGCTCGGAAAGCATCCTCGAGCTCTCCCCAGCTTCCAATTGTGTTTTCGGGAAGGCTTTTAAGCCAATGCCGGGCTGGCCCTTTAAGCTTAAGGGGTAGATATTTTATGGCGTGGAGATCATCTCCTCTAGCCATGTGTATGTGGAGGATATAATCCTCGATCCAAACTCTAGGGTCTGTTGTTCCATCATATGCCTCTATGTTTACGGGTTTGAATCCCTCTGGGAATTCATAGTCCAGGACCTCATCGGTGAAACGTAGGGGGTGTGCGGCACCCCTGTATTTGGGTGTGCCGGATTCTGATGATGGCTTCATAGCATTGCTTACGAGAGCTTGCTTTCTTGGCCCATAAATGGACCTGACTGGGCCATGATGCGAATCCTTAAGTGGGTCGCATGCCGATTTAGGTGCGGCGCCGTTTGCCGCTTTATGGGGTCGTCTATCCGACCGTGTGGCTTTTTCATTTTTCGAATGCGAGGGCTCTAGGGCCTCTTCGTCAAATTCAGGCAGTAGCTTTCTTTTGGATAGCTTTTAGTGCGGCGACTGTCGCCGTACTTATTTGTGGTATTGATTACTTTGCTCCATCTAATCCTGAGTGCATCTTCCACTGTTTTTAGCTTTCGCTTCTGCTTTTTTAGGCTGCGTGCAGTTGCAACGAGCCTCTCGTGGAGATTCTTCTGCTCCATAGGTTTATTCGGCGTGAGGTCGTCCGGAATGCCGTTTTCGCCGGAGGAGGGATGTTCGGTTTCTCTATCCGTGTTGCCCTGTTCGGACGGTTGCTCTAAGGCCTGCTCGTCGTCTACCGGCTCGTCCCGCTCTATGGCTGGGTTTTTGTCGAGGCGAGGCTTGGGTCGGCGTTTACGCCGACGCTTTGATTGCTTTTTGGGGGGTCGATCTCCCGTCCCATCCCCTTTTTCCTCGTTGTCGCTTCCTTTAGGGGTATCCACCATGTACACATCGTGAGATGAGGTGGCTTTCCAATGCCCTATGGGCGTTGGTTCGTCGGTATCTCCTGCATCATCATCCATGCTGTCGATGTCTCCGGAGTCGAAGTTGAGCACGTCGTTTAAATTGTCGACAGTGGCTACCAAGTGGGTGGTGGGTGGGCTTTGAATTTCTTCATCGTCCGTATCCCATCCTCGCTGACCGTAGTTCGGCCAAGGCTCTCCTGATAAGGGGAGAGACTTGAGAGAGTTCAAGATATCGCCACAAGGCGAGTGCTGAAAGATGTCTGCGGCGGTGAACTCCATTATCGGCGCCCAATCGGATTCAATTGGCAGGGCGCGGGGGGTTCGGAGTCCGGAAAGGAGTCCGGATCCTCGGAGTCACGGATCATGCAGAGTGCGAGGCTAGCGTTCGGCTCGATCGCCTTTGAGATCGAAGCCCCTGAGGTGACGTCCAACCGCTCATCCTCGATTGGCGCAATAGGCTCCGAGTTAGGGGTCGGAACCGATGCGTGTGCGGCCTCCAGGACACTGTCCGGAGGCAGAGCTAGATCATGCCCCTCGAGATAGTGCGGCACGCTTGGACGTGGCTCGAACCCGTCGAAGATCAAGTCTCCGCGGATGTCAGCCGTGTAGTTTAAGCTTCCAAACCTGACTTGATGGCCAGGGGCGTAGCTTTCGATCTGCTCCAGGTGGCCGAGCGAATTGGCCCACAGAGCGAAGCCGCCGAAGACGAAGATCTGTCCGGGGAGACAAGTCTCACCCTGGACCGTATCGTTGTTGATGATCAAAGGAGCCATTGGGCCTAACGGCGACGACACAAAGGAACTCTCAATGAAAGCACCAATCTCGGTGTCAAAACCGGCGGATCTCGGGTAGGGGGTCCCGAACTGTGCGTCTAGGCCGGATGGTAACAGGAGATAAGGGAAACGATGTTTTTTACCCAGGTTCGGGCCCTCTCGATGGAGGTAATACCCTACTCTTGCTTGATTAATATTGATGATATGGGTAGTACAAGAGTAGATCTACCACGAGATCAAGGAGGCTAAACCCTAGAAGCTAGCCTATGGTATGATTGTTGTATATGGAGTTGATTGCCTACGGACTACAACCCTCCGGTTTATATAGACACCGGATAGGGTTAGGGTTACACAGAGTCGGTTATAATGGTAGGAGATCTTGAATATCCGCATTGCCAAGCTTGCCTTCCACGCCAAGGAAAGTCCCACCCGGACACGGGACGAAGTCTTCAATCTTGTATCTTCATAGTCCAGGAGTCCGGCTGAAGGTATAGTCCGGCTACCCGAACACCCCCTAATCCAGAACTCCCTCAACCATTGTTTGGGCCTATGGGAAGGCATTGGGAAGTAATAAGTAGATGATGGGTTGCTAGAGTGACAGAAGCTTAAACCCTAGTTTATGCGTTGCTTCGTAAGGGGCTGATTTGGATCCATATGTTTTATGATATGGTTAGGTTTACCTTAATTCTTCTTTCGTAGTTGCGGATTCTTGCGAGAGGGGTTAATCATAAGTGGGATGATTGTCCAAGGAAGGGCAGTACCCAAGCACTGGTCCACCCACATATCAAATTATGTTAGGTAGCATTCCACATCAAAAATTCTATTTTTATCATTTACCTACTCGAGGACAAGCAGGAATTAAGCCTCGGGATGCTTGATATGTCTCCAACGTATCTATAATTTTTGATTGTTCCATGCTATTATATTATCTGTTTTGGATGTTTAATGGGTTTTAATATGCACTTTTATATTATTTTTGGGACTAATCTATTAACCGGAGGCCAAGTGCCAGTTTCTGTTTTTTTTTCTATCTTAGTGTTTCGCGGAAAAGGAATATCAAACGGAATCCAAACGGAACGAAACCTTCGCGAGGATCTTTCTTGGAACAAACGCAAACCAGGAGACTTGGAGTTGAAGTTTGGAACTCCGCGAAGCTTCCATGAGGCAGGAGGGCGTGCCCAGGGGGGTAGGCGCCCCCCACCCTCGTGGGCCCCACGGAGCTCCATCGACGTACTTCTTTCGCCTATATATACTCTTATACCCTAAAACATTAGAGTGAGCCACGAAACCACTTTTCCACCGCCGCAACTTTTTGTACCCGTGAGATCTCATCTGGGGCCTTTTCTGGCGATCTGCCGGAGGGGGATTCGATCACGGAGGGCTTCTACATCAACACCATATCCTCTTCGATGATGTGTGAGTAGTTTACCACAGACCTTCGGGTCCATAGTTATTAGCTAGATGGCTTCTTCTCTCTCTTTGGTTCTCAATACAAAGTTCTCCTCGATGTTCTTGGAGATCTATTCGATGTAATACTTTTTGCAGTGTGTTTGCCGAGATCCGATGAATTGTGGATTTATTATCAGGTTTATCTATGAACAATATTTGGTTTTTCTCTGAATTCTTATATGCATGATTTGATATCTTTGCAAGTCTCTTCGAATTATCGGTTTAGTTTGGCCTACTAGATTGATCTTTCTTGAAATGGGAGAAGTGCTTAGCTTTGGGTTCAATCTTGTGGTGTCCTTTCCCAGTGACAGTAGGGGCAACAAGGCATGTATTGTATTGTTGCTATCGAGGATAAAAAGATGGGGTTTATATCATATTGCTTGAGTTTATCCCTCTACATCATGTCATCTTGCCTAAAGCATTACTCTGTTCTTATGAACTTAATACTCTAGATGCATGCTGGATAGCGGTTGATGTGTGGAGTAATAGTAGTAGATGCAAAATCGATTCGGTCTACTTAACACGGACGTGATGCCTATATTTCATAATCATTGCCTAGATATTCTCAAATATGCGCTCTTCTATCAATTGCTCGGCAATAATTTGTTCACCCACCGTAATACATGCTATCATGAGAGAAGCTGATACGTCCATTTTGCATCATGCTTTTGTATTGATATTTATTGCATTATGGGTTGTTATTACACATTATGTCACAATACTTCTGCATATTCTCTCTTATTTTACAAGGTTTACATGAAGAGGGGGAATGCCGGCAGCTGGAATTCTGGGCTAGAAAAGGAGAAAATACTAGAGACCTATTCTGCACAACTCCAAAAGTCCTGGAACTTCACGGGAGCATGTTTCAAAATATATATAAAATATATTGGGCGAAAGAAGTACCAGAGGGGGGCCACCCACCGTCCACGAGGGTGGGGGCGCGCCCTACCCCCCTGGGCGCGCCCCCTGCCTCGTGGCCCCCCTGGGAGCCCTCTGATGCCCATCTTTGGCTATATGGAGTCTTTCGTTGAGGAAAAAATCATAAGCAAGCTTTCAGGAAGAAACTCCGCCGCCATGAGGCGGAACCTTGGCGGAACCAATCTAGGGCTCCAGCGAAGCTGTTCTGCCGGGGAAACTTCCCTCCGGGAGGGGGAAATCATCACCATCGTCATCACCAATGATCCTCTCATTGGGAGGGGGTCAATCTCCATCAACATCTTCACCAGCACCATCTCATCTCAAACCCTAGTTCATCTCTTGTATCCAATCTTTGTCCCAAAGCCTCAGATTGGTACCTATGGGTTGCTAGTAGTGTTGATTACTCCTTGTAGTTGATGCTAGTTGGTTTACTTGGTGGAAGATCATATGTTCAGATCCATTATGCATATTAATACCCGTGTGATTGTGAACATGAATATGAGTTGTGAGTAGTTACGTTTGTTCTTGAGGACATGGGAGAAGTCTTGCTATAAGTAGTCATGTGAATTTGGTATTTGTTCGATATTTTGATGAGATGTATGTTGTCTCTCCTCTAGTGGTGTCATGTGAACGTCGACTACATGACACTTCACCATTGTTTGGGCCTGGAGGGAGGAATTGGGAAGTAATAAGTAGATGATGGGTTGCTAGAGTGACAGAAGCTTAAACCCTAGTTTATGTGTTGCTTTGTAAGGGGCTGATTTGTATCCATATGTTTCATGCTATGGTCATGTTTACCTTAATACTTCTGTTGTAGTTGCGGATGCTTGCAATAGGGGTTAATCATAAGTGGGATGCTTGTCCAAGGAAGGACAGTACCCAAGCACCGGTCCACCCACATATCAAATTATCAAAGTACCGAACGTGAATCATACGAGCGTGATGAAAACCAGCTTGACGATAATTCCCATGTGTCCTCGGGAGCGCTTTCCTTTATATAAGAGTTTGTCCAGGCTTGTCCTTTGCTACAAAAAGGATTGGGACACCTTGTTGCACCTTGTTTACTTTTATTACTTGTTACCTGTTATGAATTACCTTATCACAAAACTATGTGTTGCCGATAATTTCAGTGCTTGCAGAGAATACCTTACTGAAAATCGCTTGTCATTTCCTTCTGCTCCTTGTTGGGTTTGACACTCTTACTTATCAAAAGGACTACGGTGGATCCCCTATACTTGTGGGTCATCAAGACTCTTTTCTGGCGTCGTTGCCGGGGAGTGAAGAACCTTTTATATGTGGAATTTGGTAAGGAAAAATTATATAGTGTGCTGAAATTTACTGTCACTTGTCACTATGGAAAACAATCCTTTGAGGGGCTTGTTCGGGGTATCTTCACCCTGAACAGTAGAGCAAAGAGTTTCTCCTCAACCTACTGTACCTATTGAAAATGTTTACTTTGGAATTCCTTCGGGTATGATAGAGGAACTGCTAGCTAATCCTTTTACAGGAGATGGAACATTACATCCCGATATGCACCTAATTTATGTGGATGAAGTTTGTGGATTATTTAAGCTTGCAGGTATGCCCGAGGATGTTATCAAGAAGAAGGTCTTCTCTTTATCTTTGAAGGGAAATGGATTGACATGGTTTAGGCCATGTGATGATATTGGATCATGGAACTACAACCGATTGAAATTTGAATTTCATCAAAAGTTTTATCCTATACATCTGGTTCATCATGATCGTAATTATATATATAATTTTTGGCCTCGTGAAGGAGAAAGCATCGCTCAAGCTTGGGGGAGGCTTAAGTCAATGTTATATTCATGCCCCAATCATGAGCTCTCAAGAGAAATTATTATTCAAAAATTTTATGCTCGGCTTTCTCTCAATAATCGCTCCATGCTCGATACTTCTTGTACCAGTTCTTTTATGATGAAGACTATTGAATTCAGATGGAATTTATTGGAAAGAATTAAATGCAACTCTGAAGATTGGGAAATCGACGAAGGTAAGGAGTCAGGTATAACACCTAAGTTTGATTGTGTTAAGTCTTTTATGGATACCGATGCCTTTCGTGAATTTAGCACTAAATATGGACTTGACTCTGAGATAGTAGCTTCTTTCTGTGAATCATTTGCTAATCATGTTGATCTCCCTAAGGATAAGTGGTTTAAATATCATCCTCCCATTGAAGTAAAAGTAGTTTAACCTATTAAAGTTGAAGAAACGACTATCACTTATAATGTTGATCCTATTGTTCCTACTGCTTATATTGAGAAACCACCTTTTCCTGTTAGAATGAAGGATCATGCTAAAGCTTCAACTGTGGTTCGTAAGAGTAATACTAGAACACCTACACCCTCTGAGAAAATTAAAGTTGAACCTAGTATTGCTATGGTTAAGGATCTCTTGGTCGATAATATTGATGGGCATGTTATTTACTTCTGTGATGAAGCTGCTAGAATTGCTAGACCCGATACTAAAGATAAACATAGACCTGTTGTTGGCATGCCTATTGTTTCTGTTAAAATAGGAGATCATTGATATCATGTCTTATGTGACATGGGTGCTAGTGCGAGTGCAATACCTCATACCTTATATAAAGAAATTATGCATGATATTGCACCTGCTGAGATAGAAGATATTGATCTTACTATTAAGCTTGTCAATAGAGATACTATTTGACCAGTTGGGATTGCTAGAGATGTTGAAGTCTTGTGTAGGAAAGTTAAATATCCTACTTATTTTCTTGTTCTTGGTTCCCCACAAGATGACTTTTGTCCCATTATATTTGGTAGACCCTTCTTGAATACTGTTAATGCTAAGATAGAGTGCAAAAAGGATATTATTTTTGTTTGTTTAGGGGATATGTCTCATGATTTTAATTTTGCTAAATTTCGTAGACAATCCCATGATAAAGAATTGCCTATTAAAGATGAAATTATTGGTCTTGCTTCTATTGTCGTGCCTCCTAATGATCCTTTAGAACAATATTGGCTAGACCATGAAAATGATATGTTTATGAATGAAAGAAGGGAAATAGATGAAGTATTCTTTAAACATGGACCTATTTTGAAACACAACTTGCCTGTTGAAATTCTAGGGGACACTCCTCCACCAAAGGGTGATCCCGTGTTTGAGCTTAAACCATTACCTGATACACTTAAATATGCTTATCTTGATGAAAAGAAGATATATCATGTTATTATTAGTGCTAACCTTTCAGAGTAGGAAGAAGAGAAATTATTGAAAACTCTGAAGAAGCACCGTGCTGCTATTGGATATACTCTTGATGATATTAAGGGCATTAGTCCCACTCTATGCCAGCACAAAATAAATTTGGAGAAAGACGCTAAACCATTTGTTGATCACCAACGACGGTTAAATCCTAAGATGAAAGAAGTGGTAAGAAATGAAATACTAAAGCTTCTGGAGGCAAATATAATTTATCCTGTTGCTCATAGTCAGTGGGTAAGTCCTATCCATCGTGTCCCTAAGAAGTGAGGCATTACTTTTGTTCCTAATGGTAAAGATGAATTGATACCACAAAGAATTGTTACAGGTTATAGAACGGTAATTGATTTCTGCAAATTAAATAAGGCTACTAGAAAGGATCATTACCATGTACCTTTTATTGATCAAATGCTAGAAAGATTATCCAAACATACACATTTTTGCTTTCTAGATGGTTATTCTGGTTTCTCTCAAATACCTGTGTCGAAAGAAGATTAGGAAAAGACCACTTTTACTTGCCCTTTCGGTATCTTTGCTTATAGACGTATGCCTTTTGGTTTATGTAATACACCTGCTACCTTTCAAAGATGTATGACTGCTATATTCTCTGACTTTTGTGAAAAGATTATTGAGGTTTTCATGGATGAATTTTCCATGTATGGAATTTCTTTTGATGATTGCTTAAGAAACCTTGATCGAGTTTTGCAGAGATGTGAAGAAATTAATCTTGTCTTGAATTGGGAGAATTGCCACTTTATGGTTAATGAAGGTATTGTCTTGGGGCATAAAGTTTCTGAAAGAGGCATTGAAGTTGATAAAGCTAAAGTTGATGCTATTGAAAAGATGCCGTGTCCTAAGGACATTAAAGGTATAAGAAGTTTCCTTGGTCATGCCAGTTTTTATAGGAGGTTCATTAAAGACTTCTCAAAAATTTCTAGAACTCTGACTAATCTCTTACAAAAAGATGTTCCTTTTGTCTTTGATGATGATTGTGTAGAAGCATTTGAAATACTTAAGAAAGCCTTGATCTCGACACCTATTGTTTAGCCACCTGATTGGAATTTACCCTTTGAAATTATGTGTGATGCTAGTGATTATGCTGTAGGTGCTGTTCTAGGACAAAGAGTTGATAAGAAATTAAATGTCATCCAATATGCTAGTAAAACTCTAGACAATGCCCAGAGAAATTATGCTACTACTGAAAAAGATTTTTTAGCAGTTGTATTTGCTTGTGATAAGTTCAGACCTTATATTGTTGATTCTAAAGTAACTATTCACACTGATCATGCTGCTATTAAATATCTTATGGAAAAGAAAGATGCTAAACCTAGACTTATTAGATGGGTTCTCTTGCTACAAGAATTTGATTTTCATATTATTAGAAAGGGAGCTGAGAATCCCGTTGCAGACAACTTGTCTAGGTTAGAGAATGTTCTCGATGACCCACTACCTATAGATGATAGCTTTCCTGATGAACAATTAGCTGTCATAAATGCTTCTAGTACTGCTCCATGGTATGCTGATTATGCTAATTACATTATTGCTAAATTTATACCACCTAGTTTCACATACCAGCAAAAGAAAAAGTTTTTTCTATGATTTAAGACATTACTTTTGGGATGACCCACACCTTTATAAAGGAGTAGATGGTGTTATTAGACGTTGTGTACCTGAGTATGAACAGGAACCAATCCTACGCGAGTGTCACTCCAAGGCTTATGGAGGACACCACACTGGAGATAGAACTGCACATAAGGTATTGCAATCCGGTTTTTATTGGCCTACTCTCTTCAAGGATGCCCGTAAGTTTGTCTTGTCTTGTGATGAATGTCAAAGAAATACCTATGAACTATTCACTTGTTATTGAACCATTTGATGTTTGGGGCTTTGATTATATGGGACCGTTTCCTTCCTCTAATGGGTATACACACATTTTAGTTGCTGTTGATTATGTTACTAAGTGGGTAGAAGCTATTCCAACTAGTAGTGCTGATCATAACACCTCTATTAAGATGCTTAAAGAAGTTATTTTTCTGAGGTTTGGAGTCCCTAGATATTTAATGACTGATGGTGGTTCACATTTTATCCATGGTGTGTTTCGTAAAATTCTTGCTAAGTATGATGTTAATCATATAATTGCATCTCCATATCACCCATAGTCTAGTGGTCAAGTAGAACTGAGTAATAGAGAGCTTAAATTAATTTTGCAAAAGACTGTTAATAGGTCTAGAAACAATTGGTCCAAGAAATTTGATGATGCATTATGGGCCTACAGAACTGCATATAAAAATCCTATGGGTATGTCTCTGTATAAAATGGTTTATGGAAAAGCATGTCACTTACCTCTCGAACTAGAACATAAGGTATATTGGGCCATTAAAGAGCTCAATTATGATTTCAAACTTGCCGGTGAGAAGAGACTATTTGACATTAGCTCACTTGATGAGTGGAGAACCCAGGCCTATGAGAATAACAAAGTATTTAAAGAAATTTTTAAAAGAAGGCATGACAAAAGGATACAAAAGCGCGAGTTTAATGTAGGTGATTATATTTTGTTATACAACTCTCATTTAAGTTTTTTTGCAGGAAAACTCCTCTCTAAATGGGAAGGTCATTACGTTATCGAGGAGTTCTATCGTTCCGGTGCCATAAAAATCAACAACTTCGAAGGCACAAATCCGAGGGTAGTGAACGGTCAAAGAATCAAACATTATATCTCAGGTAATCCCATAAAGTTGAAACCAATATTATTGATACCATAACCCCGGAGGAATACATAAGGGACACTTTCCAGAACGTTTCAGCCTCCGAAAAGGAATAGGTATGTGCTACCTCTTGAGCATGCGTTGGTTTTTCCTTGAAGAGGAAAGGGTGATGCAGCAAAGTAGCGTAAGTATTTCCCTCAGTTTTGAGAACCAAGGTATCAATCCAGTAGGAGATTACACGTAAGTCCCTCATACCTGCACAAACAAACAAGAACCTCACAACCAACGCGATAAAGGGGTTGTCAATCCCTTCACGGTCACTTACGAAAGTGAGATCTGATAGAGATAATAAGATAAATATTTTTGGTATTTTTGTTGTATAGATTGGAAAATAAAGATTGCAAAATAAACGGCGACAGAAATGGCTAGTTGACGGGAGATTAATATAATGGAGAGTAGACCCGGGGGTCATAGGATTCACTAGTGGCTTCTCTCAAGATAGCAAATTCTACGGTGGGTGAACAAATTACTGTCGAGCAATTGATAGAAAAGCGCATAGTTATGAGAATATCTAGGCATGATCATGTATATAGGCATCACGTCCGCGACAAGTAGACCGAAACGATTCTGCATCTACTACTATTACTCCACACATCGACCGCTATCCAGCATGCATCTAGAGTATTAAGTTCATAAGAACAGAGTAACGCATTAGGCAAGATGACATGATGTTGAGGGATAAACTCAAGCAATATGATGTAAACCCCATCTTTTTATCCTCGATGGAAACAATACAATATGTGCCTTGCTGCCCCTACTGTCACTGGGAAAGGACACCGCAAGATTGAACCCAAAGCTAAGCACTTCTCCCATTGCAAGAAAGATCAATCTAGTAGGCCAAACCAAACTGATAATTCGAAGAGACTTGCAAAGATAATAAATCATGCATAAAAGAATTCAAAGAAGAATCCAATATTGTTCATAGATAATCTTGATCTTAAACCCACAATTCATCGGATCTCGATAAGCACATCGCAAAAAGAATTACATCGAGTAGATCTCCAAGAGAATCGAGGAGAACTTTGTATTGAGATCCAAAGAGAGAGAAGAAGCCATCTAGCTAATAACTATGGACCCGAAGGTCTGTGGTAAACTACTCACACATCATCGGAGAGGCTATGGTGTTGATGTAGAAGCCCTCCGTGATCGATTCCCCCTCCGGCGGAGCACCGGAAAAGGCCCCAAGATGGGATCTCAAGGGTACAGAAGGTTGCGGCGGTGGAAATATGGTTTCGTGGTGCTCTCGGATGTTTTCAGGGTATATGAGTATATATAGGCGAAAGAAGTAGGTCAGCGGAGCCACGAGGGGCCCACGAGGGTGGGGGCATGCCCTCCTACCTCGTGACCGCCTCGTTTCTTCCTTGACGTCCACTCCAAGTCTCCTGGATTGCGTTTGTTCCAAAAATAACTCTCGTGAAGGTTTCATTCCGTTTGGATTTCGTTTGTTATTCCTTTTCCGCGGAACACTGAAATAGGCAAAAAAAACAACAATTTGCATTGGGCCTTTGGTTAGTAGGTTAGTCCCAAAAATAATATAAAGAGGTATATTAAAGCCCATTAAACATCCAAAACAGATAATATAATAGCATGGAACAATAAAAAAGGAGACGTATCAAGCATCCCCAAGCTTAATTCCTGCTCGTCCTCTAGTAGGTAAGTGATAAAAACAGAATTTTTGATGTGGAATGCTACCTAGCATAATTCTCAATGTCATTTTCTTTATTGTGGCATGAATGTTCAGATCCGAAAGATTCAAGTCAAAAGTTTAATATTGAGATAAAAATAATAATACTTCAAGCATACTAACAAAGCAATCATGTCTTCTCAAAATAACACGACCAAAGAAAGTTATCCCTACAAAATCATATAGTCTGGCTATGCTCTATCTTCATCACACAAAGTATTTAATCATGCACAACCCCGATGACAAGCCAAGCAATTGTTTCATACTTTTGACGTTCTCAAACTTTTTCAATCTTCACGCAATACATGAGCGTGAGCCATGGATATAGCACTATATGTGGAATAGAATGGTGGTTATGGAGAAGACAAAAAGGAGAAGATAGTCTCACATCAACTAGGCGTATCAATAGGCTATGGGGATGCCCATCAATAGATATCAATGTGAGTGAGTAGGGATTGCCATGCAATGAATGCACTAGAGCTATAAGTGTATGAAAGCTCAAGAAAAGAAACTAAGTGAGTGTGCATCCAACTCGCTTGCTCATGAAGACCTAGGGCATTTTGAGGAAGCCCATCATTGGAATATACAAGCCAAGTTCTATAATGTAAAATTCCCACTAGTATATGAAAGTGACAACATAGGAGACTCTCTATCATGAAGATCATGGTGCTACTTTGAAGCACAAGTGTGGTAAAAGGATAGTAACATTGTCCCTTCTCTCTTTTTCTCTCATTTTTTATTTTTTTATTTGGGCCTTTTTTATGGCCTCTTTTTTCTCCTTTTTTTATTTTTGTCCGGAGTCTCATCCCGACTTGTGGGGGAATCATAGTCTCCATCATCCTTTCCTCACTTGGGACAATGCTCTAATAATGATGATCATCACACTTTTATTTACTTACAACTCAAAAATTACAACTCATACTTAGAAGCAACGCATCAATCGTGTATGGCTGAGGGGTGGACGTCCGCGCTTCCATCGCTAGAGCCACCTCCTACGCCGGCATCGGAGGATGTCGGGGCGCCACCGTCGACATCATCTCTTGATCCCGGCGGATCCGCGCCGCCATCAAAGATCGCACGGGTGCTTCCAGAGCGATGGGGGATCCGTTTGCCGAGAGGTCAGGGATCTGGCTAGATGGAGTTCTACACTTCAATCCTTCATCATGTTGGATGACGGTGCGAGATCTAGAGAATGACATCTGTGCCAGACAGTACCTCGAGGAAGATGAACAGATCGCAGTGGGTACGCATTTGGTCATTGATATTTTTGAGGTTCATGTTTCTTCTCAGTTCGTGCAGGAGACACAGGCCGGTGCAGATCAGATCGTGCTTGTAGACTTGTCATCGGAAGAATCATATAGGAAGCCTCATCCGCGAGTTGGGGGCCGTTTCTGGGTCCTGGCTGATGGAGAAGAGGATGAAGAGGATGAAGATGACTCGCCGGCGAGTGCCATGATGTCGGAGGTCTCGCCGCCAGTCGTCGTGAAGCGGCTCGCTGGGTCGACAGACGTTCCATCTCCTACTCCTTCCGATACGATTTGCAAAGCTTTTAGGATTGGGTACCCGGAGGACGAGGTGGCTCTGCTCATGGATCTGGCAATTCCTTCCGATGATCCGGCGAGGATGGGTCTTTGGGCGGAGGACAAGATCAAGATTGTCCGGCATATAGTTCATCGACGTATGGCAGCGACGGTGATCCGACCCTGGAAGGGGCCTCTTCCTAAGGTTAGTCTCCCAAAACCTACTTTGTCCGATTTCTTTACCGATGATTCGTGGAAGATTGTTAAGAGGAAGAAGAAGCGACGGCCATCGGCGGCACCGGCGCCGGCGGTCGACCGTCCTGGCGTGATCCGGGAGGCGCGGATTGCGCGTTTGAAACGGTTGTTGGGCCCAGAGGGGCTGGCTGAGGCTGCGCGGTGTGAGGGCGGGCCTGCGAGTGGGCTGTCGGCCAGCGTGATTTGTCTTTCAGTGGGTCGGGATTAGTTGGGCAAGAGGCCTAGGCAAAATCGTTGGCCACTTATGGGATCGACGTGCTTGCATGCACGAGCGTGAGATTGTGCCCTGTAACTCAGCCGCCGCCTAGGGTTCGTCGGTGCACCGTCCCTGGCTTCCCCTCGTGCACGCCAGGCAGAGCGGCATGCATCCCCCCTTACAGCGAGCATGGCGGGTCGCGGAGGGCCTAAGCCGCAGGGACCTAAACCGGCATTGCCCGGGGCCGTGGCTACGACGCCTCGGCCGCCTTCCCAGTCCCAGCTTCAGCCACGGTCAGGAGTCACGCTGCCGCTGGCCCAGCAACCCCCTGCAGGGGGAGTGTCCCACGCGCCGACTCCAGCAAGAGTGCCGCCGCCGCATGTTGTGGCCAAACCGCAACCAGGTCGGGCGGAGCCGACGCAGGGAGCGGCCGCGCGACTTCCTCCTGCCGCGGCTCATGCTGGTCCGCCGGCGCCCCATGGTGGCGGTGGTGGTGGTGCTGGGAACCGGTTCCTGGCATTTCGCGGCCGTGACTTTGATGATCGTCGGCCACCCCGGGTCAATGGGAGGACAACGACTATGATGCGTTCGGCGAAGGTCAACATCATGACTATTCATCCTCGGGCGGGGTCCGTGGTTATGCCTGGTAGAGCGATGGGACGGCAGAGCGTCCGTTTCTCGGCCCGCCGGGAGGTTTAGTCGAGGGGGCACCAGGCCCAGACCATAGACAGAGAGGTGGCTACAGAGGATCTTGGACTGGCCGCAGTGGCAAGAACCGCTATCGTTAGCCTCCGCCGCCTGTCACCACCGCTTCCGACCTTGCTGAGCCGACGGTGTTTTCGGAGGTGGCTGCTGCGCAGATGCCCATGTTGTCTGGCCAGGTCTTAACTGTGGTGTCTGCCTTAGCTTCTGTGGCAGTTCCCGCGAGCGAGTCGGTGACGGCAGGTGCTGTTGGTGCTTCTGACAGGCCGGGCGGTGAGAAAGTTGGCAAATGGGCTTGTAAGAAGGAGAAAATGCTATGCTATCATTGTGGAGAGCAGAGGCACTTCATTGCCGAATTGACAGCTGAGCTTTGTGACACTTGCTCCAAACCGGTGCATGCTACGGGAGAGTGCCCGCTTTTGCGTGAACCTATGCCGGGTGTTACAATTTATGGTGTGTGCTATGCTGAGTTGAGGTTTTTCGAGTCTCCTAGTGCTATGGAGATCCTTGATGTGCCACAGTGCGCGACCACAGGGGTAGTGAAAGTTACCAAGGGTAACTTAACTGATGCACAGATTATGCACAGGCTGAATGAGTTAGCTCCAGGTAACCATCAGTGGGAACTTATTAAGCTTGAGGATAATATGTACAAGGTGGACTTTCCCTCGACTGAGGACTTGGAGAGGCTTCTGAGTTTTGGGTTGTGCAGAGTTCCCGGCACTCAATGCATCCTCGAGTTTCATGAGTGGAAGAAGGTTGAGCCAAAGGGTAAACCACTCACTCAGGTTTGGCTATGATTCTCGGGGGCACCTTCAAAGCCGCTGAATGATGTTCAAGTTGTGACTAGTTTGGGGTCGCTGGTGGGGAAAACCGAGAGAGTGGATATGGCCTTTACCCGATCCAATGGGGTGGCCAGGTTGCTTGTCAGTGTCCTTGATATTGACTACGTGCCAGATGTGGTTAACTGGGTTCATAGAGGTGTGATTTATAACCTCGAGATTGAGTTTGAGGACACCGAGCTTTTCTCTGAGGCTTTGGAAGCGAATGATGTTGATATGCTTGATAAGGACGATGGCTCGGGGAACAAGGAGGTGCGTGAGGATGACCAGGAGCGCGCGGAGCCTAACATCCAGGGTTCCGATGCACCGGTATCCGGCAAAGGGACATCAGCCTCGACGACGGCACCCATGAGCACGTTGAGATTTGGTTCATTCGAGCCTGCCTCTGCTCCTCCTCGATTGTGGAGCGATCGGGTAGAGAGTAATGATTTGATTGAGTGATTCCTTCCTCCCCTAGATTTTGCTGCTGCTGATACTTTTGTGGACGATGAGGTTGCTGCTGTGATAGCCTTGGTGGAGAGCACATCGTCACCACCGACAACAATTGATCTAGGCGCCAGGTTGTGTCCAGGTGGTGGGGATGATCTTGGGCAGGTGGCCCTACGATCTACCTCTCTGACTGCTGCTTCTACACCGGCGAGGAGTCCAGCGAGGTCTGGGCCGAGGTGGTCGTGTAGTGGGCCAGTGGCGCGGTCGAACAAGGAGGGGGGCGCGGGCAGGAGGCCTCCGCCCTGCCTCTCTTATGGCACACTCGACCACGGCGGCCGAACAGGGTGGGGGATGCGGGCACGAGGCCTTCACCCCTATCTTTCTGTCCACGTGCTTGGCTTCGACAGCAGGACCGGTGGCCGCGGTGGTGACCACGGCGCCTATTTCACCTCGAATGGCAAGTCCGGTGGTGGCCAGATTGGGAGGGGGCGCGAGCAGGTGGCCTTCGCCCCTACTTCTCCCTTGGCGCCGGTGGTTGGTGGGGCTTCCGTGGCGTCTTCAGGATCCGGGCACCGACTGTCGTGGTTCTAAGCCTGACAGTAGAGTGGGGGGTAGGTATGGAGAGGCAAGGTCCTAGCTATGGAGAGGTTGTAAACACAAGGGATGTACGAGTTCAGGCCCTTCTCGGAAGAAGTAACAGCCCTACGTCTCGGAGCCCGGAGGCGGTCGAGTGGATTATGGGTATATGAGTTACAAGGTGCCGAACCCTTCTACCTGTGGAGGGGGGGTGGCTTATATAGAGTGCGCCAGGACCCCAGCCAGCCCACGTAGGAGAGGGTTTAAGGTGAGTTAAGTGTGGGGCGTTACTGGTAACGCCCCACATAAAGTGCCTTTACTATCATAAAGTCTACTTAATTACAGGCCGTTGCAGTGCAGAGTGCATCTTGACCTTCTGGTGGTCGAGTGAGTCTTCATGGTCGAGTCCTTCAAGTCAGTCAAGTGTGTCCCTCGTTGGTCGACTGGAAGGCGACTTCTTCTAAGGGTGTCCTTGGGTAAGGTACTTAGATCAGGTCCGTGACCCTACCCTAGGTACATAACCCCATCATTAGCCCCCGAATGGATTGAGGCTTCGAGTGAGGAAGGAGTTGATGTCGTTTCCGATTAACCTTTGCGCTCTGGTCGTGCGTTGTCCTGGACCAAAGAGTCTCTTCGTCGACAGTGAACAACTTGTCTTCAGTCGACTCGATCCATTCTGTTCTTGCGTCGAGTGATCTTTCGGGCTTCGACGATCTCCGAGCGACGGATCGCTGGAAACCCCGTGTCTGACAGACTGATCTGCTGTTCGCGGATTCCACGGGATGCGAAATTTGGGGACGCGCGCAAAGCGGGGCGGACCGCGGCGTTCGGATGGGACGGGACATAGACGCCTCGATCTCCGCGCCGCTTTTTTCGCCACGTATCTCGTCTGCATAACTGTTCCTGGATATGATTAGATCGACCGGGCCCACCTGTCATCCACTCGGAAGGGACCTTATAAATGCGCCCGGCGAGGATTTCTGTACTGTGCCTCAGCATTCTCTCTCTCTCTCTCTGCTCCCTTCGTCCCCGCCCAGCGCGCTTGTTCTCGCCCCCGCACAACTTCCCTTCGCGCATCTCGCCGGCAACCATGGCCAAGGAGAAGACGGCGGCGCTGGAACGTGCGAAGAAGGCGTCGGCGTCGGAGAAGACAAAGGGGAGATCCACCAGCCGCGGAGGGTCCTCGTCCAGATCCCGCCTGCCGAAGGGCTGGGTCCAAGGAGACTGGATCCAGTCGACCATCACAGAAAATGACCTCCTCGACATGGCCAATGAGGGCTTGATCCCTCATGGAGCTGCAAGGCTTCCGGGGAAGGAGTGGCAGCCCCAGCCAGAAGAGGGTGAGTGTGTGCTCTTGGCCACCCATGTTGATCGTGGATTTTCCTTGCCGCCGAGTGTTTTCTTCCGTGGCTTCTTGAATTTCTTTGGAGCGCAGCTCCACCACTTTACCCCAAACTCTATCGCCTATCTTGCCGCATTTGTGTCCATGTGTGAGGGTTTCTTGGGCTGTCGACCGCACTGGGGTTTGTTCAAACATATATTCACATGTCGCTCTCAGACCGTGAAGAAGGGAGCCCAGGTGATGAGAGAACCCGAGTCGTCCAAATGTGTGGGGGTCTGGGGATCCAAGTGAGGAATAAGAGCACCTTCCCGCCCATGACCTTTCCCGAGTCCGTCAGAGGCTGGCAGTCGACTTGGTTCTACTGCCAGGTCCAGTCGACGCCAGGGCAGTCGAGTGGACTCCCTCCGTTTACCATGGACCGAGTGAACAAGCCCTCCCCTCTGAAGTTGATTCCGGAGGAGAAAGCTGACATGAAGATGTTGATGGAGCGCGTGGTGCAGTTGGTTCGGGAGGGAGTGACGGGCATGGATCTCCTGGAGGTCTTCCTTAGGCGTCGCATCCAGCCCCTTCAGTTCCGGAGCCACTGCATGTGGTTGTACTGTGGGACCGAAGACGAGACTCGAGTCCATCCAGAAGCAGTCGACGATGTCACTCTGGAAAGATGGATGGTAGCCGTTACCGGAAACAAGGACAACCCACGCGGAGCTAGAAGGATTCCTCCACTCGACCACAACAGCGATCCAAACAAGGTACGTTTGCTCTGCTCTCCACTGTGTTCTTGTCGCATTCATTTCTGTTTATCCTGCCGACTGGTCGACTGATCCTTGTCTTGATATCTGCTAGGCTCTCACCGAGCTGTACTCGATGCCCAATGGGGCCCAAGCTCCGACTGAGGAGGGTGAGGCGAGTGGAGGCGAGAGCCAGGGAGAGGAGGAATGGGACTCGGACATTGCAGAGGATGATGATGACGATGATGATGATGACGGTGATGAAGATGACGTTGAGGATGAGGAAGAAGAGGAGGAGGAGGTCGTACCACCGCGTTCAGAAAGGCGGTCGAAGCTTGTCCACGACCCCTCGACCGAACGTGGTAAGGGGGTTGCGACCGCCGCTCAGTCGACCAAGCGCCCTCGGACCACCTCTCCGGTGCCGACTGAAAAGGCGCCGAAGCAGCCCAGGGCGGCCTCGTCGAAGCCGATCAAGCTCCTGCCGAAGATGAAGGTGTCCATCCCCACCATATCAGGGTAATCGTGCTGCTTAAGTCTTCTTATTTTGTGTGAACTTTGTCTCTGGTCGACGCTGAAGTTAGTCGACTGATCCTTTGGAGTTGCAGTGCTGCTACTTCTGAAACCTCAGCCCGGGCTGATGACCATGAGATGGAGGACGCAGCAACTTCGAACCCAGGTACTGTATTCTTAACGCCGTTCTTAGTCGACTGACTCGCGATCTCTGATCCTGATTCTTCTCCGTAGCTCCACCCAATACTGTTATCGATCTCCCTGATGATGATGAGGATGAAGAACCACTGAAGCGTAGGAGGAGTAGGAAAGCGTCCGCCAGTAAGGTGCCCCAGGACGTGACGACGCCTGAGATTCTGATTGCGGAGGAAGAGAACACCACTCGACACACGGTGTCCTTCGCAGATCCATTGACGAGTGCTCAGCAGCCCTCCCTCTTCACAACGCACCACGTCCCGGAGGACCAAGCTGGCGCGACGAAGGAAGCGATACGCCAGGCGGGTATCATGATGGAGCAGTTGAAGACCATCCGGGATGCGAGCCAGGCAGCTTATGACGCCAGCTCTGCCCTCCAAAGCAATGTCCAGGTCAGTCGACCACTGTTTGTTCTGTTGGATATGCTACCAAAAACTTTTCCTTTCCGGAATTTATAGTAGTCACCCACTGGGTGTGTCGAATAAACTCCGTGTTAGCGGGGGCACGCTGAGTGCACCCGCTGGGTGTAGTCCCCAAGGCTAAGGTCGACTGCTGGCAGTCGGCCTTAGGCTTTATGATGTCAATCTTTCTGTCAGTCGACTATGTCGACTGGATTTCACGAACCGGTGGGGGCACGCTGAGTGCACCCACTGGGTGTAGTCCCCAAGGCTAAGGTCGACTGCTGGCAGTCGGCCTTAGGCTTTATGATGTCAATTTTTCTGTCAGTCGACTATGTCGACTGGATTTCACAAACCGGTGGGGGCATGCTAAGTGCACCCACTGGGTGTAGTCCCTGAGACTGTGGTCGACTGCTTGCAGTTGATCACAGTCTTAGAGAAAGCATCTCGCTCTTCTTTTTTTTGAGGTCGACTGGTCGACTTTGTCTTCAACAGAATTAGTGGGGGCACGCTGAGTGCACCCATTGGGTGTAGTCCCCGAGACTACGGTCGAATGCTTGTATTCGGCTGTAGTCTTAGAAACGTGTGTTTTTTCCCTTTTCACTCGGAAGTGAATTATATTTGACATTTAGTCGATTGGTTCTTCGCAGAACTCTTGTGATCTTGTGGCTCGCTACTCTGAACTGGAACGCAAGCACACTCAACTCGAGCTGAGCCTGAAGCTGGTTCAGGAGAAGCTGATGAAGGCAAAGGAGGATACCGAAGGTATGTTTGGTGAGACCCTGACGACTGCTTTTCCCCTTGCTTGTTTCAAAATCTGATCTTGCTGTAACTTGCAGGTAAGGTAAGGGAGGCCCAACAGAAGAAAGACCTTGAACTAGCTGAGAAGATCAAGCTTGCTGACGAGAAGTTAGCTTCAGTCACCAAGCTTGAACAAGACAATACCAATCTGAAGGCTGCTCTTGGGATCGCCAACAAGGAGATCAGTCGACTAAAAACTGATAAAGCTGCCCTGACTGACCAAGTCAGCAAATTGACTGGGAAGAAAGCTGATCTGGAGGCCTTCCTGAGTAGTCTTGCCAAGAAGCTGTTTCTTATGCTTGAAGGTAATCCTCTGTGCTTGGCAAACATTTCCAATTGTGGTTTTTTTTTCATTCGACCATCCCCTTGACTTAGTGATCAACCTTGCAGAATTTTGTCAAAACTTTGAAGAAGAAACTAGCCGGCTGGAGCCAAACCTCGACCCCGTCAATTCTCCGGTGAAGGACGAAGTTGCCATGGATGTTTTCCGACTGGAGTCTCGTGTTGCAGCTGTCGTGGACTATCTCGCAAGGCTGAAGGCCGCCACATCTCGCATCGACTCGACGCTCTGGCCTGAGGAGACACTTCAGAATGATCTTGAGTCGCTGATGGCCCGGTTGAACACGATCCCTGGTCGAGTGCAGGAATGGAAGAAGTCCTCGGCTCGGTGTGGTGCAGATGTTGCTCTGTGTCTTGCCCGAGTCCACTGTAAGGATGCACGAGAAGAGAAGCTGGCGGCTCTTCGGGTGGCCAACACCAAGAAACACAACTTCAGGTCCTTTATGGAAACTTTCCTTGCAGCTGCCACTCGGATCGCCGACGGAATCGACCTTGATGAATTCGTAGCACCTTCCAGCCCTCCGCAGGAGGGGTAAAAAACTTCTTCTGGCTCGACGCTTTAAATTTGCCTCGGTATGCCGAGTGGAATTGTAACCGATAAACCTTAACAGGCTTAACGCCTGAGCACTCTCGGTTCCTTTAGATATCGATTCAAACTTGAATTTGGTGCTTGAATACGATTGCCTTTGGCTCGAAATGTCTTTTGCAGGTTCAAAGCAAGGTGCCTTTACTGCAATCGACTTATTCTTCAGTACACTTAGGCGAGCACTGGGCCGCAGCTAAGCCTCCGAGTGAAAGTCTGGCTTACCACTCGGTAGGATTTTGATAACTTAGGTGAGTGCTTGGACTGCAGCTAAGCCCCCGAGTGAGAGGGTTGCTCTTCACTCGGTAGGATTTTTATAACTTAGGCGAGCACAGGGCTGCAGCTAAGCCTCCGAGTGAGAGGGTTGCTCTTCACTCGGTAGGGTTTTTATAACTTAGGCGAGTGCTTGGACTGCAGCTAAGCCCCCGAGTGAGAGGATTGCTCTTCACTCGGTAGGATTTTGACAACTTAGGCGAGTGCTTGGACTGCAGCTAA